>NC_140593.1:769091550-769579127 GCF_964204655.1 Triturus cristatus
TAAAAAAAAAAAAAATCTTCCTACATGTGCAAATGATTGAGGCAATCACTAAACCCTTAAATGTGGCCCAGGAGACCCTGTTGGCTCCCACAAAATGGCTGCCCTCTACGTGCTTGCAAGGAGGATGCGGATCAATGCAGCAGGACAGCGCAGGAGAAGGGTCCAGGAGCGAGTGTTCAGACTGCGCATAACCTTGCTCGGCCAGAATGAGGACGAGGTGTACCAGAAGTATCGCCTCAATCGCGCTATGATCATGCGCCTGATTGCAGACCTGGAACCATTACTGCAGCACCAGACACACAGGACAAATGCTATCCCTGCGCACGTTCAGGTCCTATGCAGCCTGCACCTACTGGCCTCAGGGAGTTTCCAGGGGGTAATTGCGGTTGCCGGAGGTGTTTCGCAAAGCGCACTGTCACGCTTCTTCAAGAAATTCCTAGATGCCATGCTGACAATGCTCCACACACACATCAGCTTCCCCACAACCCCACAGCAGTTGGACCGCACCAAACAGGCATTCTACCAGGTGGCACAATTTCCACATGTGATTGGATGCATCGACTGCACGCATATCCCCATATGTCCTCCGTCAGCAAATGAGTACCTTTTCAGGAACCGCAAGTCATACCACTCGATCAACGTGCAGGTTGTGTGCGATGCCAACAACATCATAACGGACCTAGTGGCACAATTCCCGGGGAGCACACACGACTCATACATCTTCCGCAACAGTGGAATGCACAGGCGACTACTCAATGGAGAATTTGGAGAGGGACTCCTGTTAGGTACGTAGAACTACGCTTCCCCACACCAACACCACACATGTATGTACATCACCAATGCTAAGTCTATGCTTCTATCTTCTAGGTGACAGTGCTTACGCCATGCGGGAATACATACTCACCCCATACCTAAATCCAGCAACCCCGCAGGAACATCGCTGCACACATCAGCACGAGGAATGTGATAGAGCGGACTTTTGGGATTCTCAAGTGCCGCTTCCGTATCCTCCACAAGACTGGCGGCGCCATGCTATACCAACCAGACACATGCTGTCGAATAATTGCTGTATGTGCAATGCTGCACAACATTGCCACCAGAAGGGGGATACCCATGGAGGTGGACAGGGATGACGACCCCCAGGCTGACCAACCACCCGCCCAACGACGACCGGCACACATCCCAAACACAGCAGAGGGCCATAGGAGGCGGACAGACATAATGCAAAATCATTTTTGACCCTGGGTAAAATGAGACATTACAAGTTGGTGTTGGGTGCAACTGTTTAATGCACAGTAGCACTGAGGATTGTGCAACAGAACTAGCATTGTGAATCATGCTCCGATTGCATAAATGTAAATAAAAGGTTCCTTAAAGTCAGGCCTGTGCAAACACAATAATTGGATGGCCATGGTTGCTCCACCATGGACCTGCAGCATGTCCAAATTTCTAGTGGCGCTTGCCACGTACACCAAGCCTCCGCTCAGGTGCATCCAAAGCCTCACCACGGCCTGTCCCCGTGGAGGCACGCGAACTTCGGCGCCTGGTGCTGGCCTCTGCCAGTGACACGCTGCTGACACTGGAGGCAGCCTCACTGGTGTCATCCCCTCCCAATGCTGCAGCACTGCATGTGCTGCTCTGAAGTTGTTCCACAGCAGTGGTGATGTGTCCCAGTGACTTGGCCACATCACCGCAGAAGTGCCCAAGGTCCACCTGCAGGGAGACTGTGCGGCGTGCCAACACAGCGGTGCAGTTGCTGTGCCGTTGTATGACCTTGGTAGCGGCGGCAGAACGCAACATTAGCTGCCGGTTACTCCTCCTCTGGGACTCATGGCCCTCCCTGATGGCACGGGTGAGCTCACGTACCTCCTCCCTGAGCTGAGCATTGCCATCAGCAACCGCAGTGGTCTGGTCCCTGACCGCCGTGCCCATGTCCCTGACCGCGGAGCCCATGTCGGTGACTGCTGCAGTCATGGCGCGCATCTCCCTCGCTAGGCGCACGATATTGCAGCTGATGCTAGCCACATGTCTTCCCTGCAGGTTCTGTGTACGCAGCATCCTCTCCTCGATTGCAGAGGTTGTTGGGACATCCTGGTCTGCTGAGGAGACGGAACTGCGACGGGCCCTGTGACGCCGTGCGTGTCTTGAGCCTCCAGGTGGTGCAGCAGGTGGTGTGGATGTGCGCTGCGTGGGTGCCAATTGCGGGGGGGGGGGGTTGCCATCTCCTGCAAGGGCGCAACTTGGTGCCTGTGCCTCTGCGGTATTGTGGCTGTACTAGCTGCAGGCTGTCTTGCTGGTGCCGTTGCTTGTGGCGCAGGTGCTGGTGCCTTGGCTTGTGGCGCAGGTGCTGGTGCCTTGGCTTGTGGCACTGGTGCTGGTGCCGTTGATTGTGGCGCTGGTGGAGGTGGTGCTGGTGGGGTGGCAGGTGTTGGCGGTGCGTGCGCATCCTGCGCAGTCTCCTGGTCTGACTCCACGGGTGTCTCAGAAATGATCAGCTGGTCGCTGTCGTCAGAGTCCCCAGGTGATGCATCTGTGTGTGAAACAGTGCATGATTAGTGGGATGATTACACCTACATAGTGTTGTACCCATTAATGTCCCTCTGTGGTCCAACAAATGAACAGTCTACAGCCATGTACAAAATATGTGGTGTGTGCTCAGAGGATTTACGCCTGTACCTGCACTCTGGGCTGACTAGACTACAACTCCCAAGATGCAGTAGTGTCATGTGTGGAGCTGTCTGTGCCAGAGCTGCAGACACAGTGAGATTGGGCTGGGGGCATGGGTATGGATTTACGCTATGCTGGGTGTGGCACAGGCATGCATCTTACCTTGGGCACTTGTGGCTGCGCCGGACGTGTCCATCTGGATCACCCCCACGACGGCTTCCCGCTCTATCGTCCCTTCCACAAGGTCCTCCAGGGCTGTGTTGGATGGTGCAGTGGTTGTTCCGCCTCCAGTCCTTCTTGCCTCCCGGAGCCTCTCAGCAATCCTCTCTTTTGCGCGCTTCCGCAGGTCATACCACCGTTTTTTAAGGTCGTCGATGCTGCGGCTAGTGACGCCAACCGCATTGACCCTCTCACGGATGCGCTGCCAGATGCGCCGCTTCTCGGTCTCAGGCACCTTGAGGGACAGCTTGCCAAAGAGGCGGTCGTGTTTGCTGGACACTCCCTCGATGAGGTACTCCAGCTCCCTGTCCGAAAACTTCTTCTTGCGCTTGCGTGCAGATTCTGCGCTGGATGGCACTTCCTGCGACATGATGGATGTGTGATGTGAATGGCAGAATCTGTGTGGCCTCACTCTGCACAGCCTGTCCTTCTTTCCAGCTCCTGTCTGCTCCTCTATCGAGGCTATGTGGGTGGGGCAGCAGTATTTCCTGGTTGGTGATGTCATCAGCCTGTTCCCGGAGCGACGCGGCAATTTGCGAGTTCGCTATTACCGATTCGGTAATAGCTAATTCGGTATTACCGAACTCGCTATTAGCCAAATCGGTATTACCGAACTCGCTATTTGCTAGTGAGGCCGTTTGCGTGCCCCGCTATTAAGGAATCGGTAAATTTAGCGATTTTTAAGGAATCGCTAAATTTCACCGAATCTGTTGATGCATGCCAATTACCGATTCCTTAATGGCGATTCCTTATTTTTCGCTATTAAGGAATCGGTATTAGTTTGGTTGATGCATATGCCCTTAAGCTGTCTCTCTTTTTCAGGCTCTAGGTTAATTTGTTCCCCATGCTCTCTATCTTTCTAATCACTGCTGCTTCCTGAAATCAGGTTTGAAAAATCCCATCTTCAAATGTATTCATTTTATCCTGGGCTGCAGATGACGTAAAGACCATTTCCCCTCCCCCACCCTTCAGCGCTTGAACCGCCTGGGGTAGTTTCTGTTCTATAATCTGTGAATTCTGAGTTTCTGAAATAAACCCTGACAAAATCACTCCTTCTGCAGCTCTTTGTACCTTTTGAGTAGGGACCATATTAATTGGGACAGTCACATTTTTTCTAGGCTTTGCCTGTGCATCTGTAGTTTGTAATATTTGGACTGAATCGGTCACATTTGAAGCAGTAACACCTGGAGATATCACTGTCAGTGGTGAATCAACAGATAGTGGGTCAATCTGGAATGTCTGCACAGTTCTCTCAATCTGTGTTTCTCTCTGTTCAACAGAAGCAGTAGCCACTGTAGTACTTACTGGTACAGTATTATCAGTATCTTAAATGGGGACCACATAAGGTGGTAGACACTTAATTAACAATGCATCAATTATTTCATCCCCCTGAATCATTATTTATTTGAAGCTTTTTGTCATTATTAATTCCCTTCTCCTGTATCTGGTGCTTTACCTTTTTATCCTCATTTGCTTTGTCTCTTGCCGTCTTTTCCCACATGCTTAATGCCTCAAATTGTGCAGCTCTAGATGGTGTTTTTATTTCACATAACACTTCCCTTAATTTGTCACTGATTTGCAATTCAAAAGTGCCATGTTTTGAAAACCTCAAAGGACCTTCTTTTTCACTAATCTTGAACCACTGGTGAACCCACATACATGAATTTTGTCTCAAATTGGTTGACATAAAATGCACGAGTGGTTCCTTCAGGGGCATCACCAATTAAAAACACATTTTTTACTTTATCTCCCAACAGTTTCTTTAAACCTTCAATAATTTTCTTTTCTGCAATAGTTCAATGCAATTTATTTTCTCCAATGCCGTCAGTTTCAATTTCAGTCAGTTTAACTCCTACTACTGACCCTCTCAAACAATATCTTACTGCAATATTTGTCTGAGTTTTCTTAATCAAAATTCTGTTAGTAACAACATAAAAATATTCGCTACTCTGTCTGTTCCACTTAACAAAGGATAGACTTCCGTTCACTCTTCAAACACTGCGAGTAAATCCCTTCCGCCAACCCTTCACTCAAGCTCAGAAGAACCTCCTACTCCTTTGGTGTTACCCTTTCTAGGTGATATAACACCAAAGTTTCACCAGTGAACCCTTTGCTATCAATCACTCTCACTTTTACACAGAAAATAGTCCCTACTTTAACACTGCCAGCCCTGCATAGCTTCTCAGTGTTATTCCAACAGACGAGTAACCTCAGAGCAGTGTGCCTACTTCCACCACCCGCTATTCCTTTCCCAGGAATTTCCAGGTATCACTGAACCTGTGCTTTCAGACAACATAAAACGCGACACTAACCTTTCATGTTAGGAATATATAATCAATAATCAAACATTCTGTCCTATGAAATTACCAATATAATCAATAAAACCATCAAGTCAAAAAGTAGCAACATTTTCACCAACAGTCAAAACCCTTACTATTTTCAACACTTCAAAAAATACATCCTAGAAGATTAACAACATTTCACAACCCTATTGATACTCACACCACTCCAGCAAGCGCCTTCTTGCATCACCTTCCAGTACTGCTTTGCCAGTCTTCAGGTTCTGAGCATTGGAATCAGGACTTTCTTTTGAGAATCTAGACATTTATCTAACTTGGGCAATTATTTTTTAGCACTATTTGAGCTTTAAACTAAACTATGCTCCTTTTGGTGATGTGTTAACCTTACCTCTGCTACCAGAAACTGATCCAGCGGTAATTTTACGGTAATTTCTTAATGCAAAACCTCATATTACCTCTAGTTTACAGCTGTAAAGGTGATGGGCCTTTACCACCGTGTTATCACCTCCAAGAGACTTTACATAAACATGAAATACATCAAAATGTAATTATTATTTAAGTCAATAAAGAGAATCGTGAGTATTTTTAAAGGGTTTTATTTTCTAGTCAAAAGTTAAGTTTCTCTGACCATTTTTTCAGTAGTCAAATATCAATCAGGGTACAGATTTGGAAAACAGGAAAAATAGAATTAATACAAAACATATTATAGGTTCATACAACGCACCCCATAAAGGAGGGGAAAAAACTAATTCTATGTCAGTCAGAACTCTTTGAAGAGTTTCAGGAAAAATATAATTCAAGAGTGAGTTTTGCAAGGCTAAATCAATAATTAATAATTAGAAAAAATCTCCCGTAAAGAGAAATAAATGCATAAGACAAAAAACCTGTCCTGATCTCTCAGCGGCACTCTCTTCTCTGGTCTGTTTATCTGTCTGTCTCCCTCTCCATTGTCTGACAGAGAGGCTGCTCCTTGAAAATGCCACTCCTTCACCAGATCTCAGAGGAATGTGATCTGCCTTGCCAAAAACATGACGTGCAAGGACTCTCTGAAAAAAAAATATGAGCAAGACCCCCACCTCCCTCTGTCTCTCCTCGGACGCAATCTTCTCCCAGGCTGCACCCGCGAAGTTCACGTACCTAACCCATATGATGTCTGTGTTAGATCTGCTTCTTCTCTTCTCCTCCCCCTAAGACTTCTAAGGCTGACACACCCCCTATTGAGTCATTTTTTATGCTCTAATTCTTGGCTGACTATACTAATAATGTTGCAACTTCAGTAGAAAGTCGCGCTGTGATTGGTTAGCATAGATGACATGAGGGTCTCACAATCCTGTTCTCATTGCAAATCCAACCCATACCAGTTCTGACAATAGGGGCTTAATGCTAAGAACAATATACGTAACATGTATGAGTAAGAACATTTCTTGCAACAAAATGTTTCACTCAATTTTCTGTCTCTCTTTCACATAGCACACAGGGATGACACTTTCCCACAAATACTGGTACATTTGCATGATGACAGGAGCGTACAGTTCATTGTGGCCTTGACCCATGTGTCTTCACTTTAGGCACTTGGTAGTTCATGCAGCTGGAAGAATCTTCTGCGCATGCGTCTCTCATTCAGCCTACTGCTAACAATTCTCAGCCATGCTGGATTCCTAGGGAGCTATTTTATAGTGGGCCCAAAAACAAAACAAACACACAAGAATAGTAATTTATGAAATTAAATCCATTATGTTTACCTCCCCCATACTAGTACCCTGTATTAGTTATTACCTAGCAAAAGCTATTAGTTTAAAGCAGCTTTTCTCTTATTTGTGCACCACATGCAAAAATGTGCAATGTACAACATAGCATAAACATGCTCTAGTGATTTTCAAAGCGCAAACAATTAATATATACTCATAGCAACATGCTCTAATGTTTTAGATTGCTTTTCATGCAAAGGAGTTTGCCCCACATGTAGTGTTGGTGCATGGTTGATTAATTAATACACATTATAAGAAGATGTGTTATGAACTGAATATGCATTGTCTAAATATGCAACAAAGCCAGGGTCTCTTGAGAAGGGAACAGGGAGTGTAGATTACAAGGAAAAGGAGCTGGGAGGAGAGAACACACATTCCATTTTATCTTCAAAGCTAAAGAGGATACTGAAATCACAAGTTTTCTACACTGCAAAAACACATGTTAATTCAGCACAATTATGTGCTACTTTAAAAGTTTAAAGAAAATAATTCTCTAACTTAAATGTACATTCTATAGTTAGGTTAAATCAAACTAAACACATTAAACATCCATGATTAATTAATTAAGCATGGTTTTAAATGAAAGCATTTCAGACTGAAAGCATTTTGCCCAGGCCTCATTTCACGTCTTTCACTTTGCATGCACCAAAAGTGCCACTTTTAAAAAGCATTTGACTAGGCCTCATTTCATGTTTCATGTGCAATGTGTTTTCACTTGCACCATAATCTGTGTGCCATTTTAAATGCAGTCTGTCTGAAACACAAAAATAAAGCAATGCCTGAATCCAGATGAAATCTGAGCTACATCATTAGCCGAAGTAGATGAAACCACAGAGAGTAATCCTGTCATTGCAGTTTTATTTCCAGATGAACTTGGAGTTAGTTTATTTGTCCAATGGCTGCATGTTGCTAAATGCGTTTACTTCCAATAACACCAGAGCACGATGAGGAATTATATCAATTCAAATTACCTTTCTGGAAAGCAGATGGGGAAACAGTTGGTGTGTGTGTCAAAGTGCACTAAAACAGTATAGCCAGAGAGAGATAAATTGGCGGTCCAACTTTTCATGCATGGATGGGAATCGATTAATTGCAGATTAGAACTTGGCAGCGGTGTGCTCCGTCACAATACAGAAAATAAGTACTTCTCGTGCCTCAACAGCATGACAGGACAGTCCCTGTGTACAACGCGCTGCTCAGTGATGCGCCCTGTTGGGCTGGGGTGCTTGCACAGCCTGGTTGCATTGATGGAAGACTGGGCGTAATTTTTAATGGACGCTTTATACCCTTCATTAACAAACTGTTTCCCCATGCAAACCAGGAAGGAAACCATCACATATAAAAGACTTATTTTACAAAGGTATTCGTTTTTTGTGGCAGACTCAGTATTATTATAGCGCAAACCCGACCGAAGTATTGGAGCGCTTGATGCTGCTTCGTTATGTTTAGATGAGGACCAGTTGGTTAAAGAAAGCTAATGGAACACACTTGCTGCATCTTCATTAGCAGTTCTTCCTCTTGTCTCTACTGCATTCAAATGAGAGAAAGCAGTTTCAGTTTCATCATGAAACCGAAACTGTGTGTCTGCGTGGCTGATGCTCTTCTCTTTATCACCTCACCCCTTCCAGTTCCAGGCCCAGCAATAATTAATTTATGACGGTCCTGTTTATGGCTCCGGGCGCTACCATCCTTTCAGTAAGAGCAGGGAGATGCCGTAGGGAGACAGGAGGAGGAATCCTGAAATAAAATTATGATTCTATAAATTAGCCGTTTGTAGTTTTTGGAATCCATACAAACACATTCATCAGAACATTTGAAGACGGAAATGAACATTTGAAGACGTTTGCTGTCTTTTTCTTACCGTTGTGTCACATAAATAAGTGTGACCAGTGCCCAATATTTTCAGTGACATGCCAGGGTGTGCACAGAGTGCGGATAATTAGGGTGGTAGTCTAGGACTCCCAGTTTTTGTTTCCATGCCATGCCAGCTTGGAGAGCTGTGAATAACCCCTCTCTTTTTAATTCTGCATTTTTGTTCTTCAGACTCTAGAAGCATGGCATTCTTTAATTTCTTAGTTTCTTTTAAGAAGGGCTTTACAGGAAATTAAAAAGTCATTGTATCTCGAAGTCTGTTATGAAGCTCTGTGGTTATACTGAATAAGCAGCTACCCATGTTGTTATATAACATCTTTTTATTAATGTAATAACTGCACTTTCATAATTGCTTTATTAACCTTCCTGCTTTCTCAAATTTGCTTGAAAATGCACCTTTTGTCCACTCTTTAAACAAAAAATCTTGGGGGAGAACCCCCCCAAACCCCTGTAGGTTGTTGTGGCTCGCTCGCTTCGCACGCTCGCTGTAGTGTAATACGACAATAATTATACGCCCTACCACTTTCAAATGTCACCAGCCGCCACTGCATATATCCCCCACCAGTAGGGACAAGAGATCATCTTACGACTGCAGGCCAGGGCACATTAAGCCGTTGGTGTCCTCACTATCAGGACCGCATCGTCCGCATACATTAAAGCAGCAATAATTTTTGGCCAACCCTGGGTATACCACTACATGCGGCACTGAGTGTGGGCTCTAGTTGGTTGATGTAGAGTGTGAATAGCAGGGGTGCAAGAATGTACCCCTGCCTAATTTTCCTTTTGATCTCCACTGCGCCAGATAAACTGCCGTCCTCATCATACCTAATGAAAGCCAAGAGATTTGTATGGAGGTTATGTAGAAAGGCCACTAAATCAGAATCCACGACTAATTTAATAAGCATGGGCCACAATTTTGCTTTGTTTGATCGATCAAAGGCTGTAGTAAGGTCCACGAAAACCATATGGAGATTCCAGTCTTTGGCAATAGTAAACTTCCAAATGATCAGCTGTAAATTCACGCACTGGTCCAGTGTCCCTAATACCTTCCTAAAACCATACGGAGGATCAAGATTATGTTATCTTCTTTAAGCCAATCAGTTAATCTAGCCAGCATAGCCCTCCCCATAACTTTAACTGCACTTGATAGCAGGGAGATAGACCGGTAACACTGGGAGTTGTCCCTAGCAAGGGTCCAAAACGTATTGATGTCACCTCAATACGTTTTGGACCCTTGCCTGTCGTGGGTACTTGGGCCTCCCACACGAGTGAGGCACCGTTTTCATTGGGAGACCCGGGGGAACGCTGGGTGGTAGGAAAATTGTGTCAGCCCGGTGATGCCACAACTTTCCTGATGTACCATAAAAATAAACTAAAGGACTATACCTACCAATAGTCCCAATACCATTACCAAATAATCAGTCAGTTGACAGTGAAGAAGGTTCAATCGTTTATTAAGCAAAATACTCTATAGAGGAGCCTCTCCGAACCTCACCCATCAGGTGCGCCGAGAAGACTGTTGGCTCGTATTCAAGCATGAGGTTATATACTTTTCGGTTCAATACATACAATCACTGAGAAAGGAAAAACACCTGTTGGCCCTCGAGCTCCAGGAAAGGACCATATATGGCACACATCAGATCAGTACAAAGGCTTGACTATCTATTACTGATGAGGTCAGGAGGGGTGACTCCCGTTCGTCTTGGTGCCTGGGAGTGTAGACACGGCGCCTCCAGGAATGCGCTTATCGCCCCCAAAGCCAGATGCGACCTTGAGCCTCAGAGCAGTAAAAGTAAAACAGTCTACCTTCAGCTGCTACCAGTAACTCAAATGAACTGGGGCCTGACAATTTCACGTGATCAACGCGTGATCATGGCCCGTGCTCAAGCATATGAACAGAAGATGGCGTCTGTATGGTTCTCGGCCTACTCTTTCAGGAATAGATATATAATGAGGAAAAAACAAGTTTCCTCCAAACGAAACGGATATATATATATATCACACAGAGAGTAAACGCATAGATGCATCATGCTAACATAATATAGGTCCGATACTCCTTATACACAGGAAATATACGTTTTATCCCTCAGAACGGCCCTTTTAGCATGATGTAGCTAACTAAAGCAGTTCAATTTTCGAATATTCCCTCATCAATCTGCATTAGGGCTTTGAGTTCATGCTGAACTAGCTGAGCTTTTACCGCAGCTGGGGATGGACCAGACACAGAGGAAGTAAGTTTTGTCGCACAATAAGAGCAACATGCAGGTCAACATTGTACACAAACACAACATGTGAATATGATATCAGCTATACATGCCAGCACCATCAAGATTTTCCATCCCCAAGTAGACAGAAAACCCGAGAACCAACCAGAAAGAGACCACGTACCAGTTTCTACATGTATCTTGGAAGCTAAACGATGTAGCTTCTATATAGCCAAATGAACAGAGGGGGCGGAGTCAGGAATATAAACACAGCAAGAGCTGCCGATCACATGGCATGCTCCTCCTCGATCTGCCAAGATAACATCTAAAACCATACGGTTTTGAAGAGAAACGAGTCTGATCGCCTGTAGCTGTACTGTTATATTGGTCAGTATTCCTGCAGTAGTGTTAATTACCCCTTCAACTACTCTAGACAAACGTCGTACTTCTTGGCTAGTAAATATAGGCCCCCAAAAGGGTAATACTCCCTTCATAATGTCGGTGAAATACTGCAGTGGAGTATCGGTCTGATCTATATCAGTGGTATCTATCACTCTCTTATTTCTCCTAATAAGCACGCTACGTTTATCTAGTCGGTGATCCTTGTGATAATCAGAAGGGGGAATATATACTAGAGGGTACAGGAAGGACAGGTAGCAACGTTCATTCCAACCTCATGGAAGCCAAATATAGGCACTTTCTCCACAGACAAAATATACGTTAGGAGGGGTTAACAAAGGAGGGCTGTTAAAGGTGCGCAACCGATAAGTGTAATTACATCAGCTTTTCCCTACTGATATGTACCCTGCTTCTTGAATACAAAACGTAGAGGTGCTGTTTAATACAGGCACTGGAATAGCCCTATCTTCAGTGACATTACGGTCCTGAAAGTGTCGAAAATATTGAAATTGAATTCAACAAAGTCCAAAATTTCATTTTTCAACCATGTGGTATTTTGTGAGTTATATACATATTCATACAGGCATTCGGATCTAAGGTTCCCTCTCCATTATTTCCATCGGGGTTGAATCCTTGATGAACCTCAATATATGCTAAAATCATTTCATAATCTCTCTGAAAACCTTTGAGCGTCCACAGTGTAATGCATATACATCATAGAAAGCAATTTGAACCAAGCCTCGCAACTTCCCAGATAAGACAAAGGTAGGGACATAAATAAGTTGTGCTTGTGCATAATAGATGGTAAAAGACCACAAACCCAACAATTCGTAGTATTGGTGGCACTGTGTACTTGATGAAGCATTTCAATAAAAGCATTTTTCACATAGGTCTGCCGATGCCTTTCCTTATGAGGGGCTAAAGTATGAAACACATGTTCCGGAAGTGGGTTAGTTGTTCCTAAAACAGTATGCATAGGGTGGTTAAATTCTAGATATATGAATACTCCCAATAATATAATTAGCAATATTGCTATAGTAGCTATAAATGCAATTTTAACACGATTGGTCCAACTAGAAAAAACAGGCATAGATGTAGGAAAATAGCGTGGTACAAAAGGACGTTCCTCTACAGGAACAAAACGAGCAAAGGGATACATGCTAACTAAAAGTCCAGAAATAAACTAGGGCAATGCAGTCCAACCTGCCAGAGGCTGCTTCTTTCCTGTGTCCGTTTAGAGCCTCACAGGCAGGCTCCTATCGTTCATCACAGAAAATACCAAACAAACTTCTCACGTTGGAGTTATGTTCTCACACAACCCTTGAAGAAAACCCAACCTGGGCCCCTTTTAACGTGAAATTCAGTCTTTCTTTCTGAAATGAGCAAACAAATGTTCAAGGCTCCCAACGCGTTCAGTCCAGTGTCTCGCTCAGTACACCAGAAGCGTATCTAACAGACATTCATAGCACAGGTCTGTACCCTATCACTCAAGTCTCTCCCTATCTCCTACCATGTTCACCTGGTGTACCGTGTTGTTTTCTGGGCCGCAGGTTGTATCGAGTATGGCCAGGCACTTCCTGATCAGGGAACAAAACAGAAGATGACGAATCCAGTGAAACAGGAGTACTGCGAGCCTCTGGGTTAGCTGTAGGAACAACAGAATCTGGGGCGATCAATTGTGCTAATAGCAGCGCCCCTTCCGAGCCCGATGCACCTTCTCCTTGCCCTTCTTCAATTACCTGGGCGTCAGAAAAAGGGATTCATCGAGGAACTCGCTCACCTTCCTGAGTCAGAACCGCGTCCTGGATTCGCTGATCATATGGAAGCGGGAGGGGTAGTTTTTTCAGATGTGACACATGAATCCAGTGTCGCTTGCCATTCACTTTCACCGCCGTCCGCGTGGCCAACAAGACTTGGAACGGTTCAGACCAACACGGATCCAAACTGGATTTCCGCTGATAGTTACAGACCAGAACCCACTGTCCTGGTTCCAAGCGATGTCCCGGACCCTCCAGCAGGGGCTGCAAAACTGCTGAGACCTGTTGATGAATGGAACGAAGATCTTTAGTCAAAGCATACAAATAGTCTGTCAGCATAGAATACTCTATTTCACGAAACGTTCTGGGTCTCGGGATGCCCCAAACATTACCAGGGTGCCCAAAAATGACCTCATACAGAGACAAACCAGAACGAGAATGTGGGGTAACTTGTATTGACATTAATGCCAGCGGCAGAGCATCTGGCCACTTCAATTCAGTACTTTCTTTAATCTTAGCTAATTTGAGCTTTAATATCCCATTATACTTCTCGACCAACCCAGCGGACTGGGGGTGTCGAGCCGCATGGAATTTCTGCTTAATCTGTAGTCTATTACATATATGTGTAATGAGTTATGCATTAAAATGTCTTCCGTTGTCACTCCAGATCACAAGAGGCAATCCGTAGCGAGGGAAATACTCCTTTACCAACGCTTTTGCCGTTGCCAAAGCAGTGTTTTCTTTTGTCGGGTAGGCTTCCACCCATTTACTGAAAGCGCATACCACGACCAGAACATACTTCAAATTGTTAACGCACTCCAGCTGGATATAATCCATTTGAAGCACCTCAAAAGGCAAAGATGGTGGTGCAAAGTTTCCACTCAGAACAGGCTCCCTGCCCCCTGGATTATGTCTTAAGCACACTATGCAATATTGTACCAAATGAGCAGCGGTCCTAGAAATATTGGGATTGCACCATACAGGATCTAATAATGCACAAATACCTTTCACCCCAATATGAGCTGAACCATGTGCCATTGTCACCACCGCATTCACTAATACGTTAGGCAACAGCCACCGCTGCTTTTCTGTCAGATCAGTCCAACAACCATCTGCATCTAATCTCCCAATTCGCTCTTTCTAGTGAGCCAGTTCAATAGGGGTAGCTTCTTTCTGTATTTCTCGGACACTGTCCATGGTATTATCAAACATCTTTGTTTCTGCCACCCACCTAGCAGAGCTAGTCAAAAACATTTAGATCAATTTGGATTTCGCAGTTTCCTTAGCTACTTGATCGGCAAAGGCATTACCCTCCCCCACTGCATCAACCACTGCCGTGTGTGCACTACATTTTACTACAGCCACTATTTCTGGTAACTTCAATGCTGTCAGTAATCGCAAAATCAAGGGACCATGCTGTATTCGCTGACCATGAGAAGTAAGAAAACCTCTTTCTGCCTACAGTCGGCCGAAACTATGAGCCAAGCCAAAGACGTACTGGCTGTTGGTGTAAATATTTACTCTCAGTCCTTCACTTAACTCACAGGCCCGAAACAATGCCACTAATTCAGCCGCCTGTGCTGACTGATAGGGTACTCGAGAAGCCTCAACTACAGTATGAAGAGCAGTTATCGCATATGCAGCAGTTGTCGTGCCATCTGGTAACTTGAAACAAGAGTCATCGACGTAAAACTCCCCTTGAGGGTCAGATAGAGGAGTGTCAGTCAGGTCTACTCGTCCCTTCGTTTCTTCCTCAGTCCGAAATATACAATCATGAACATCATTGTTCTTTTCATTCGAAGGGAGGGGTAGTAACGTAGCAGGGTTCAGAGTGGCACATCGTTTAATCGTAATGTGTGGAGCGAACAAAGTCAATTAGTATCCGGTAAGACGCTCACTCGTAAGGTGCTAGGTCTTTGTTTTGTTCAATAATGTATCCACAGCGTGCGGTACCATCACTGTGAGGTCAGTGTTCAGAACGAGCCCTTCCGACTGTCGAATAGCCACCGCAACTGAAGCAGTAGCTCTTAAACAGCTAGGGCGTGCTCTGGCGACGTTATCCAACACCGCCGAGAAATAGGCACAAGGTCTTTGCTTACTACCAAATCCTTGTGTTAACACAGAAAGCGAGCAACCGTCCGCCTCGTGTACGTAAAGCACAAAAGGTTTCCGGTAGTCAGGAGTACCAAGAACAGGTGCAGAACAAAGCGCAGATTTCAAAGAGTCAAAAGCATCTTGACAAGCATCAGTCCAAGGTAAAGGTTCATGCACGTCTTTAGTGGTTAAGTACAGAAGAGGTTTAGTAAGAAGGGAAAAATTAGGAATCCATTGGCGACAGTAAGAAGTTATGCCGAGAAATGCACGAACATCACGCTGAGTACGAGGTACAGACATATTAAAGATGGTAGTCACACGCTCAGCAGTTAGTCTCCTTCGACAGTAGATGACCGAGATAGGTCACCTCCTGTCGACAATATTGAAATTTAGAAAGGGATACTTTATAGCCATTAGCAGCCAAATGAGACAATAATTTGACAGTGGCCTTCTTACAACCCTCCTCGGTATCAGAGGTCACTAACAAATCATCTACGTACTGCCTCAATACATTACCAGGGGGCAAGACCAAATCATCCAACAATGTTTTCAAAGCTTGACTATAAATACTAGGACTTTCTGTGTTCCCCTGGGGAATACATTAGCAGCTGTCTCTTCCACCACACCCCTTTTCACCAAATCTTGTATAATGGAAAGCAAAGCCTTCTCACCAGCCGGAGAAATTTTGTACTGAGGTATACGAGGAAGCCGAGCATTTTGCTTCAAAGTAATAGAAACGGGCGGAATCTTTAATAATCCTACATCTGTGTCACCAGTGTCCCACAATGTTGCTGGAATAGCAGCAAACTCAGGAGGGAGGGGTTCATTTTTAGTGAAACACTGCAAAGTATGCTTCCCAAGGGAATTAATAGTCAAGTAAACACCATCAGGTGAACAATGAATCTTAGCATGTAATTTCTTCAACAAATCCAAGCCTAACACATTTTCGCCACAATGGGAAGTCAAAAGAAACGGGGAGTCTATCGTAACTGGACCAATTGTAAAAGGAATAGGTTTGGAGATGGGGCTCATCACCGGAATTCCAGAGAATCCTACCGAAACATTAGTGTGCCCGGACAGAGCAGACCCTGGGACCAGGGAACGAGAGATAGAACTATTCATTGCACACGTATCAACTAAAACATTTTCAGATGTCCCCATCAAATGCGCCTCTACATAAGGTCCTTGCTGATAAACGGGCACTGACACCTGGCCCTCACTCTGTCCATGGTTACCCTATGTATAAGCATATCCTTTGGTCGCGTCCATTACACACTCCTCATTATAATACTGCCTACCTCTTGGATTATCAAAATAGTTATTTTCTTGTCCAACTTGCGTCGCCTCTTCTCGTCGCATATCACTGCGATCCACACTTCCCCGACCTCTTCCTCTACTTCTCATAGCCCAGTTCTGGGCTAGCAACAACGGACACTGAGATCGCCAATGCCCTTCCTCCCTACAATAAGCACACTGATTTATTCCCAAAGCAACAGCCGACCCTCTGCCTCGTCCAGTTCCTGCCCCCCTCGGAACGAACCCTCTACCGGCTCTCTCTCTAACCCGTCCTTGAGCAACTTGTTGCAACAACACCCGTGTTTTAAGATCCTTCGTTTTCTTTTCCATCTTCTCCTTACTCTCATTTTCTCTATGTTCGTAATATTGGGCCATACTCAATATTATCGAGGGCGTAGAAGTGGTCCAGGTACTTTCAGCAGCTTGTAGCCGTGCAGAGACTTCTGGTAGCAAATTTGTCACGAAACGATTAACAAATAATCGTACACCGCCTTCCAACGACAAATCCTGTTCACTAAAATCAATAAATACGCCCTCAAATCTAGTGAAAAAATTAGAAACACTTTCATCTTTCTTCTGTTTACATGCGGTCAATTTGTCCCAATCCACCTTACGAGGCGGAATTAAGGAATGCATGTAAGTGATAATGCCAATACTTCAGGTTTCGGCTTATCTCCAGGCTTACGATCCTTGTCCCAATCTTTTATCTGGTCCATGTTCTGCGTAATTCTTGAGCATGGTCCTGATCATGCACCTGACGCCACACGTCAACGGGAACTAACAATGCAAAAAATAGCTCTATGTCAGCTAAGGTCATGACGGCCGAAGAGGCCGCTTCTGTGAGTTCTTTATAATAAGCCGTGGGATTTTTACGGGGGTCGGTAATTGTGATTTTAGCAAGAGGACTTCACTCCTCTTCCAGGGGGTATGAACCCATTGCTCTTGTACTCGGGCCTCTACGTGAGGTCTAGTCACCACACCATGGTCATCCTTTAGTTCCGGTATTTCAGGATGAAGGATAGGATGAACTTCTCGCATAGGATGCTGAGTGTACCACGAGGGACACCTTTGATTCATCCGTGCTCGATAATTTAATAAAACCTCCACATTTCTATACAAATTATCTAGGTTAAGTTCAGACTTATGAGCCCTATCCCGGATGTCATACATCACTTGGGGGGCCATCCCTCCTGGAAAACACTGTTCCCAGAGAGTAATAATACGTGCATCCATCTGTTGCAAAGCATGTTGCTGCATAACGGGCTCATAGTCTCTAAGCGTGCTCCATATATCAGTTATAGTGTAAATAGGCTGTCGCATCCACTGGGATGACTGATCCTCAATCATCTGTTTCTCATTCGGTCCTACAGCCGAACGGGTAAACAACTTCCGTGTGTCAAAATCCCCCGGAGCACGAAACGGAGTTGAAACAGCTGGAGATGAGGTCATGCTCGCAGAAGAGGAAGCCCACACAGGGGTGGGGGGAGACAAAACAGCTGTGGACATAACGAAAGACGGCAGTGTAACAGGCAATAGAGTAGCCGTCTCAGACACAGAGGGAGACAAAACAGAGGACGTTCCCGGAGAGGCAAGGGAAGAGGAATCAACAGGGGCAGAAGCTGAAGAGGTCTGTACTAGAGTCGGGGGAACAACGGGATATATATGCTGCGGAGCATAAGGTGGAGGTGGACGAGTATCCAATAAATCCTCTATCTCATCTTCCGCTTCAGTCCTAGCCACATAGGTCTGATCCACTTGCAATCTGAATTGTCTGTCTGCACAATCAATCCCTTTTTCAGTTCGTGCTTTATCATAAGCTATAGCTTTCTGCGTAATCGTCTGATTTCCCCTCATCCTACATACATCTACGCTTTGCTTCCTTCTGCCACAGGTTTAGGGAGTCAAACATTGACTGTCTACTTCGTTTAGAAAATAATCTATCCTGCAGGAAATGTATCTTTTTTTCATCAAAAGACCCGGTTAAAGGCCATTGCAATTCCACATTATCATTGGTATATTTATGCCATAGTGTATTAAACAAGAGAGGTGTAATACCATGTTTTACATACATATCATAACTTGGGCTGACCTCAGGCGCGGCAGGTTGACTTTCAGCCAAACGCGTATCATTAGGGCAGCAACAACATCTAAAACAACTCAATTTGCTAAAACACGGCATGATTATTTTTCGTCACGCGTTCCTCATTCAATCATAAACATGAACTTTCAAACATGGCAATGTTCAAACATTCCCAAAACGTACCACCTCACACTCATTCAAACATACACAAGACAATAATATATATATACATACAAAGATATTAAAAAATTACGTCTTTTCAAACAAAGAACAGAGCCCGTCGACTCTTGTTCGTGGAGAATCAATCGAATTCAGATTCCAAGACCGACAGATACCAAAATCAAGCAGTCCAAAGACCAGCAAGAGACCGTCAGACAGGTATAGCCACAGACCGACCTACAGACCATCCCACAGCCTTCCTGGTTCACTCTTGGGACTATTCTGACTAAGCCCGCTTCATTAGCACTGCTTCAGATGTGTTTCCAAGGCTACCCAGGTACAGCCACAGGATTTTCCGAGAGCAGTCCGGCCGGGTGCGCACCACACGTGCCACACCGGGCGTCCGATCGGCGTCTCGATTATTCACAAAAGGTCCGTGGAGCATCTATACATGCAGCCACCACAATGCTGCCCCGTCAGCCCCCAAAAATTCTCCATGATATACCGACCACCAAATACTTACACAGTTAACTGCTTCAAAAGCACTGCTCGACAGTGCATGCCAAAAAAAACATCAAAACAATTCCACTCACCTGGTGCACACAGGTACAATAGCGTGTTCTCCACTGCCAACTCCTGAAGACCAACACGGTCAGCTCCTGGGTTACGCCCGTAGGACTCCGGTGAAGGGTCACTAGCAGCTGGGGATACTCTGATCGTGAGAGCGGAGTAAGCTCATACCAAAAATGGCTTAATTGCAAAGGATCCTTTTTCCGTCCACCCACTCAACCAGAATTACCCCTTGTCCTTACCACCCGCTTATGGGGAGGATGACCCAATCACGGAGTCCCGGCGGAGTCGCCAACTGATGTACCATAAAAATAAACTAAAGGACTATACCTACCAATAGTCCCAAGACCATTACCAAATAATCAGTCAGTTGGCAGTGAAGAAGGTTCAATCGTTTATTAAGCAAAATACTCTATAGAGGAGAATCTCTGAACCTCACCCATCAGGTGCGCCAAGAAGACTGTTGGCTCGTATTCAAACATGAGGTTATATACTTTTCGGTTCAATACATACAATCACTGTGAAAGGAAAAACACCAGTTGGCCCTCGAGCTCCAGGAAAGGACCATATATGGCACACATCAGATCAGTACAAAGGCTTGACTATCTATTACTGATGAGGTCAGGAGGGGTGACTCCCTTTCGTCTTGGTGCCTGGGAGTGTAGACATGGCGCCTCCAGGAATGCGCTTATCGCCCCCAAAGCCAGATGCGACCTTGAGTCTTAGAGCAGTAAAAGTAAAACAGCCTACCTTCAGCTGCTACCAGTAACTCAAATGAACTGGGGCCTGACAATTTCACGTGATCAACGCGTGATCATGGCCCGTGCTCAAGCATATGATCAGAAGATGGCGTCTGTATGGTTCTCGGCCTACTCTTTTAGGAATAGATATATAATGAGGAAAAAACAAGTTTCCTCCAAACGAAACAGATATATATATATATATATCACACAGAGAGTATACGCATAGATGCATCATGCTAACATAATATAGGTCCGATACTCCTTATACACAGGAAATATACTTTTTATCCCTCATTCCCACACAAAAATGTGTGAAAAAAGTTTATTTTTTCAGCTAAATTTGAGGTTTGCAGGGGATTCTAGGTAAGGAAACGTCGGGGGTTCCAAGCAAGCCATACCTCTCTGGAAACCCCCGGGTTTCTAGTTTTTGGAAATGTGTGGGTTTGATAGGTTTCCCTAGATGGGCGCCGAGCATGAGACCAAAAATCCAGGTGACACCCCCTTGCAAAACCAGGTGGTTTTGAGGTAGGTAATTTTGATGTCGCCTCACTACGTTTTGGGCCCTTGCCTGTCGCGGGTACTTGGGCCTCCCACACGAGTGAGGCACCATTTTTATCAGGAGACCTGAGGGAATGCTGGGTGGTAGGAAATTTGTGTGAGCCCGGTGATGCCACAACTTTCCCACACAAAAGAGTGTGAAAAAAGTGATTTCTTCAGCTAAAATTGAGGTTTGCAGGGGATTCTGGGTAAGGAAATGTTGGGGGATCCACGCAAGCCATACCTCCCTGTAAGCCCCTCGGGTGTCTAGTTTTCAGAAATGTGTGGTTTTGGTAGGTTTCCCTAGATGGCCGCCGAGCATGAGGTCAAAAACCCAGGTGACCCCCCTTGCGAAACCAGGTGGTTTTGAGATAGGCAATTTTGATGTCACCTCACTACGTCTTGCGCCCTTGCCTGTCGCGGGTACTTGGGCCTCCCACACAAGTGAGGCACCATTTTTATCGGGGAACCTGGGAGAACGCTGGGTGGTAGGAAATTTGTGTGAGCTCAGTGATGCCACAACTTACCCACACAGAAATGTGTGAAAAAGTGTTTTCTTTTAGCTAAAATAGAGATTTGCTGGGGATTTTATGTAAGGAAACGTTGGGGGATCCGCGCAAGCCATACCTCCCTGGAAGCCCCCGGGTGTCTAGTTTTCAGAAATGTCGTTTTGAGATAATTAGTTGTTTATTTCTGCAGCGTGAAACGTTTGGCACAATATTGCAAGGAAAATGTGACAGACTTTCTGAGGTTTGCAGGACATTGTGGATAAAACAACTTTTTGGGATTCACAAGAGAGACATTGCCATGTACTCCCATGGGTTTACGACACTATCTACAATTGGTAGGTTATTCTTAGATGGAATGTACACCTTGGCAGAGAGACTAAAAAGACAAAGTTTCCTGCACAGCCATCTATTCCTCAAACACACACACATACTGGTTGGATTTGGCACGAGGGCGAGTGATGGTTCAGTATATGAAATTTTATTAACAAGAGATTTCACAAAAATGAAATGCACTGTCAATAATTAAATGGACAAAAAAATTAACCAGTGACTCGCAGCTCGTGAGCTGTAAAGCCACGGCAAGGCACCAACCGCTTTACAGGCCATTCACACACCTTTCATACGTGATACACACAAGACCATTCACACCACCAGGCACGGAACCAGCACATTACAACATTCACAAAAAGGGACAAGGTACACCCTGCTTCAGAAAGACAAAAAAGACAAATATTACTGCACAGCCATCTAATCCTCAAGCACACACACATACTGGTTGGATTTGGCACGAGGGTGAGTGATGGTTCAGTATATACAATTGTATTAGCAAGTGATTTCACAAAAATGAAATGCACTGTTAATAATTGAAAGGACAAGAAACTTGACCATTGACTCACAGCTCGTGAGCTGTAAAGCCACGACAAGGCACCAACCTCTTTACAGGCCATTCATACACCTTTCATACGTGTGACACATACAAAACCATTCACACTGCCAGACGTGGGCCCATCACATTACAACACTCACACCAGCAGACAGCACCATTCAAGGGCCCATCACTTTCACATGCCCACATTTCTGACACAGCAACCACACAAGCTGATGGATTGCGTGGAGTGGCGCTCAACTAGCAGTGTGTTTAGTGACCAGCAGCAAGTCACTACTCACACACCGCCAGCCGAGCACCAGTCCACGCACACCACCAGCCAAGCACCAGTTCACGCACACCACCAGCCAAGCGTCAGTCCACGCACACCGCCAGCCAAGCACCAGTCCACGCACACTGCCAGCCAAGCGCCATTCCACGCACACTGCCAGCCAAGCGCCATTCCACACACACCACCAGCCAAGCGCCAGCCTACACACACCACCGTCACATTTAGGATTTGTTTATACGAAAAGAAAACACAAACAAATTGCAAATAGATACAAATTTAATAACATCAAATCTGAATCTAAATACATTGCACTAATGCCAACCTTGAAACAGAATAGCATTTTGTAAACAATACAGACCAGGCAGTTCACTTTACCACTCATGGATGCTCCCAAAACTTCTTATGCGTGTGGTACGTTCTAAAACAAGCAGACACACACAGTCCAGGGTTAGAAGGACACTCAGGGCAGTACATACGAGTCTCCTTCCGCACACCTCTTCGTCAACAGACTCTACATCTCCTAGTGGGAAAGTCTTTTGAGGGTGTGGGAGGAATGTATTCAGGAAAGTGTCGATCTTTCAATCTAGCCACATCCTCCACCACTCCAGCTCTAGGATCACTTGCCTGTTCCACTAGAACAAGGCTGCCTATTACAGACTCCTGAAACTTAGCAAAAGTCATCTTTGACTCAGGACATGAATCCTTGAACACAACAAAAGCATTAAAGGTTGCCAAGTGGAAAAGATGGTTGGCCAACTTCTTTTACCAAATGTAAGCCTTACGAAGAGCAGCGTAAGGTTCCAACCTCTGATCGACTCTGTCAACAGCTCCCATGTGCCTATTATAGTCTAAAATGCACACAGGTTTGCGCACTTCAGCAACCTGCCCCCAAACAGTCACAGGTGCATTGCTTTCATCATGGATGGTAGTCAGCATGTAGCCATCTCTCCTGTCTGAAAACTTCCCAGCTAGAAGCTCCTCGCAACACAACGCACTGCACTGTCCCCGCACAAGCTATTGACAAACAAGTTCTTTTGGGAAACCTTTACGGTTAGAGCGGATTGTGCCACAAGCAACAGTGCCCACTTTGGCCAATTCCCTAAACAACCACACACCAGTGTAGAAGTTATCTACATATAAATGGTGGCCTTTGTTAAATAATCCTCTACCAAGTTCCCGCACAATTTTCTCAGTCACTCCAAAAGTGGACTGACAACCAGGGGGGTTAATCCTGGATTCCTGACCGGTGTACACCCTGAAATTAGAGACATATCTAGTCTTACTGTCACACAGCATATACAGCTTAATTCCATAGCGTGCCCTCTTACTAGGAATGTATGGCCTCAAAACCAAGCGGCCGTTAAACAACACCAAAGACTCATCCACTGCTATTTCTTTTCCTGGAGCATAGATCTCAGAAAATCGATCAACAAAGTGATCAAGGACAGGCCGAATCTTAAAAAGACGGTCTTAATCAGGGTGATCTCGTGCCAACGCTAAACCATTACAGACAAGATGCAGCATCTGAAGCAGAATCAAATATCTATCACGACTCATGACAGCCGGAAATATAGCCGTTTGCCATCATGGGACTAGTAGACCAATATGAAGACATTGATGGCTTCCTTAGCAAGCCCATCAAAAAAGTTAAACCTAAGAACTTCTTCAACTCTTCCAGGTTTGTGGGAGTCCACCGGGTAACTCTAGAGTGGGGCTTAAGGCTGGCACTGTTGTCCCTCAAAAACTGTTCGGCATATAAATTAGTCTGCTCGACAATCTCTGCCAAAAACACATCGCCCATAAACAACTGAAAGAAATTTATCGGCAAAAAGTTTTCAGTGTTCACTCTACACCCTGGAACACCAGTAAAGTCTGGCAATGCCGGCTGCACCATGCCAGGGGCAAACAAGAGGTCAGCACTTTCAACGGGAAGCCTTGCAGCCCCAGATGCCTCTTGCCACACTACACCAATGTGAAGCCTTGCAGCCACAGGCTGCAGCCCAGATGCCTCTTGCCGCACTATAGGCACATCAATGTCCTCCTCTAACACAGGCACTTCATCCGCACTAAGAATAGCTTCATCCGCACTGAGAGTAGCTTATTCATCCGATGATTCCAAGTGGAGAGAAAACTCACTGCCTGAATCTTCCCCTCCCAACTCTGCCTTAGAATCAGAGTCAGTCTCTGAACCATGGTCAGAGGAAGACTCAAAAAGCATACCAACAGCATGCTGAGCAGTATTCCTGCGGCTAGCCATTATCCTTACTAAGAAAGGAGACTGCACAAACAAGTCAACAACAACCAACACTGTGCAAAATAAGTAGTAAACAAAGTGTGGCTTTAGCACAAAGATCTATATACTCAAAAACAATATAACTCTCTTACCAAAGATAGCTACACTCACCAGCACCTACTCTGCAGAGACACAGCAAAAAGCAACGATATCTCACTAGAAAGAAAAAACAAAAACAATTACTCATAAGACAACAAAGTACAAATCAAGCACCAATGCAAAAAGAGTTTGACACTCAAAAGACAGAAGCCAAACATACTGCTATTATTACACCATTTGCAAAAAGCACATTCATGTAGGGAAATTAAACTAATTTAGAGTAAATAGTACAAAAAAATGCTCTTACCAAGCACATGCAACTACACAATCTGCAAACCCAGCAGTAACAAAACCGCAACTTGGAACAGAGCAAAAGCCTTGAACTAGAATAAAATAGAGAAATAAAAAAAAATACTATTACATTTCACAAACAATATGACGATTAAAATTATAACACACAATGTCGCTACCCAAATGGTCAATCTGCCAGATGGGCCTTCAAATAGGGCTGAGAAAAATGGGGATTAGGTGAGGCTTTCTACCAAGCCACTCAGGTGGGGCAGAAATCAAACAGATATTTGTCGCCGCTTAAAAAAAAAATTAGATCCCTGGTGCCTAGTAGGGTTTTCTGCCTTACCCTCCCACCTAGGGCAGAAAGACCAAAACAATGGGGCAGATCTGTCGGGGCAGAAAATACACAAACATATTTTAACCCCCATGGAAGTGACCCTTGGCCAAGGGGCCGCTTCTATTACCTATAAAAGAAAATTCCTGGTGTCTACTGGGGTTTTTTGCCCCCTCCTACCCGGGGGTAGTAAGGACAAAAAAAGGACCGACTGCCACCAGGGGGGCGGGCAGAAAAAACCATCCACAAATATAACCACCTTTGGAAGCAAACCTTGCCCAAGGGGTCGCTTCCACACACTACAAAACACATTCCCTAGGGCCTAGTGGGCCAGCAAGGCCCAAAAAATAAGCAGATCTGTGCCCAGGGGTCAGAGAAAAACATCCAAAAAAAAATGTTCCCCTTTGGAAGTGACCCTTGCCCAAGGGGTCACTTCCATCTATATTTCAATTTTCCCAAACAAACCCTGGTAGCTAGTGGTGTTTTCTGCCCCCCCCCCCCCATTGGCAAAACAGCCAAAAAAATGGGCCAATTTGCCCTCGGGGGCACAAAAACATCAAGACAAAAATACACCCCTTTGGAAGCGACCCTTGCCCAAGGGGTCGCTTCCATCTAAATTTAAATGCCCCCAAAAGGAAACCCTGGTGGCTAGTGGTGTTTCCTGACCCCCCCCCACCACCCCCCCGGGGGCAAAACAGCCAAAAAAATGGGCTGATTTGCCCCCGGGGGGCAGAAAAACATCACCCAACAAATGCCCCCCTTTGGAAGCGACCCTTGCCCAAGGGGTCGCTTTCATCTAAATTTATGCCCCCAAAAGGAAACCCTGGTGGCTTGTAGCGTTTTCTGCCCCCCCTACCCGGGCACAGTAAAGACAAAAAAGGACCGACTGCCACCAGGGGGGGGCGGGCAGAAAAAAACATCCACAAATATAACCACCTTTGGAAGCGAACCTTGCCCAAGGGATCGCTTCCACCCACTATAAAACACAATCCCTAGGGCCTAGTGGGCCAGAAAGGCCCAAAAAATAGGCAGATCTGCCCCCAGGGGGGACAGAAAAACATTCAGAAAAAAATGCTCCCCTTTGGAACTGACCCTTGCCCAAGGGGTCACTTCCATCTATATTTTATTCTTCCAAAACAAACCCTGGTGGCTAGTGGTGTTTTCTGCCCCCCCCCCCGGGGGCAAAACGACCCAAAAAACAGGCCAATTTGCACTCGGGGTGGCACAAAAACATCAAGACAAAAATATACCAGTTTAGAAGCAACCCTTGCCCAAGGGGTCGTTCCATCTAAATTTAAATGCCCCCAAACCAAACCCCTGGTGGCTGGTGGTGTTTTCTGCTCCCCGGGGGCAAAACGGATGAAAAAATGGGCCGATTTACCCCCGGGGGGGAGAAAAACATCAACAAACAAATGCGCCCCTTTGGAAGCGACCCTTGCCCAAGGGGTCGCTTCCATTTAAATGTAAATGCCCCTAAAAGGAAACCCTGGTGGCTAGTGGTGTTTTCTGCCCCCCCTGGGGGCAAGAAGGCTGAAAAAATGGGCCGATTTGCCCCTAGGGGGAGCAGAAAAACATCACCTAACAAATGCCCCCCCTTTGGAAGCGACCCTTACCCGAGGGGTCGCTTTCATCTAAATTTATGCCCCCAAAAGGAAACCCTGGTGGCTAGTGGCCTTTTCAGCCCCCGGGAGTAAAATGGCTGGAAAAACAGGCTGATTTGCCCACAGGGGGGGCAAAAAAACATCACCTACAAAACGCACCCCTTAGGAAGCGACCCTTGCCCAAGGGGTCGCTTCCATTGAAAAAACATAAATCCCTGGTGCTAGTGGTGGCATTTCCGCTGCACGATCGCGACGCTGTGCGTGATCGTGAAGCAGAAATGCCCTGCAAAGAGACATCAGGGGAGAGGAAAATCTCTCTCCTCTCCCCCGATGCCTCGATGCATTCTCCAAACCCCCTCAGGAACAAGGAAACCTACGTTGTTTCTCCGACGCTCAGGAAGCAAATGGCTTCCAGAGCGTCTGGGACTTCCTGATGACGTTAGCGTGCGCTGTGCGCGCTGATGTCATGGGATTCCCATGGGGGGGTCGGGGGTGGCAGCGGATACTCTTCCGCTGCCATCCCCCTTTGTGGGGGCAAAACCAGACACCCGTGGGGGGAGCGCCAGCGCTTCCCCCGTGGGTGGGTGCCATGACGAGCTGGACTCGTCATGAGCACACGCCCACTGTGTGGCATGACGAGTCCAGCTCATCATCAGCACTGAAGGGGTTAAAATAGTTGAACACCAAACCATTAAATGGCTTCGCATGAACCACCGTGACAGCGGATCATACAAAATCATGGAATTCTCAGCAGGGCTGGCGATGAACTCTAAATTTGGCAGGCAGAATAAAGGCAGGGTGGGAGACTTAAGGTCGTCTGCTATCATGACTGCCTTACTCCATCCACCAAACTCTCGGGCATATTTATGAGAGGCTTGTGTTCTTCGTGTTTGCACCACTCAAAATGGTACATGTGTGCCACAAACTTCTAAGTCAGATTTTTGAAGCCACGCAAAGCCACTTTGCATGGCTCCGAATGGCTTAAAAAATCTGGCTTAACTCAAAGCAGTGCAAACGCTGCATTGCGTTTCTTCAGCGTTGCGTGGGTGTTCCCACACAACTCCCATGGTTTTTGATGCATTCACAGATTTACCAATACTGGGAATGCTCCAAAAAGTTACGCCTTCGCAGGGGAGGCGTAACAAGGAGAAATATCTCTATTTCTCCTTGTGGCTTCCTCTTTCTATGAAAGAGGAATGTGCCTCCGAGGGTTGTTTTTGGGCAGGAAGGTGCTCCTTTCTGCATAAAAACAATCCTGCATGCAACACAGGCACCCTTGTACCATGGTGCAATGGTGCCTGCATTGGTGCTAAGCCGCCAAAAGGTCGCTAGAGGAGAGGAAAGGGCAGGAATGCGCAGTGTTGCCTTAAATATGACCAGAGACATTTTAAGGCAGTGGCAAAGTGGGCTTTGGCCCTGGGCCCCCATCTTCCAAGTGGCCTCCTTGTAAAGTCCCAGCAACTAATCAATGTAGGTACAATGCATTTTGTGCTCTATCCATACTGTATTTTTGTGAACCATTCAGTCAAATTCAGCAGTTCTTGTTGGTTTCGGCCCACTTTAGGCAAAAAAAAAATCATCTTGGACTGATAAGTCATTTTATGGTTTAGCTGGGCATCGCATGCGCGCTAAACTTCTGACTACATCTATTATCTGCACATACCCAGCTCAATCACACATGCCTTTTTCAGTCTGAAAAGTAACATCAATTAATATATTTGCTGCATATTTTCTTGTGAGACCCCGTGCACCAGGACTCACCAAGTCACATTGCCAGTGCAAAGGATCTGAAGGCAGAGTCCACACTGAGCAGAAATGACTCTCGGTTTAGGCCCAAGCCCCCAGAAAAGTTGAGTAAAGGGGCAGCATGGTACTGTCAGTTTTTTCTGCTGTTCTTCCTCAGCCGTAGTGATTTTGAGAGGTAGCTAAACTCCGCGATGGTGGATATACAAGAATAATTACCTTGGCACCTCATTTAATAAATAAAAGGGGCAACATTTGCCTCTTTAATTATTGCCCTGGAGATTTATGCAGTCACTCTCTGGACCTTTTTAGACAAGTGGTGTTGGCCTCGACACCATCTTAATAGGCCAGGGCACAGTTTCAGAAATCTAAATCCAGCAAAGCAGCTTTGTTAAAGCTTTCAACTTTATAGAGCCCCGACCCCCTAGGATGCTCCCAGCCCCCCCACCCCCCATGAAAATGTCCAAAATCAATCCTTGATACCAAATCGTGGGTATAAACGGCCATGTTGAATTATGTAACATCATCACTCATAAACATGACAAATTGTAATCACTTATTTAAATATTGCACAAATCCATATTCACACTTTTTAACATTGGCAATTATAAACAATAATCTTCAAGAACTAACTTCATTATTCATAAGACCTTCTATCGCTCCAGCACCAAGGGGGCCCTCTGGCTCGCATCCCCCAACTGAGAACCACGCAAGGCGCAACCCACCTGCGTGCTTGAGAGGTGAGCCCCCAGCCCTCTGGTCCTTGTCTGCCATTTCTGCCTCCCCCACCACCAGGCTGACAAGGTGGCTCTTAGGGAATAACCAGGGGCCGCTGCCCCATGCCCTAGCTTGTGACCTTGCGCTCTCTCCTCCCGAGCCTGTGTCCCTATTCTCTCTGAGGCGAGCATACCATCTTTCCCCCTCAGTGCTGGCCTAGAGAGTATGTAGGAGGACTCCCGTTAACCGTGTGGTTCAAACGTCCATGGCCTCTTTACCGCCACATGGGTGACCAGGGCCCACAGGTCCTTCACCCTACCCACCACCAAACAAGTTCTGTACAAATGACCAGATGCTACTGATCCATGCATCCGTCCCAATGTCTGACAAATGAACTCCGTTGTGGTGAAACATTAGGTCGCCTCTGATTAGTCTGTGTGGTATGTGGCATAAGCGGCACTGTCCTGTGCACAGCTTAGCCAGTTCCCCATTGAGTCACCTCACTGACACATTCAGTGGCGCCCCAGGTCTACCATGTCATTGCTGCCCAATTGCAGAATAATCAAATCCGGGGACTTATGTCCCTTGTGTGCTCTTGTCTCGTCTATCAGCCGCCACAGTTGCCCAATTCGTAAGCCCCTAACGCCTCGCCGAAGGAACAGCATCCCTTTCAAACCCGCCGGTTTCGATACCCGCTGCTGCTGCAACCGGCCCACTGTACGACGTATGAATGAGTGTCCCAACACCCATATCACTCTAGAGGGCATACTAATAGCAGGAAAAGAAATTAAAAAGTCAGAGTAGCTCATGCGTCATGCTACAACAATTCAGGCCGCACATAGCACTTGAAACATGTGGATGACCAGCGCCCCACCCGCTTCACTTCTTCCACTGATAATCCTGCTCCTGCTGCTAATGTCGCAGCCCCAATCCTGAATGAGTGGGATGAATAACCAGGGGGTCTAACCCCAGACTCGTCAATGCACACCTAAACACTGCCCTGAATTGATATTTGGACAGGCACCCCTCATGCTCATGTGGCTGGAATCCCAAGCGGCCGGGCCCTAAAGGTGTGCTCCTGATTGCTCACGCTTTCCAAATAAACCCACTATTTGTTGTCGGTCGAACCCAGTTGACAAATATGTTCTTGCTGGTCCCTGAAGTAGGAAACAAATCTGTTAGTCTGTCCTTCTGTGGGCCTCTCTCTGACTAGTAACAATCTGAATCACTATCTGTCTCTTCGTTTCGCTCATATTATAATACAATAGTGTCACTTTCTTTGCTTGTTTGTAGAGCTAACTGTGTTTTTTCTTTACCAGTCTATATTCTGCTCACTTTCTACCAAGACATGCTCTGTCTGTATTCCCTTGTATGTTTCGGCCTAAGGATTTGCCAAGATGCCTATCGATCTGCCTGTTATATGTATTTTTCTATTTGAGTCTACTTGTGTATGTCGCACACTCTCTGTATTTCAATATAGGTGTGCATATGAGATGTCATCAACCTTTTCATTATTTTTCTTGGCCACGAAATCACCATTACAGTGTGCAGTCATGCAGGAAAAAAAGAGTTTCCTGATATCCACAACCCCTAGCTTCCTTTCTAGGTATGCCACCTGCCCGTTTTCGACTGGCACCACCCATATATATATATTTTTTTTAAATAAGCAAAATCAGGTAAACCCAGTGCTTAATTTGAGCTTGTGGTTTCCAGTGCTCAACACCAGCACCTATCATGAGCACCAGTTAAGGATATATTCATTTATGGTAGGCACGGGGAAATGACGGGATTTGCCAAGAATCACAGGATGTTGAGCAGACGCAGAACCTCAAACCTCTGGTCATTACGCCACATTCTCTCCCCAATTTCCTGGTTAGTAGTTGGTTCTGTTTTAGGCGGCGCTAACAGGTGAAAGGGCTGGTGCAAGCAGGATCCTAACAAGAGCCCCAGCACTTATTTGTTTACAAATAAACCACTGCCTAGAGCCAATCTTTTAGCTCTTATCTGTACAGCCTTCAAACAGCATATATAAGTAGAAAACTGTAGTAATGTTGTAATTTGTAGAATGTTTGTTATGCCATTTGTAGAACTCTTATGTTGCTTAGTGCAGTGGAATGTTCTTATTCACTGCTGGTCTTGGCAGCTGAGCCTGGTGGAGCTTATGTGTACTGGCTCCACGACCATGTAGTTATAAATAAATATCTTCAATCGTATGCCAGTTTCCGGAGTCATTACTACAAATATTTTGGTGACGATCTTGTGAACTACATGGCCACACCCTCGTTCACCCTGCGTGCAGCGGCTTCTTACACAACGTCTGTGTGTCTACAGCCTCTTCAAAGAAGAAAGACATTTCAACTTGTTCAAAGGAAGGAAGAGATCTTGAATTACAAGTTTTATCTATGCTATCTGAAGCGGTGCTGATTTCACGAGTGCTACTCAGCCCTACGCATTGACTGAGTACATCAGGACTTCAACTATTGCCGTAGGGCGCTTGCGCTGTGATTTCATTAGAATTGGCTGCGTCTTTTATGTCAAATCCTGCGCCTGTTCCTCGCTCAGCACCCTGTCCCATAAATCTGTTACCCAACCACCCTATTGGCAACTCATTTTGGGAGACTCTTGATCGCATTTGGGACACCGCGTTTTTCAAATTTTTCATTTTGTTTACCAGATGCAGCTCGTGTCTATTTTCATTTTACTTGGCAACTGGGGAAAGTTTCATCTACAGCATTCTGCGCTCCGATCTTCATACTTCCTTCTTCCACACTGTTACGATATGCCGCGTACCAGCAACGTCACCTACTTACGCAATGGCTGCCATCTTTGTTAGGCTCAGCACTATAGCAACGATTTGCAAGCTCCGTACAAAGTGCTATCTTCATGTTCATCTTCATTTCTTCTGCGTATTATGCGGTGATACTGTTATGTTTGGTTATTACTTTATGTCACTATGTGTGTATGGTACTTTAAAGGTGGGGATTCTATTGTATGTTCTAATGTTGCCATAGGAACGTCATAGTGGTGTTCTGTGCTGGGCAGATGTATGCTGGCTCCTGAAGGGATACCAACGCTGTTCCTATGCTCCTAATAAACATCCATAATCTGGAATAACAATCTCTCTCCTGTTTACTGGATTTATTGATCACAACAAATGGCGACGATCTTTGGAGACAGCAAGTAGAAATTGATGGATGTCAGAGCAGAGAGGAAGCAGCGTTTTGGTGAAAAGAACCCACTTTTGGAAAAGATAAAGCAGCGAATTCAGGATTGTTTTGGACATTGAACGAAGAAAACGGTGAAACAGCGTGAAATTGACGAAATCGGTGACTGTGTCAAACGGTAAAGTCAACTGCTACCTGTTCGTAGATCAACATCTTCACGTGACCATTCCGTGACGTCGGACATTGTTTGTTTTCATGGTGCTGTTCTTCTGCCATCCTCGTGGACGAACTTGATCAACCTTCGAGAATCGAGCGAAGGGGACAGTGTCCATTGCTGAGCTGGGCGATCGACGGCAGTGAGTGACGAGTGATAATAGCGTCTCGACGTTTAGACGACAGTGACGCGTGCGTGATGATGTAGTTGGCGGCCATATTGGTGAAGTATGAAGTAGCTGTTGCTGTGGTAACCAACACAAGTTCAAGAGATCGCGGCTGTTTCGAGTGGAAATTGACATTGGTATTCAACGCGCTGAAGTGAAATGGACTACGGTTTTGAGCGATAGTATTTCTACGGTGAAATACATGTTCTGCTTCAGACTTTGGGTTTGATGACTATAGTCTTAACAATTTAACATACTTATTTAACGTAAAGGGTTAGGTGTTAAGGTAGTGTGCTGTTGTTATTTTTCTTCATTGTATTTTAAAAGAAAAGTGGAAAGCAGGGGAATATGGAGAGCATTAATGTTATAGCGCCACCTTTATTTCTTCAACAACCAGGTGATCCACCCGTAGAGTGGGAAGAATGGATCGAGATATTTGAGAATTATATTGAGGCCTTAGACGGCAAAGACTTCAGTGCCGCAAGGAAAAAAGCATTATTACTAAGTACTCTGGGAAAGGAGGGGCAACATGCTTTTAAATTTCTACCACCTGGTGTAGATGTGGAAGGTAGGGCTATAGCGAATGTATATTTGGAGGCAAAAGAGAGGCTAAGGAAACAATATGCCAAAGAAAGAAATATAGTGATGTGTAGGCATAAATTCTATACTCAACCACAGAGACAAGATGAAACCATTGATCAATTTGTAACACGCTTGCGTGAATTGTCCTTGGACTGTCAGTTTGGAAATATGAGGGAAGAGATGATTAGAGACCAGTTTATCGTACAATGCTGTAACAAAAAGATGCAGGAAAGGTTATGGGCTGCAAAGAATCCCACGCTCTCCAATGCTATTGATATTGCTAAAGTAGTGGAGCAATCGGAATCGTGTATGAAAGAATTAGAAAAGAAAAAAGAGGGTACCACAGCTGTAACATGCATAAGTAAAGACGATGTAGCAGCGCTGGGTACTAGCAAAAATAGTGAAAGCAATGAAAAGAAGGGAGCACCTGGGAGGAGGTATAGCAATAATTCCAGTATGAACTTGGATAATAATAAGATGTGTACTAGGTGTGGTAGTACATACCACACAAGTGACTATAAAAAGTGTTATGCTATTGATAAGGAGTGCAAAAAATGTGGTCGTAAAGGTCATTTTTACAAGATGTGCAAAACGTATAAACCTAAGGTATCGGTAGCACAAGGTGAAGTGGGGAACATAACAGCATTATGTGAGGTGGAGGGTCTAAATAAGATTCTGTGTGTGGAGGATGAAAATATAATGGATCCGGTTGGAAGGAGGGTAAGACCCAAGGCTATGTTTGTTATACATGGGAAAGATGTGGAACTAATGGTTGATTCAGGTTCGTTTTGGACAATTATTCCTCGTATTTTGTTCGAACAACATTGGCCAAACAAAGAGTTACTTCCTAAAGATATCAACCCAGGAGGGTATCAAGGGGAGAAAATAGATATCATTGGTTATATGCTAGTAGATATCAATTTTCAAGATAGAACCATAAAGGGAAAGGTGTATGTGGCACATAGTGGACCACCGATATTGGGATGGGTACATCAATATGATCTACACATAGTTATCAACCCGAGAGCTGTAAACCAGGTGATGGTGGTTGATGAAATAACGACTGATACAATCATAGAGGGAATGAGTAATGTGTTTGCAGATGGTATAGGTGAACTTAAAGGGTATGTGCATAAGATCATGCTTAAACCTGACGCAATACCAATGCAACATAAGGTCAGGAAAGTTCCTATCATTGCTAGGGAAGAGGTTAAGCGAATGATTTGTGAAATGGTGGAACAAGGTATAATAGAGCAAATTGAGACATCAAGCTGGATTTCACCTGTTGTGATCACGGGCAAACCTGATGGCTCTTATAGATTCTGTGTGGACTTGCGCACACTCAATCAAAATATTGTAGTTGACAACTATCCATTACCAAACATAAATGAACTTATTCTAATGCTAAAAGGGGGAAAATATTTTTCAAAGCTTGATTTACGCAGTGCGTACCATCAGATCAAATTACATGCAGAGTCTAAACCGCTTACAGCATTTATTACTACTGAGGGTATATTTCAGTTTACAAGAATGCCTTTTGGTTTGGCGTCTGCGGCTGGGGTGTTCCAGCGCATGATGGGATCGGTTTTGAAAGATATAAAGAATGTTGTTTTTTTCCAAGACGATGTTTTGGTGTTTGGGGATACGAAGGAACGTCATAATATGGTTTTAAAAGAGGTGTTATCAAAGATGGATAATGCTGGGTTGACACTCAAAAAGGAGAAGTGCAAATTTGCAGTAGAAGAGGTAGAGTATCTGGGGTACACTTTGTCCAGCGAAGGGGTGAAACCAAAACGTGACTTATTGGAGGCGATAAGGAAAGCTCCATCACCCACAGACAAAGATAAACTTAGATCGTTTTTAGGTCTTATAGAGTACTATGCAAAATTTGTGCACAATTTTGCGGAAAAAACGGAAGGAATTAAAATACTTCTTAGGAAAGGTGTGAAATTTGTGTGGGACGTGGAGCAACAAGAAACCTTTGAGAAGATCAAGAGGGAAATTTGCGAGGCAGGGATTTTGACTCCATTTGACACTAGGTATAGGTCAATTCTTACGGTAGATGCTAGTGCAGTAGGTATAGGTGCTGTGTTGGCACAGGTTAATACGTCAGGTCCCAAAACTGTGGCATTTGCTTCAAGAACACTTACTGATTCTGAAAGGAATTATTCAATAATTGAGAGAGAGGCTCTGGCGGCAGCTTGGGGAGCAGAATATTTTCGCACATATTTGTGGGGTTTTCAGTTTACTTTACAGACTGACCATAAACCCTTAGTGAAGATTTTGTCCCCTGGTGGAGCAGGGAAAGGGTCAGCAAGGTTGGCAAGATTGGCTGCACGTTTACAAGAGTATGTATACAAGATTGAATACATTGCGGGTTGGAGGAACAGTCAGGCTGATGGATTGTCGAGACTTCCATTACCGTGGGATAAGATTGACAAGGTAAATGTGGAGGCGTTTCAGTGTGAAGGTGCGGTTGCGGTGGTGGATGAGTTGATGGAAATGTGTGGCAAAGCAATTGACAAGGATTGTTGGGTTGCTGGTATGTTAAAGGACGAAGTACTTCAGGTGGTTAAAGAATTAATTGTTAAAGGGGGCAGAAGGGAGAGTACCCTTCCGGTGGCTGTGAGACCTTTCTTGAAGGTTTTGGAGGATTTGTCTATACTTGATAATGATGGGAATGTGATTATGAAAGATGATAAATTTGTCCCTCCACAAGAGTTGAGGTTTTCTTTGTTCAAGTTGGCTCATGAGGGTCATATGGGCCAGACACTCACGAAGAAAAGATTAAGGGAGCACTTTTGGTGGCCTGCAATGGACCAACAAATTTCTGATTGGGTTGAGAGGTGTGGTGAGTGTATGGAGAGTGAAAAAAGGTTGAGGGTAGGTAGCCAAGTTGATTTTGGCAAAATTGGGGTTCCTGATATACCTTGGCACACTATCTGTCTAGATTTTATTGGTCCATTTTCTGGGTTGGGTCCAGAATTGAAGTTTGGTGTGGTGGTAATTGATGTAATGTCAAAATGGTTGTGTGTGGAGTTTGTAAGGGAAATTACCACGGGTAGCACTATCAAGGTGCTGGCTAATATTTTCAGGGAGGAAGGGTTTCCGGTAAAGTTAATCACTGATAATGGCACACAACTAACCTCCATGGAAATGATTTCTTATTTGAAATCATGTGGAATTGTGCATTCAAGGACTTCCTTCTATAATCCACAGGGAAATGGTGTGGTGGAAAGGGCTAACCGCATGGTGAAGGGGATTATCCAAATGGCTATAGTAAATAGGAGGGATGTGAGGACTATGGTTAATGATTTGGTGTGGGCGTATCGTACAACAGCAAACAGTGTGTCTGGAAAGGTTCCGTTTGTTGTTATGAGAGGACGTACTGCTAGTACCAAGCTAATCCCGGCATGGATGAAAGAGTGTATGGGGTTGGCCAGTTTGGATTATGATGAATTAAAGGACATCAAGTCACTTCCTCCTGGAACATCTATTAGACCCAATGACTGGGTTAAAGTTAAACCTGGACGCATAGGGACTGGATTTACGAAATTTCGTGGCCCGTTCAAAGTGAAGAATGTGTATAATAGGCATGTCACTTTATACAATGGAGAGAATTGGAACTTGAGAAGGGTTGCTTTGTATAAAAGAAATTCGGGTATGGACAGGGAATTGGAGTGTAGGCAAGATGGTGATCTTAATCCATATCTTCTTATTAGTGATGGTGAGATGTGTAATAGACAACCTTCTGTGGTCACTGGAGACCATGGTGATGGTATCAATAATAGGGCTGCCTTACAGAGATCCAGATGTCCACCAAGGTACTTACAAGATTATGTATGTGGGGATAAATAAGTAGGTGTCCAGGATGGCGCTTTGGGGAATAACTGGGATATGTGTTCACTTTGATTGTTTTCTTTGTTGTTATAAATATGAATGGATTAAGGGGAAAGGATATGTTATGTTTGGTTATTACTTTATGTCACTATGTGTGTATGGTACTTTAAAGGTGGGGATTCTATTGTATGTTCTAATGTTGCCATAGGAACGTCATAGTGGTGTTCTGTGCTGGGCAGATGTATGCTGGCTCCTGAAGGGATACCAACGCTGTTCCTATGCTCCTAATAAACATCCATAATCTGGAATAACAATCTCTCTCCTGTTTACTGGATTTATTGATCACAACAGATACACATACCTCAATTCCAAGCTTCAGGTTTTATTTCTTTGTTTAAGGAACGCATTCACGATGTGTGTCACACGGTGATAAACACACCAACTACTAAGTGTGTCACACGGTGATACACACACCAATTACTAAGTACCCTTGTTTCATTTACAGTGAGTGTCACACGGTGATACACACATTAATTACTAAGTGTCTTTTCTTCATTCACGATGTGTGTCACACGGTGATACACACCAATCATTTATTTATTTCCACTTCTATTTCCTCACAGCGACACACACACTTGTGTTTTCCAGTAAAACATTTTGTTGGTGTTATTGAATTCTTGCTATTCCTTGGTGACACCATTCATTTTGTGCATTATGGCATTTTCTTTTCTCATTTTTCAGTCTAGCTATTTCTTGTGCACCGTGCAATCAGTCAACCCACCACCTGCCTTTTTAGACACTCCAGGTGAACCTCCCGTTCGCTGGGAAATCTGGTTTGATGCATTTGAAACTTATCTAGGAGCCATAGGAGCATCCAGATTTTGAGCTGACAGAAAAAAATGTCTTCTTCACTCGCTTGGATTTGAAGGGCGATCCATTTTCAAGCATTTACTAAATTTGTCACCCGAAGAAAGTGATGGCTTAGATGAGTTTTGCGAGACAGTTTTGAAATTGAAAAAAAGATTTGACAAACTACCCAGTATCATGGTTTTAAAACATACATTTTTCAAGAGAAAACAAACAGATGACGAAGACGTTGACTCTTACATTTCTGTTTTGAAGAGATTGGCAGCGGTCTACAAATTTGAAAATTTCACAGATCAGCTCTTAAGAGACCAGTTTGTGTGTCAATGTGAAGACAAAAACATTAGACAAAAACTTTTAAGTCTAGGGGACCCCACTCTTGAGACAGTCAAAATTGCTAAAAGTATTGAAATTTCTATGGTTTCTTTGAAAGAACTTGAGGACAGGTGTAATGACAAAGCTAATGAAAGTGTTAATGTTGTTAACATTAGTAATTCTCATGCTAAGCTCAAGAATGCTAGTACGAAGAGCTTTCCCAAGCCTGTCAAACATGAAGGCTTTAATCCCAATATCTGCCTAAGGTGTGGAAATCCTCCTCATGCAAAGAATGGAAGATGCCCTGCCATTACTGTCACATGCAATTATTGCAAGAGGGTAGGCCATTTTGCTAAGGTTTGTCTAAAAAGGAAAAACTCCAAGTCACCGGTTGTGTGTATTGTTGATTCAGATTGTGAGAGCAATTCAGAAGTCATTTCTGTAATTCGTGAAGAGGATGAAGTTGCCGTGCATGGTGCAAATGAGCATATCAATTCTCTTTCTAAAGTCATTGAGGGAGATCCCTCCACATGTGTGGATCCCGATGTCGACATTGGTGTTGGGAATAAGATTCTTCCTTCACTCGTTGATTCTGGTGCTCACATAATGATGATGATAACTAGGAAGTTATTTGAAGAGACTTGGGATGATTCCATAAAGTTGTCTCCTCCTGATCGTTCCCCCGTGTCCTATGAAGGGCGCAAGATTGATATTCAAGGATTTTTCAAAGATGAAATGTTTTTTAAAGGGAGGTGCATCAGAGGAAAAATTGATGTTGCAGTCAAGGGTCTAAACATTCTTGGGTGGTTTCACCAGGGCCAATTTAGTATGATTTTAAGACTTGGTACCCTTGAACAAGTGTTGGTTGTGGAATGCTGTGATGATACAAATCAACCTTTGAAAACTAAATTCCCTTCTATTTTCGGAGAACAACTAAGTAAAATCAAAGTTTTCAAACACTAAATAGTGGCCAAGGATGGTCCCACACCCGTTAAGCACAAACTCAGGGGAGTACCTCCTTGTAGTGTTAGGTCTGACTTGGAGAAATAACTCAAGGATCTGTGTGCTAAAGGAGTCATTGAACCTGCTGAGTCCTCCTTGTGGCTCTTTCCCTTGGTGGTGGCCCGCAAGAAGAATGGTCAACTCGGGGTCTGTGTTGACTTGAGATCCCTTAACAAGGAGATATGGGTCGGTTCACATCCCTTACCTAAAATATGTGACCTGTTTGCTGCCACCAAGGGAGCTAAATGTTTCTCCAAACTTGAGTCCTGAGAGCAGCCGAACATCAATACTCAGTTATTGAGAAGGAGCTTTTGGTATGTTGTTGGGCCATAGAGAAGTTTCGCCCTTATGTTTGGGGAAGACGTTTTTTTGCTCCTCACCAACTATAAACCTTTGGTGAACATTCTGGATGACAACATGAGTAAGTGCTGAACACACCCAGGATATTAAGAATGGTTACTAAACTTTTACAGTATCAGTTTGACGTTAGGCACATTTCTGGGGTAAGGAATTTCAGGGCAGACTTTCTGTCTCGATTTCCTGTTGGTACCAATGAACAAGAGGAAGTTAAATTTAAAGATCTTGTCGACGAAGACTGCGAAAATTGTTTTGTTGCCACTTTGGATCTTTCTGAACTCAGAGTGGGTTCCAAAGAAGAATGGAGGTCCGCTTTCCTTGCCGATTCTGTTCTCCAAAATGTTTGTGAATTGGCAAGGAAAGGTTGGCCACGTGAAAAAGCCCTCTCTCCTTTGTTGCAATCCTTTTGCAAGGTTGAAAGCGAGTTATCCTTAGAGGATGGTCTATTGTTGAGAGGAGAGAAGCTCGTATCTCCGTCTTCCCTCAGGTTGAACATTTTGAGAAAGGCTCATGAAGGACATCTGGGTGCCACACTTACAAAACGTTGCATTTGTGACTCTTTTTGGTGGCCGTCTAGGGATGCCGAGGTGGAGAGCATGGTCCGTGAGTGTTGTGTTTGCAGTGTTTCAGATAAGAGTCTGAAAGTGTTTACCCCTCCTTTAATTCCTATTGAATGTTCTGATGGTCCATCGGTTAAGGTGGGGATTGACGTCCAGGGACCATATGATGTTTTAAGTGGTCAGAATGAGTACATCTTAGTTCTCATGAACTACGCTTCCAAGTGGCCTGAGATAAGACTTGTCAAGGAAGCTAATACTAAAACCATCATCGATTTCCTCATTGATGTTTTTTTGAGGGAAGGGTTTTCAGAAGTCACTGTGTCTGACAATGGTAAGCAATTTGTGAGCAGCGAATTTCAGCTTTTCCTGCAGTCTTCATTTAACAAACATGTGAGGAGTTCACTCTATCATCCCCAAACAAATGGTCTGGTAGAGAGAATGAATTGTGTTGTTGGAGAGTGTGTCAAATGGGCTAGAGCTGGGAATCACAATGTTGAGCGTGCCCTCAGTGACATGATTTGGTTCTATAGGACCACGCCTCATTCCTCCACTAAGGTTGAACCTTTTGTACTCATTAGGGAAAGGAATGCAAACACCACCTTTAGACCTGGGTGGATGACAAAACTGTTAAGTTCTGACTCTAGTATTGATAGACTGATGCCTCTAGTCAAAGGTTATGGTTTGAGACCTAGTCTAAACAAAAGGATTGGTTTGATGCCCAGAAAGGTGTTAAGTTGTCATATCTTAACGTTGGTGATTTTGTCAAAACCAAGTCTCCTGTTTATGCAAAGAAAGGGGAAAGGAATTTCTGCAAACCACTCCGTGTTACTAAAATTTATGAAAATGCTGTTCAAGTTGAAGGCGGGTACTGGTGGAATCTGTCCAAAGTTTCCAAAGTTGTGCATGGTTCTAATCCTAATACTTCTTGTAACCTTGATTAGTTGTCAAATGTGGTTCCTAATTCCAATGTTTCAGATTCATGTGTTAAACAAAATTCATTGCCTCCTGTTTCTATTAGAAGGAGTGCCAGATCTTGTGCAATACCTGTTAGTTTCAGATAGGTTTCTTTTTGTTTTTATTTTGGGAAGAAGGGAAGGTGTGTAGTAATGTTGTAATTTGTAGAATGTTTGTGATGTCATTTGTAGATCTCTTATGTTGCTTAATGCAGTGGAATGTTCTTATTCACTGCTGGTCTTGACTGCTGAGCCTGGTGGAGCTTATGTCTACTGGCTCCACAACCATGTAGTTATGAATAAATATCTTTATTTTTAAGCCAGTTTCCGGCGTCATTACTACAAAAACACTTTTAAATGTGTTCTAGAGCTGCTTTCATCACCGACATATAATTAAAGTAAACAAAGGCAGAAGAGTAATGTTACAAATAAATACATTCAATTTTGATTAAACTCCTATTTAGTATAATGTCTTGGCGTTTGCAGACTCTTAAAACAACAAGTGGGCTGTAATTTTCTCTTGCTAAGGTGGCAACCCAGTCTGACTTAGGGCTGTAAATCGATTGACAAAGAAGGCCAGGGACGGACATGACAATACTCTTGATAAAGCTATATATCAGATATGTGTTACAACCGTTTGGCATTGTTTTCACTTATATTTTTGTCAGTGAGGGTAGATATATTTAAAACATGTTTTCACAGCTAACATTGAACTTTTAAGTTTAGTCCATTTTTAATCAAAATCTAGGGCTAGATGCACAAAGCCTTTTTGTGGTCACAAAGGGCCCAAATTGCAGAATCATACTGCATGTAAACACAGAAAGGTATTTTCAAATGTACAAAGCATACAAATGAAGGAAGAGGCCCGTTTAGGGTCATCCGGGTCACTAATGACCACCTCTCAGCCTTCCGTACCAAATGAAGAGTCAGTCAAAAAGTAGAGAATACAAACCAATAACTATTTATTAATATACACTCAGACAGAGCCCGGTCTGCCCAGTCAATAGGAGTGCTGCAGAGAGGACTGAAATCAACAAGCATAAAGATGCATTATGTACATTTCGTAACTGGGCTAAAACACACCCACAGTGGAATTTTCCAGGCAGGTGCAGCTGAACAGTGAAATACAAAAAAACGGTTTCAGTGGTTCTATCATTTACAAAGGATCTCAATTTCAAGGTCGTCCAGTCAGGCCCATCACCAGAGTAGTGGGAGAGAGCCTCTATCGAGTGAGAAAGGTATGCGCTAATAGGAACAGTGTACTGTATTACGGGAACAAGTGTAATATGGCAGGAACAAAATTTATAGTGAAGCATTTCTCAGAATTAAATTAAATCAGTTTCAAACTGCCTAAAATGGCATCTATAAAGAAAATGGCGCAGCGAATGCTAACTTACATAGGGCAATGCGCAAACGTAAACATTTATAATCTAACACAAGCACACCATAACGTGCTCCATCCACCATGCTCAATGTACATCTTTAGGATTTTATTTTTTATTATTTTTTATTTTGAGTTTTTGACAATCAGCATTAATGGTAAAACAATTTCATATTATTGATATTTGTTACATGCCCCATAAATAAAAAACGTATACAGAAAGAAAAAGCAGTCAGATCACAGTTACATACAGTGAGAATCCAAGAAAAGAAAAGACAAAATTAATCATACCCAGTTCCGGATTGGGGCCCATAGTGCAAGTCCAAATTTCTTTTTTTCCCTGCCTTTAAGTTTATACAGAGCAGTTTCTAACTTATACAGGGATAGTAGTTTGGTCATCCACATACTAAAAGACGGTGAGTCAGGACTTAACCATTGGGAGGTAATGCATAAACGGAGGATAGCCATACATAGAAACAGAAATCCCTTCTCAGGAGTTGGTCGAAATCTAACATTTGCTCCAAACTCAAAACCAAACAGCACTAGTTGAGGTGACAGGTTAACTGAAATGCCTAAACCTATATTTAAAAAGCTTTGTATCTCCTTAAGCCAAGGGGAAAGAACGGGGCAATCATATAGCATATGCACCAAATCGGCAGCCCTCAAGGTACATCTAGGACAGAAGACCCCTCGGTTTGTCCCCCATTTGGCTATCTTCGCTGGAGAGTAGTATAGATCAAAAATGGCCATATAATATTTTTTTTTTTTTCTCAGCGAGACTGAACCTGGTTGTTAATAATATAGATGGTTCCTTTTTTTCTTAGTTTTGATCGGATAGGATAGGCTAGGCATGGACTGGCTATATTTAAGACATGGAACAGAGCTCCGGGGGGGGGGGGACGAGTGTCCCTACGCTTCATGGGAAGGGTGAGGGGGGGGTCGTGAGGGGCAGGGGTGGGGGTGGGGGTTGGGGGATTCTTGGTGGGTGGTGAAGGGGGGTGGAAAGAAAAATCAGCATTGATGTTTTCGTTTTTTGTTGTTACTAAATGCTTGAGACTAGATTCCAGGCCAAAAAATATCATTATTGGGGATGTAATTTGGTCCATGTTTGATGTAGGCATGACAAATTTACTGCCAAATTTCAAAAAATTATTTAATGAGAAAAATACAGTTATGTACGTTAAATATATGTGGCTTGAACGACTTTAAAAAGAGGCTGGTTTTTGCACAAATAGCTAGGGGTTTCTCATGGGACATTGTTTGTCTTCAAGAGACACATATTGCTTGGGCCAACAGGGTATGGCTTAAAAAGATGGGGTTTGAACTGATCACATGTTCTAAGCAGTCTACTAATACGAGAGGCGTAGCAATCCTTTGTAAACCAGGCGTTGTTTCTTGTAAGAAGTATAAAGAGGATAAAAATGGCAGGTGGGTCATTATCGAGGCAGGGTTTGGTATTGGGGAGGTTATAACCATATGTACTATTTATGGTCCTAATGTAGACGATCCCGAATTATTTGACTCCCTCAATTTGGAATTAGCTCTATGGCCCCATCCTATTATACTATGTGGGGATTTTAATATACATCTAGCCGAAACAGTCAATATAAATTCAGAGGTAGACTATATGGGTCGGAAACCAAAAGTTTTTAGATCCCTAAGTAAGTTAGCAAGGAAACAAGGCCTATATGATGCTTGGAACCAACTTAATAAATTCCAACAGGGTAGCACCTTTTACTCTGCTCCCCACAATAAATTAGTTCGTCTCGATTATATATGTGCCTCTTCTTCCATTTTGGCAGATGCCACTATTACGTTATTGCCAAGATTAATCTCAGATCACAACCCTCTCGTGTTAAAATTCCAGATTTTTGCAGGATCATGTATAAGACATAAATGGACTTTTGATAGGAAGCTATTAGTAGATGAGGAATATCGGGATTGCATTAAACTTTGGCTTCCAAACTTTTTTGCAATTAATAATGGCTCTGCTCCAGATACAACGGTCTGGGATACTTTTAAGGCTGGTGTAAGGGGGGAAATCCTTCGATACGTATTAAGGAAACGTAATGTTATAAAACAAAAAAATGAACAAGATATGCTAGAACTAAGTGCATTGGAGCGGGAGCTAGCCCAGAAGATTAAAGATCGGACGGACGTCTCTGTAATACAAAGTAACATCGCCAAACAGAGATCTTTAATCTATAACCAGCATGCGGATAAAATGGCTGCTAAATATCAGACATTCCGGAGGGAATGCTTTGAATATGGGGAGCAGGTGGGGAAAGTACTGGCCAATAGAATAAGGCAAAAGCAGTCACAAAACAAAATCGATAAAATTAAGGATATTGATGGGTCTATGCAAAACTCGGAGTCCGGTATCTTGGAGGTATTTAAACATGTTTATCAAAAGCTCTATGAAAGTGGGAAAACCTCTGATCCGCGGGGTTACTTAGGTGAAATCATCACGGTAGGCCTGGGTCCGGCTCAGAGTGAAAGCCTGTCTACTTCTATAACCTGGGAGGAAATCATTCAAGCAATGGTATCTTTGCCAAGGGGGAAAGCAATGGGGCCAGATATGATCCCTTTGGAGTTCTATATCTCCTTCCAGGTGGAGTTGCAGGACGTGCTACTATCTTTATTCCAGCAAGCATTCATGGGTACAGTACCCGATTCATGGTCCAAAACAACTTTAATCGTCTTTAAAAAGAAAGGCAAGGACGAGGTTGAGCCATCCTCATACCGCCCTATCACATTAATTAATTCAGACAGCAAGATTTTTTCTAAAATACTTGCTAGAAGACTTGGAAAGATTATAGCACCACTAGTCTCACTACGTCAGCATGGGTTTGTGGCAGGTAGAGGTACCACGGATCATGTTCGGCGAATAATATCACTTCTGGACTGGTCCCAGGCTTCCGAAGTCCCAATAGGGGTGGCCCTGTTGGATGCCGAGAAAGCATTCGACAGGGTCTCCTGGGAATTTTTGGAAAGGTTTTCCATCTTCCTTCATCAGGGCTGTACAGGCCATGTACACTTGTCCAGCTGCCACAATTCGTATCTCAGGCAATCATTCTGGGGAGTTTAAGATATACAGGGGCACTCGGCAGGGGTGTCCTTGCTCCCCTCTTTTATTTGCTCTCTATATTGAGCCTCTGCTGATTAAGATTGAGCATGACCTAGAGATTATCCCAATACAGCCTGTGAGTGAGTCTATAAAAGTCTTAGCCTACGCAGACGATGTGGCTGTTGTGACATTGGACGTTCCCAATGCAATGAGACGTATCGGATCCCTGACATCAGAATTTGGTGCCGTGTCCGGCTACAAGGTGAATCTACATAAAACACAAGTCCTTTTTACTGGCTCTGACCCCCTACCTGGTGTTAACACAGTCACAGAGGCTATCTATTTGGGGGTAAAAATTGCGGTTAATGTACAGTCCATAGTCAATCTAAATTTTGAACCTATTCTAATTTCAACAAATAAAATGTTAGAGAATCTGGATTACTTGCATTTATCATTATATGGCAGGTGTAATGTTATTAAGATGGTAGTTTTCCCGAAATTTCTTTATTTATTCCGCACGATCCCACTTCTGGTTCCTAATTTAATTTTTACAAAAACTGAAAGAATGTGCTCCCGCTTTATATGGGGGTACAAGAGAACAAGGAGAACCCTTAAAAAACTAAGCCTATCAAAGGAGAGGGGGGATTAAACATTCCTCAATTTTAATATTATTACTGGGTGGCTATGCTCCAATATATGGGAACCTTGTTCTTCGGTGCTCAGTCCTATAAGGACCCAGCCACTTGTCCATCTATTTATGAACTCATTGTAGGCCCAGAAGCCAACTACATGTTATCTAAGTTTTTTGAGCCCAGTTATTACAAAAGGACACGCTTTAAGACTTTAGTTGCTGCTGCTGCAGTATGGTCTAGAATTTGTAAACACTTTATTTTAAAGGAATACAACCGATATATGCCTGTGGGAATACCAGGTAAACTTCCTTTAATCTTTTGTGATTCTATTATGCGGAGGTGGAGTGCTCAGGGGGTTAGAATCATTGGTGACCTTTTCATAGAGAAACAATTAATTCCATTTGTAGAACTTCAAGAGAGATTCGGGTTGCTACGTACAGACTTTTTTAAATTTCTCCAAATCCGTAGCTTTTTAGATAACCTTGATTTAAGAGGACAGATCAGTTTAGAAAAGAATCCGATATTAGAATGCATGAAAGGGAGATGTAAGATTTCTCAACTCGTTAAAATAATGAACGCATGTCAGCAAGACGACCTTGCTATTTCTGAGCACCGCTGGGAGATGAGGCTGGGGATAGCAGGGGTCGACCTACAAGCTGCATTCAACCTAGCTGATCCGCTAATTTTTTCAGGTAGATACAAGAGTCAATATTATATGGCCATTTTTGATCTATACTACTCTCCAGCGAAGATGTACATCTTTAGGATTTTAAATGAAAAAGCATCAGTCTACCAAGAGCAAGCCATAGTGGGTGATGTAAGTTAGGGCACGCATTGTGTGGATTGCATACTGACTGGAACATTTCCGTTGTTTTAAGGGTTTCCATTAACTGAACCATAAAGAACCTTGAATGGTGTTTTTCCAGTTAATTTCTGTGTTTTGTATGATGTATTTCATTCACCTGCCATGTACGCATTTAGTGCTGCACAGGGTTGGGATCCAGACCTGGCCTTTGGGCAGGCTTCTGCCCAACCTGCCATGGGCTACAACCTCTAACTGTTCATGGACACAGGGCTGGATCTCTGAAGTAACTAAATATCATGCGTTCTCTGCACTTAGAGAACGTCCCTGTAGGCGCAGCTGTAAGGGACCGCTTGGCGGTATTCCAAAATGTAATTCAAATATCAGTCAGATGCTTGAATACGGTAATCATTGGTTGCATTGAATCTTTATTTTCTTCATAAAGATGAATTTCTTTCAATTTAAGATAAACATATTTTGCATTATGCCCAGTGAGTTAAAGCATGTTCCCAATGCATTTCGGGCCTGACCTTGGCCCTTCGTCAGGGGATCTAAACGCAAGGGAAAGAGCATGTGATCAATGAAAAATCACGTCCACGGAATCTCGCCAATAATCAAATGTTAGTGCGCGTGAATGCGAACGTGCCGTGCAATGCGGCGGTTTTCAAAAGGTGAAATGAGAGCGTGAACAGCGTGTGTCACGAATCGGTTTAATGTCATGTAACACTTCAACTGAACGTGTTAAAGTGTCGGACAGTTCTTAATTGTCATCAATGTGTTGGCGTGTGACCGAAAGGTGGATTATGCCGAAGTGTAAAAGTAAATCTAATGTCGAAAAAAGTGTTCTCAATAATGTGCGGAATTGAAACAGGGGATGTGTCAACGATATAACATTCGAACAAGTGATGTATCACACATGCATGAAAACCCGTGTAATAAAATAATCAAAAATAATCAAAATGCTGGGGCGTGGAACAAATGTGATGCTGAAAAGCAGTGTACTCGACTGCCGTATTAGTAAAAGTGCGCAGCTTTTGATATACGGGATATATCAAACGGTCTAGAGGGAGTGCGGTTAAACGAATTATTAAAATTGCCAAAAGTGCAAGAATGTTGCAGTGGGTGTAGAAATGCTCCTGAGTTCCAATGTTTGAGTGCAAATTTAGCGTTTCAGTTAGTTGCAAAGTCTCTGTCTTGTATCTTGAAACGCCGGTGCTCAGCGTGCAAGTTAATGCTCGGAAGTGAATGTGGGTTGTTAATAACATGTGTAAAACATAGACGATTGACTGTGCTTGAGACTGAAAATAAACAAGGGACTACAAGTGAGTAAATATCAAGTATGGCGTCCATATACTCTTGTGGATGAATGATAAGAGGAATAAAAAGATAAAACTAATAAAGTAAGATGACAAAAGGTTAAAAAATTAGCAAAGTGAATACAAAAGGCAAACATTAGGATTCAAAGATAACAAGCAAATTCCATTCGGTCGTTGAGTCCCTTAGGTTTCATCGATTCCAGACGGTCAATCTAATATATTTCTCGCTGTAAAAGGATTTTTTTTATCCATTCCTTCTTTTTTCTATATGGTTTCCAGAATGATGAACTTCAATTGCGAAATATTGTGATGGTGATCAATAAAGTGTACTGCTACTGTCGATTTCAATTTTTTGGTGCGAATACTGCTCTTATGTTCAATGATTCGTGTTTTAATTTTCCGTTCAGTTTTGCCCACATAAATCAAGTCACAGCGGCATTTTAGCAGAAATATAACATTGGTTGTGTCACAGGTAGCGTTGACATGCAGCTTGGTGGGGGTTCCTCTCATAGGATGTGTGATGGAACTGCCTTTAATGAGGTTATTACAATTGCTACAGTTAAAGCAGGGTATTGTCCCTTTATATGGACCTTTTGGTGAGCTATCTGAAGGATTTGGTCTGATTAGTTCCTGTAGATTCTTGCCTCTGGTGTAGGTGAATCTTGGTGGTTCCTGGAAAATATCTTTGAAATCCGGTTCTAAAGTTAACAGACCAATGAGATTTGATGGACTGTTTATAACGGTGACTTGTTGTAGAGTATTTACACACCACCACCATGCAAGTTTCTTTGCTTTTAATGGATGGTTGCAAAAGCTCAGATCTTTGTTTACTGTTCGCCTTGGTTTTTGCCTGTTGTAAGATCTTGTCTGGATATCCACGTTCTTGAAAGGGTAGTAGCATGTTGTCTGTTTGTGTTTGTAGATCGGTGGATTCCGACACAATTCTCTTCACTCTTAAAAGTTGCGAGAATGGTAAATGATTTTTGAGAGTTGGTTGATGAAAACTAAGATAATGCAAGATGTTGTTTCTGTCTGTCGTTTTTTTGTATATTGTGGTTTCAAGGTGACTTCCATGATTGATCAGCAACACATCAAGGTACGTGATACTGTGTTTGTCAAAGTTAAATGTAAATTGAATGCGGTTGTTGATTGTATTTAAGTCATTCAATGCTGAAATCAACGAGACTTGCGTGCCATTCCATAAAACGAAGATGTCATCAATGTAACGTAAGAATAACATGGCATATTTCTTCCAGGTGTCAAACTTTAAAATGTGCTTGTTTTCAAATATGTTCATGAAGATGTTTGCATATGATGGAGCGGCACAATTGCCCATCAAAGTTCCGGTGAGCTGCAAAAAATATTCATCATTCCACCTAAAATAACTTTGATATAGGGTGGAAGTTAACAATTCCGTGAGGAATAGTTGAAAATGCTGATCCAAATGTGATTGTAAAAGTGTTTGCTCAATGGCTTCCATGCCAAGGTCATGTGGTATTGATGTGTAGAGAGACTTGACGTCTATTGTGCACACCCAAACTTCATCATTATGTGGAAGTTGTATCTGTTGTATTTTATTAAAAAGAAATCGGTGGTGTCTTTAACATAAGTGTTGGTCTTGACCAGGAATTGTTGCAAAAGTACATTCAAAAATGTTCCCACAGGTTCATGTATACTCCCCCTGGTGGATACAATTGGATGGAATGGTGGATTTCTGGGATCTTTATGAATTGTCCCTTACAGCTGCGCCTAGAGGGACGTTCTCTAAGTGCAGAGAACGCATGATATTTAGTTACTTCCAACACTCCCACGATCAGAGAGTGATACCTCTGTGGCACGCTACAAACTTTCAAAATTTGTACACATTCGCTTCTGCGCATTTAACTCCATTCTACTTCAGGGGTAGAGGAAGCGACATCACATGTTCTTTGGCCTTCACTTTCACTCACACACATGCTTATACATAAACACACATTCACACTCTCGCACAAAAACACACTTAACTGGAAGCACGCATACAACGTGAATTTAAAAGTATTTTCTTTACTTTCCTCAGTTGCCAGGAAAGGTCATATTCCAGCTAATGGTACTCCATTTTCTATCACACTAATACTGAATAATGTAAGATTATCCATTATTCCTGTAAAAAACAAAAAATAAACAGAAAACAAAGAGAGTGGAGGTCCATAAAGAGGAGCTGCCACTGAGTTCCTGGCACTGATTTCACCACCTCTGAGGCAAGGGGTCACAAATGTCAGCTGCCACCCCTAAATGGCGTCCATGGTGTACAAATCATATATTATTGATCTCAAAGGATTTATTAATGTATTCCTCTCAAGGGCTTAATTGAAATATTGATAGACACTATATTTACCAACAAAAGGGGGATGGGAGCACACTGCCTCACCTCCCAGCACAGTTCGCCCCTTAGCATTGTGGTAAATGCAGTTCTCAGTGATTTCTTACTTGAATTTTAGCAGTAGTGCTTCACCAAAGTTGGTGCAGGTTAGTGCTGTAAATCTCTAGACACGTGTTTCTGGATATTATCCGTCTTCAGTAGAGATAAAAAACGAAAATTCCTTCTGGGGGTGCTGGAAAGGCTGCCACAGTCTCTCAGGTCTCAGTACCTCTCTCTGGCGCACAGGTGCATTTACCAAGTACATTATGCACATGGTAGTCAAGACAAAGGGCGGGCTTGGAGTAATTTAAATGCTAGTTGAGTTGCCTGTATTTAAGTTTTCTTTCATTTTATGTTTCAATACATTGGGAATTCCACTCCTACTAGAAATTGTCTCACTGCAAATATTAGGATGGTGTGCCCAAAATAAATGTATCCATATTAAGATGTCTGCATATTTTATTTTAAATGAATCATAAACCTGCCCAGTCTTCATGTGGAAAATTAAAGTTATCCGAAAAACATAAGAATTGCTCCCTAAGTAAAAGAAATTAGAGTAATGTTCATGCAGATGCACTAGTAACTGAATGCTAGTTACTTTGTGCCCCAACCTCCCACCACCTTGATAACAGGCTGTAAATTTAAAACATACCTATTTTATACTTTGTTCTAGTTGGTCTAGAATTTGTGTTCAGGCTTCTGGATTTCATGAACACATTTGTATGCCCCACATCATAGTCTGCAATAGTTTGTTGAACAAATGGTAACCAGTACAAAGAACAATGTACTGTTTTCTTACTTACTCAGCTTGTGAGCACATGCTATTTAATCTTTATAGAATGTGACAAGTTGCCCACTGCACAAAATGATGTGATCAAATGTAAGAGGAGGAGAAAAAAAGGAACACAAAATCTGAAGTAAAGCAGATGCTTGCAAAGCTTCAAAAAGTAACTTAATTATTTCCCGTACAATCAAATCTTGTACTGATAATGCGGTACAGTCACACTATGAAGTAGATGATCTTGCTACTAATGAGCTAGTAAAAGAATATACTGAAGGTGTGTAGCAGAGTAGGATCTGCACGTATGTTGCCCCCACTTTTTTTCTGATGTTTACACTGGTTTCTGACTATAGTCTGGCTGGGACCCTGCTAATCGGGGCTCCAGCCTCTGTTCTCTCTAAACAACTTGGGGTGCATATTAGATGCACTAGTGATTGGATACTGTGGTACCTTATGAGCCCCTAATACCTTAGGTACCAAGGGCATAGGTACTTCACAGGCCTACCAAGGGCTGAAGCATGTATTATGCCACCCCTGGGAAGCAGACTAAATCTGACACCACAGGCCGGCTACTGCATCCTGGGTGAGGTAGTGTTAGCACTCCTCACTGAGATATAGGTACACTATATCTCTACCTGCACACACATATAAACCTATCAGTCACCCCTAAGGCAGGCCCGATCAATCCTGAGGGCAGGGTGCTTGGTTTCCATGTGAGGGGGTGCCTCTGCCTGAGCAGGGCCCCTCTGCAGCTCCCAGAGTCCATTTTCTGTGGCTGTTTGTAGATGCGGTTAAACCATATACTCTTAAGTGCATTATAACCTTGCGGTTAATGCCAACTTTGGAATGGCTGCATCAAAACATGTCGTGTTTGGTGTCAAACGCTTTGGAATCATACCCTCACACCAGTAACTGGTGTAGGAGTATGATCCGACCCTTCTAGAGGGATAGACATGTACCTACTGTGGAAACACGGTAGAATCCTGAAGAGCCCTGGCATCACAAAATGGATGCCACCAGCACAGACACTGGGCTGCCCTCCTGCTGCTGACCGAAGCTCGCAGTGAAGGAGGTCCAACAATAGGCATCCTGTCACAGGGAGGTGTAACCACCTCCCAGACAGGGTTTAGTGTATTGGGGCTGGGTGGGTGCACTCCTAGAGTGCTTTGAAGTCCTGCACTGGGGAGCAGTATGCTCCTCTGTGCATGTGCCAGCTCAAACCGGTTCAGGGGCTACCTGCTCCTGCGTGGAACTGGACAAAGGAAAGTTGGTATAGCCACCCACTCCCCTGACCCTCCCATAGGAGTGGTCATAGAGCTAGTCCCTCCCTTCCTTGTAGTATAAATTAGGGAACCCTTGCCATTGCAAACTAGATATCCCTGGACGACGCTCTGAAGAAGAATCCTGGTCCTTCGACGTTCCACGACCTCTGGAAGACTGAAGAATCTCCCTTGGAGTCAAGGAGTGACTCCCCTGCTTGGCAGGCACCAAAACTTTGAATCAAAGGTACCAAACTTTCCCGCTCCCGCCGGAGTCCAAAGTACCTGCAGCCCTGGAATTGGATTTCCTGACTTCTCCAAGGCCATCGTGAGTCTTCAGCGAAACTGAGGCAAGTGGACCCCACGAGTGACGAGCAACCGCAATGCCTGGGTACAAGGCACTATTTCGAGTGCAACCCCTTCACGACGTTCTACGAACTTATGCATTGGACCACGTGTGGTCCAAGCTTCCACCGAAGATCAGGGGCCTACCTTGTCCCGAATGACCGTGGGCTCCTGTTGAGTGAACCCTCCGGAGGTGTCTTCGCGATCCCTTGCCGGTTGGCTTGTGGGTCCCCAGAAGACTTTTCTACAAATCCAAAGGGCTCCCCTGGTTGCTGCAGGCCTGTCCTGACTTACCGTCGCTGGGTGAGTCCCTCAGACCTTGCTGGTCTGCACCGCTGACTTTTTACACTTTCCACGAGACTTGCTGTTACCAAGACTTGTTGCCTCCAATCTGGTCACCGACACCGCAGTAAGCTGCAGACTTCGTAGGACACACCGAATCCAGCTCCTGGGCGTCGTCGCCGCCCCCTGGACCTTCTTTGAATCCAGCCTTGGATTTCACCGGACACTTCTTCTGTCTTCACAAGCAGCAAGTCTTCTTTGGCTCCCATTGAAAACTACGCCGCGACCCGACACCAAAAGACACCTATGCACCCGGCTTCCCTGGGTAAGGTAACTCCTGCACTACGGTGCTCCTCTGTGTGTTGGTTCTAGAACTACTTACCCTGTAAGTGACTTGCTTGTAGACTCTCCCGAAGTATCCTAAAACTTTAAAATACCAACCGCGACTTGCTCCATTGAAGTCTATTGGGATCCGCGGCTGTGTTCTCACACTGCATGCATCTCCCGTGGGTCCTTTACTTACCTGCCTTGGGTGGATTAGTGAGGCCCCAGCGCTTCTGAAGGCCCTAGGCCTTGTCCCCTCGCAAGTCGATATTCCTAAACCTACTTTTTAGTATATGGTCTGATACGCCCCTAGGGCCCCAGCCATATAAGTGCTTAACTTGTTGTGAAACGTTGATTTGTGCATATGTTCCTGACTTTTAATCTCATAAAGAGATTAGTAGAGTGGGTCTAGTAATAAATACATATATATTTTATATATATACCTGTGTGGTGTCCTGAAGGCTGCTCTCCACAGCTACCACTAGGATAGCTTTCTTTAAAAGGTTGTCTTAAACCTATCTACCATAAGAGTCAAATTGTACTGGTGCAAGGTGGCCACTTTAACTAGTGACCAGCATATACCAGGCCAACTTCTCACAGGGTGGATTTGTTTCTACGTCCTCTAACATCATAGATTTACAAACCATGCCCAGAAATTCTTCTTAGAGTATGAATAAAAGATAACTACCAATGTTCACAAATGCCACAACCAACAGCAGTGAGTTTTGCCACAGATCCTGCCTTACGGAATCCTGCTGTAAACAATTTAACCATGGTATTGTGTTCAAAGAAGGCCTTCAACCTGTCAAAATCGAAATAGTAATTTTTCCAGTCCTGCTCACCTTTTACCAAATTGAGCAAATAAACACACGCAGAGTTTATCAGATGCTGCTTTCAAGCAGCAAATGCAAAATGCGGAATTCATGAGTCGTACATCTCTATTATATTCTCCTTCACAAGGAAAGTGTACTGTTTTGCTTGTCATTTGTTTTCTAGCACAGATTCTGTATTCAGTAGAACTTGTTTTAATGACTGGAAGCATGCAGCACATCATATTTCTCAACATGAAGCTTGTCCTGAGCATCAAAATGCATGTTAGTATACACCACCCGTCAAAATAAAGCTGGTAAAATTGTTTCTGAAATATACTGGCAGGGTGTGATAAAAGAATTGTAGCAGTTACGTTTTTAGCAGCAAGAGGTATGACATTCCGAGGAGAGAACCAGTTGATAGGATCATTGCACAATGGAAATTATTTGGGGATTTTAGAACTTCTAAGCCAATTTGACCCATTCCTAGAAGAGCACATCAGGAAATATGAAAATACTGGAAAGTGCAACTCCTCATGCCGATCTGCAACAATTATTGAAAAATGTATCACATTATTGAGCAAGAAAGTTTTCTCTGCAGTCGTATCAGAAATGAAAGGAGAAAAATATTATTCTCTCAATGTAGACTCTACTCCAGATGTATGTCATATCAATCAATTGACATTCACAGTGAGGTATGTAAAGGGTCAAGTACCAAAGGAGGGGTTATTGGAATTTATCTCCATTCATGGTCATGGAGTAGAGTATCTTGCCAATGTTGTAGTGAAACTCCTAGAACGGGTCGGTATTCCATTATCAGATTGCCGTGGTCAGTCATATGATAATGCATCAAATATGTCTGGTCATTATTCGGGCTTACAGGCTAGAATGAAACAGATTCATGAATTTAGTGTTTATGTACCATGTGCTGGGCATTCCTTGAACTTGGTGGGTGTAAAAACTGCTGAGTGCAGCATGCAGATTGTTTCTTTTTGGACTTTTTTCAAACTATGTACACCTTTTTTGCTTATTTTACTCATCATTGTGATGTGCTGCTTAATTCTGTAGGCCCAGATCACAAGATTGTGAGGCGCTTGTCTGATACACAATGGTCAGTTCATGCAGATGTCATCAATGCATTGTGTGGTGGCTATGAGAGAATTAAAGTTGCTCTTGATTCACTGACGAATGATCACACTCAATCAAAAGATACCATACATGATGCACTTAGTCTCCTTAAAAAATGGACAAGCTGGAATTACATACTGATGCGTTTCAACGAAACAAGCAAGAAGAATATGCTTACTTATCTGTTGCTGTCAATATTATCCATTATTTTAAGTCTTATGTCCAAGAGCTGACAGACCAATTTGAGGACTGAAGGCAGGGCAAAGGCAAAAGATCTGAATACTCATTACAGAGACTATGGAAAGAGTAGTAAACAATGAAGCAGTAGACAAGCTCTCTTTGAAGGACCCCCAAGTGACACTCTACTTGAAGGTCTAAACAAATTTATGGTAGAGGCATACGTAATGATCATGGACGCTCTGATTGATGGTTCAACACAGCCAAGTGAAGCATATAGAGACCTAAATAATCGGTTTGGCTTCTTTATGGAATTAAGACACATGAACAGTAATGACATCAAAGTGCGGTGTGAAAAGCTTGCCTCTTTGTACCATAAAGACCTGAACAAATCCGATCTCAAGGAATGCCAGAAGTTAAAACACTATTCAGTATAAAAATATGAAACCATGTCAATGTCTTGTCTATACAGGGGAAAAAACTGGCAAACTAGAAAACACTTTCCCTAACACTGAACTTGCACTGTAAATATTCTTGTCCATGATGGTTACAAACTGTAATTGTGAAAGGTCCTTTTCAAAGGTGAAGCTCATAAAAAAACGAGCTACCTATTTGAATGCTATAAGCCAGACTCAGTTCCCCAGCTCTGCTTAGTATGGAGTCAGAAATCCTCAAAGAAATTGAATTTTCTGATCTGGTTAATGAGTATGCTGCTAGGAAAATCAGAAAGAGATGCATATTTTAAAGAGTAGTGTCTTACACGTGCCTAATATTGCACAGAGATGTTATAGAGAGTGTATTTAGAAGCGTTATTATGAAGGAACACATAGTAACATTTTTGGTATTCAGTGATCTAAGTAAATATTCATAAAAAACATTTACTTTCTTTTTCTCAAAATCTGCATTGAGATGTTTAACCTCTACTACCTAACCGGCAGTTAAAATACTCCTAGGTGCTCTGCAAGTACAGCACATTGTGCACTAATAGCATTTGATATATGTGCCAAGATAAACTGACAAATGGGAAAAAGTCACAAGAACAAAATCACTTTGAATAATGTTTGCGAGAGAATACCTTAACTACCATCTATGTGACAAACAGCATTGCCAAAATTGATACCAACAGTATAGAGTCCTTATACTCAGTCTTGTCTATTCTATCATTTGCCAACTATAAAACAACCAAAGAGGGCATGACAGTTCAGGAAAACAGCATGGCTGTAGCAGAACATTTCCAAATCTCTAGTAGGAATCACCAGTGAGGCAATGAATCACTTAAAAAATGGCATTGCAGTTAAGTCAACAAGTCAGCCACTGCTTGAAACAATTCAAAACATGGTGGTTGGTGACCTTAAAGAAGATATTTGAGAATTTTGCCAAAGAGGCCAAATTGTCGGTAAACCTGCACAACAATGGTATTGGACCTATAAATAAGTGTTTGTGAATAACCGATCAACCTATAGACCTATGGGTCTTATTCACACTAATGGAAAATCATCGCAGGCATCTTCAAGACTGGGTGGACCTGAAAAATGTTAAATCATTTACAGGGTCCACATGAGCTTCATAACAAATAGAACCCGTTTTTTGTAAAGCATAAACTAATCACCCCTAAGGGTCTCAAGGCCCTGGCCATCGGGGAGATTAAGCGAACTATTGCCCAGAGTCACATGGTGCTGGGCTGAGCTGCCTCCATGGATCGAACCATGAGCCCCGTGATCGGTGTCAGCTGCCCTGGCCCCTGCGCCACAGTTCATGAAGACCTATAACTTTCTACAGCCTATAACGTTCTACCCATTATAGAAACTTAATTCAAGCCTTTAGATACAGTCAGCAAACATTGCCTTCAACAAAAGCAGCAGCATTAATATTCACTTCCTCAAAATTAAAATAGGACTCTTAAACCCAGTTATTGCACAGGTCAGGTATGGACAACAAGATTTTCAGAGAGACAAGATGAGGACAAATGGCTATTTAACAAGGATAACAGCTCAATCATTTGCTGTTTAACCTATGCACCATGAAATATATGATATTACCCAAACAGCCACCTATTTCATAGAGCACATTGTAGAAGTTGGAACACTAATGCTTTTCTGTACTTATTACTGTATTCTGTAGGCCCATACCCATTAGCTCTAAAAGTTCATCTCAGAATCAACATTGTTACTGCCTTGAAACATGCTGGTACTAAACAGTAACATTTTAAGAATGATTTTCTGTGCATTACAGAGGAAAGAAACAACTAATGTTAACAAGAGAAAGAAATTGAGAACAGCACTGGAAATAGTAAATGCGTAAAAAGTTCTATACCACAGTCTGAAATGAATGGAAAATAATATCTTGAAACTAGACATTGATTGAAACCTAGACAGGTGGATACAGAATTTTACAAGAAAATTGGACAACATCACTCTGGCCTACTTCAATATTGTCATATGCAATACTTGGAGTTACTGAAATACCCAACAGAGGTGGCCTAGCACAAACAGGAAACCCCACTAATCTTCATTTGCCTTCAGGTGTGGATTCAACCAAGATCACAATATAATTTCATGTTAGTAATTTCACCTCATTTGTCTTTTCTTTTACTGTTTCGGACATTTTTAATGTATAATCTAATATTGCATGGCATAACAAGGGTATGAATGAGAAAAATGGACAGTGAATTCAAACTTATTGTGAATAGGGGATCCCAAAAATATATTTGACCTAGGGCCCCCAAAATCATTAAGATGTCCCTGGTGTGGTTTGGTATAGCCAGCAAGGATGGGTACAGTTGGACCAGTCAAACTCAGACACATCCTGCATCCTTTGTGGCTCATTCCTGCACCTAGCTTCTTTCCCCTGTTGGGTCGGTGTCCAGTCCAGATTTCGGTAGAAGCACAGGTGGCTATATGGATCTAAAAAACCCAACCCACCTCACTACATCAGGCCTGATCTCCTGACCGAGTTACTAGAGGTCGGGGGTTCAGATAGCTGGATGGTGGCATTCAAAAACAAGGAGGGTGCTAGTTGGAGGAACACTCTTGAGAGATGGAGTGGCGCCAGATCGCAAGCCGCATTGGCTCCTACGCCAGACCAGACTTGTCAGACACCTAGTGTGCTGACAAGCTCAACGACCTCCGAGGACCTCTAACAGCTTACTTCTTTCTCCTGACTGCTTCCACAGATCAGATGTAAGGGCCAGCATAGGGTAGGTGACAGGTCCCATGGAGACAATCAATGCTGGTAAAAGGCCCACCAGTGGAAGAGAAACTGGAATCCCATGCAGCCTCATGGGGACTAAAGGCACTCCAGGAGCCTGCAGCATCTTAAAAATCATCTGCAGCATGGTTTCCTTGAAAGTCTGTGCTTTGGGGTCAACATCAGCCCAGGTAGTTCAGGATGTGCCAGGACCAACTGTGGAACAGGAATCAGAGTCACCTAAGCCGAATGGCCCTTGGAGAGATGGTTGCATGACTACTCGCCTGACTTGAGTGGTGTGGCGGGGACGGGGGTGCTGATTACCGTTCGGAAAAATCCAAACACATGATATGCGTTTGGATTTTGAGCTACCTGAGGGCTTTGAGTGGGACTTAGATTTATCACTGGATGGCCTGACAATCTGAAGCTGGAACAGGGCTGCTGTTTGTAAGGTAACTTCGTATGTTTAGCAATGTATAGCTTTTCGGAATCGCTGATAACTTTTGGGTGCATTTTCACCAATGTTGAGTAGTGACAGGAGCCCAGGAAACATAGACGTATGTTGTGAAGGTCAATAAATGATATATTTCTCCTTCAGTCATGGCATGGCTTCAATCCCATCATTTTAAGGAAGACATTTTTCATGCCACATTGTCTTGAAAAACTTTAAATATGTAGGAAGACAGACAAGTTGGGAGTAGAGCTCCGCAAAGGTCTGGAAAGAAAGAAACAGACATCAGTTCAAAGCGGCGGCACCTATATTCAGCTTCACTTCACCCCTTCTTGGGCAGTACTACGGAGCCATGTGGCACCATGCGGTTCCATTGCTGGAAAATCCTTAAACCATTCTAGCACCTGGGAATATTATATACATGAGGAATCTGCAGCTAGAAGACTGACAGTGGATTTCCTAGTACCTTCGCCTACTGAAACATTTTTTTTCTGTCACTAGTTATAAAAATTCCTTGATGCTTCGTCAGGAGTTAGAAGCCAGAAGCAAAGAATGACAAAGTATTTTGTATTCAATTATTAACTGATCCTGAGCAAGTGTTAATGTGTCATAAGAATGTCACTTTTAGTTAAGAAATGTGAACATCCTGAAGGAAAGTAACCCTCATTCTATACATATCCAGCCACTCCTCTACTTGATCTCCGTTAGGAATGCTACTCTAGCCACAATATCTGTCATAAATGAATTAATGCAATGCTTATGGGTCTTTCCTTAAATTGTGTCAGCCTAGAACCCAAGCAAATCTACGCAGCCTGAGGAATTTCTTTGTTTTTCTGCCTAACCTCAGGAATATGGACTCCTCAGGAGAGAGGTTTCATAATCTCTTCCAATCCGCCTGCCTTCTCTATGTCACCACCACCCTTTCCTCATGGGTGAAGCTGTAATCTGATACCTATACAAGTCATCCCACACCTTACAAAGATACGCCCAGAAGATGTGTTGGAAAAGAATATATTTTGCAAGGCATTCCCCCCGATTTTCGCCTTCACTACCTTATATTTTGCTTATCCTGATTTTGTTGGCATTAGGACTCTGTGCAGTTTATTCTTGATAAACGAGGCAAAGGTCTTAAGCTCGTCCTTTCAAACATGGCAAAATTGGTATATACCTAATTCCTACATTTTATTTACCCATAGGTCTCTAGTAAACGGGACTATATGTACACAGTTAAATGCTACAAGTAGGCTGCAGCACCAGTTCACTAAAGTAGTACTGTAAAATATCTCAAGCCTGCTACTGCACCCAACAGTGCAGTTTTATATTGCTGCCATTTCGACCTTTAAAACTAATCTTTTGCCAGGCCTAAACCTAACTTTCAAATACATACAAGTCACCACTAGAGTAGGACCTAAAATCTCATAGGTGAGGCTGTGTGGTATTTAAAAAGTAGGATATGTGCACTTACATTTTACATGTACTGGCAGTGGAAACCCCCCAAAAACGGTTTTCACTGCAACAAGTCTAGTTCTCCCATAGATACTGGGATACCTTATTAATCTGAATATGTGATAACTTCAGTTTAGGAGCAAACAGAAAAATACTTCCACTCATTCGAACTGCCATTTAACATCTTCTTTAATGGTAAAGTTGAATTTTAATTTAAGAAAGTTGGAATTTTTCTTGCTAATCCAAATGCACCTTTCGGTCAGTGTCTACGGTCGCATGAATTAATGGTTTTTCTGTGGTGTGGTGTGTATTCTTTCCAGACAGGAGACAAAAGGGTATTAGGAGTGGAGAATGGTGTTCCTCTCCTGAGCAGGATGGCTTGGGGTTGTACTCAACCCTCCCTGAACTTCAAAGGGTAGCCTAAGGGCTGTGACAACCCATTCCTACCTTCTGAAGATGCCTGCACTGTCAAATACAGATCACACCTGGGCATGACTGTCCTTTGTCCCTTTAGACTGATCGGAGAAAAACCAGGGAAAATGGAAGTACTTACTAGAACCAGTTTAAGGTTAAACAAAGGTAGTGATCGCCATGCACAGAAGGAGGACTGCCCTGCTGTCTGAAGGAGAACATGGGACCTGCTTGCCTTGAACCCAGAAGCAACTCCAAGGGTCACTTGGCTGACCTCCCGGTGAGCTATAGGGATACAAGCAGCTTCCAGGGGTCTCTCCTACAACTGCTCAGCTGACCATCACTAACTTGACGTGCCTGGACCATGCAGCAGCAGCAGCAGCAGCAAACACTGCCTCCCAAAACAGGTCCTGGACCCTTGGTTAGTGTCAGCGTGCACTCCTCACACCCAAAAACTGCAGGATGTTCTGGGCTCTTTGCGTTGAAAAATAACCATCACGGTCCCTTTACAAAATCTAGCAGACATCAAAGAGGCTAACTCAAGACCTGCATCCGACTGCTGGCATGACCTTAGAGGCTACAGCCTCCGGACTTCACCCGCACAGTGTCCTTTGTGTCAGCAGCAACTGCTTCGTGTTTTTCCACTGGTGTATCGGTATGAGAAGAGGCGCCAATGGTGGCCAGTGCTCAGCAGGCTGGAAATCTGGCTTGCCAGATAGCCAGCGTCTTCACTGAGTGGGTTTTCAGTGCTGCTGGTGTAGTTGTTACAGTGAGATGGACCAGTCTTTCCCCTCAAAACGTTGAGATTAACTCAGACAACACAAAAAGATGATGGCTGAAATGTTGAACATTGTCAAACATTCACAGATCTGGGTTTAATCCATAGTTTCTTTGCTCAACATTCCATTTCAGTTTGGATCCAGCCATATGCAAATCAGACTTGACACTGTTCCCCATGGGAACAGTCCAGCTCGAACTGCCAGGTTAGGTCCTTCCTGGACCAGAAAACAAGCATCCTGGGACCTGTTTCGGGGCATCCACCCTCATCAGCCAGGGTAGCTGAAACCGGTGACGTAGCGAGCACGGAACCCACATCTGGGCATACCCTTCCCACTTAGGGTGAAAATGAAAATAAACTCAGGACCTAAATCGGACTGAAGACACAAACTTACCGGCTACAGCCTCCGCACTTCACCTCTGCAGTGCTCTTTTTGCCAGAAGCAGCCGCTCTGCGTTTCCTCCCAACGTGAAGCTGACCAGCAACCAGCTCTCCATGGCAGCAACAATCTCCTCGCATTCCCCTGCCAACACAAAGCTCCAATTGAGGCTCCTTCTGTGACACTGGAATTAAGTTAGATGTTAAACCGTCCACCAGGAGTTTCCTGGTCCTCGTGTTGTATAAGATCTGTGCTCCATCGCGGTCACCCTAAAGGTTTGACTTTGACCCGGTTCAGCGTGACCACATAACCACGATTGGTACTTTGTGCTTCTTGGTGCTATTTTTACCAAAAACTTTACAAATGTATAACTCTGGTTCTGAAGTTTTGTCATCGTTTTATTTATTAAAATATACTCTATCTTCCTAAACTGCTTTGGGATTTTCATGGTTTGTTTTAATTTTATCACTGTGTGAGCACTGCATAAATAATTTACACATTACCACTAAGTTGATCCTGACTACTTTTGTGCCAAACTACCTGAGGGTTACGCACAGGTTTATTTTGTGGCTTTTGTGGTTCACCCTGAAAAAGTCTGTGTTCATTACTTAAGTGGGGATCTCACCGCTTTCAACAGAGTTTGTCGAATTCAGCAACTCCGCTTTCCACATAAAAAGCGTAGTTACCGATTAACTCCACAACAGAGCGGAGTTTTTTTGGTCAACGCGATTAAAATGTCATTTTGTGTGCATGGGAGCAACTTGCCAGGTGCTCCTGATGGCCCACGAGATTTCAGAGCCATTATGAAGCAACACGAGATGTGCTCGCCGGCTCCAAGTTCCTGCAAGATTTTGCAGTTGCCAACACGTCTTTTGGTCATGCAGGCAACTTCTGGCAGATGTTTTGGGACGTATGTGATGCTGAACACGCAGGACCTACCAAGGATGAAATCTGGGGAAGATTCTCACCTCGAGAAGCATCAACATCTTCTCGAAATGACGATTTTGAGTAAAAAAAAACTCAAATGGACAGTTGGTGTTGTCTTTTTTGTGTGGCGTCCTTTAAAAAAAAAAAAAAAATTCAAACTTTTTTTCCAACAGGAACAAAGTGCCGCATAGTCTCCAAACTTCTGTTCTTGTCCAGCAGGTTCCTGGTCACTTTTCATTGGGAAATGGAGCTGGAAGGATCACTCTCCTGGTCTGCTACATATATACCATTGGATTGAAGGACTTTATAATTGGAAAAATGATGTATAAGGGTGTTGTTTGATTAGGGACATACACCTGGATTTATTTGTACTTTTAATCAGTTTTTTACATTTATTGTGGTGGGTAGCCTGCAGATTCAATAGGGGCATAGCTATTTTTTGCATGTAATTTTTCTTCTTTTACAAAAGTAAAATGTTCCATTTTTAAAATAAATTAGCAATATTGATTTAATTCACTATGTGGCCTAGTCTGCCAATGGGCCTTCCAGCCACTAGACGTGGGTGCGTGAAACAACAGATTCTGTGGTGTATGTTGAATTAAAACATAATTTAGGCCATGGATGGCATTGGATTATCTGCTTCACATGATGTGGGGTTGCCCGGAGCTGAGCACATACTGGCAGACAATACAAGAGGTACTCCGCAGGTGCACAGGACGGGAACTCCCCTCTGAGTGGACTACTTACCTGCTGCACCTCTTCCATAGGCCACCCCCGGCTAAGCTGCCTCTCGTTTTATAGATCTGGGGATCATAGTGGCGAAGCGACTTATCACTAAGCGCTGGAAGGCGGACGCTGCACCGCATGTGCAGGCGTGGCGCGGCTCTTTCTTAGTCTGGGCAAAGGCGGAGGAAGTGGCACTTCGACGGGAGGAAACACTGGGCCTTAGGGTAACGCCAATCGCATCCCAATGGGGGGAGATGCTGCGGGCCCTGCTACAATCGGATGGGGCGACCCCGGCAGGGGATGGTGGTGAACTGCAGGAGCTGCGTTAGAAACTAGGGGGCTGTCCGGCCTGACGGGGTGTCACAGCGCTGGGTATTACTACTTTGACACAGATGATGATGCATGGCGCTGCGAGGATAATAGTAGATGTAACACTCCTGGAGGTGGGGGCCAGAGGGAGGAACCCGACAGGAGAGGGGTTGTGAGGGGAGGGGCATCTAGAATCATGTTGAGAGCTGCTGTTGGATGTTGTTTTAGTTGCTAAGCTGTGGAGGAGACAGCTCCCCAGTTGCAGAATGGGTCTCTTAGCAATGTTTGATTATCTGTTTGAGGGTGCAATGGCAGAAGTACACATTTGGCAACAGAGACGGCGGTATGATAATCTCCACATGTGATGAGACCGCAAAACCGCACGCGGAAGCCTTGGGCAATGCTACATGCCACCCATTTGGTACAGAATGTTAGGATTATATGTGATGTGCCATGAGCCTTTACCATGCAATAGATGTAACTATGCTCTCTGCCAATAGGAGATGTATTGTATGATTATGGTTGCAAACTCAATAAACAGATTTCTAAATAAATGGATGGCATTGGATTAAAATACAAAATGTGTTTTTGTGTTGTGGTATTTCAAGTCTTTCCCCCCTGCAAACAGTGTATAGGTGAGGTAATGCATTTGGAGGATGTGTGTTCTTGTAAACATTTTTAGCCCTGTTAATTTTTGTTTTTGACATTGCTCAATTAATGCGATGTTCTCTCTGTTACCATTCCTCCTTTGTCTGGCCACTGTGTGTGTGTTTGTCATAGGCCACCATTTGCCTTTGTTCCTCATGCCATGTGGCCAGGGGCCATTTTGGATAGTCAGTGTACATAAGCCTGCATGAGTTCTTTGTTTTCCAGGCCTCCTGCTTCATGCTGTGAACATGTGGATGGCAGCCATTATGTGTAGCCAGCCAGTGTGCTTTTGCCATAGGCCTGCATGTCTTCTTTGTTGTGGCCATGCTGTCTTGCTGGTTGTTGCTATGACCATGTGGCTGGTGGCCAGTTAGATAGATAACACGCTTTAGTCTATTTCGATGCTAAAAAAAATCATAAAAGCACATCATAAAAATACATTAAAAAAGCTTCAGTACAATTCCCATAGAGACAAAGTTATAATGCAGATCATTAATTCACAAGGTTATCAGCTTCCTACATTTTATCACGCTTTTCAATAATTTTGTTAAAATCCATATCGTAAATTCATTATCTAAAAATTGTAAGGCTAAGAACGCTGGTCGACATCTTCTAAAAGCAAGCTTCCTTAAAAGTGGAACCAGACATTTTTTCCTCTGTAGGCTATAAAATTTACAGAAAAAGCTACATGTATTGTCGTTTTCACGGATATATTGTCGCAAGGGCATAGTTGCATCGCCCTTGCACAGTCATTCATATTTGGGAAGCTCGTTATGCGATGAAAAATGTCTAATCTGAATCTTGTGAGCAACAATCTGTAGTATTGACCATATACTAGAATAAGGTAGGGTTGAATGTTCAAGGTTATTCCTATCATCCGTTGATGCAGTACTGTGGGTTTTACTATTTCATCTGTTAAACAACAGGATTCAAGTAATGATAGACATTTTTGTTTCAGTTCTTTTCTGGACAACAAACTCATAGTAGATGGTTTATTATAAAACTCAGGATATCCTAGGTCGTAGAAAAAGTTCCTGACATATTTTATCAATTTCAGTTTCAGCACGTCGGTCATTCCCAGAACATTGGTTAAAATATCCCTATTCAAATGGGTTTCCTCGGAGGTCCATATCCTATGCCAGAGCATGATTGGTTCTATTTTTATTAGGTCTGTTAAGAATGGGACCCCCAGTTCCGAGTGACAGGCATATGAAGATACACTATTAGGCAGGGTCAGTATATATCTTAGAAACTGGTTCTCAACCGTTTGCAGCACTTGAGAGTTAGTGTCCCCATAGTCCCGCCCCATACATAGCTGTTGAGACACATTTTGCTCTATAGATTTGTAGTTGGGCTTGCGGGGGTCTCACTCCTAGTTTTTTTGAAAAACTTATTAGGGCTGCTGTGGTTTACATAAAGGCACATTTTCTCGTCTGCACAGCCTGCGTCCATGTAGATTTATTGTCAAATAAGATACCTAAATAGCTAAAATTATTGATAAAATGTATTCTTTTGACTGTCAATAAACATATCTCTGCATTTTATACTTCCTGAACTACATCTCATGATGAATGTTTTTGATGTGTTTACACCGAGGCCTAGGTCGCGCATATAGGCAGCAAAACCGTCCAGTAGTCTTTGAAGGCCCACTTGGGTACGACACATTAAGACGGCATCATCTGCATACATAAATGCAGGTATGGATCGACCATTTATCAAAGGGTAGTCTTGTCCCGCCTTCATCAATGCTTGTTCTAGTCCGTTTGTGTACAAATTAAAAAGGAAGGGAGCCAGCACACACCCTTGTCTGACCCCCCCTCTTAATTGGGAAGGGTACGGTACATTCTCCGTTGAGGCCATATCGAACTCTACCATTGGCATTTTGATAGAGGTGTATCAGAAAGGATATAATAGTGTTATTCACCCCTAAGTTCTGCAACATTCCCCACAGCCTCTCAAAAGCGGCACTTAAGTCAACAAACGCTAGGAATAGTCTTCCTTTTTTTAGGCAAGAATATTTACCAATCAGAATGCTTAGGTTAAGGCTTTGTTCGACTGTTCCCGGTCCCTTGCGGAATCCATATTGTATTTTATTATCCTCAGCCCACCCTTGTAGTCTCTCTAGAACTACCCTCCCCACTATTTTTGCTGAGGAATCTAACAAGGATATAGGTCGGTAACAAGCGGGATCTTGTCCATTCCCCTTTTGAAAAATGGGAACTAAAATAGATTCCAACCATGTCTCTATATATTTAAGGGAACTTCTGGCCGTGATTACTTGTGTAAGTATTGGTTCCCATAGTTCTATATTACTTTTGTATAAGTCTAGCGGGATCCCATCGGGGACGGGTGCCTTGCCCCCTTGCTTGCCATAATCGCCCTATTTACTTCATCCAAAGTGATTTGGAGATCGTTCTCGTTTGTCTGACATATTGGTGTTCTTTCTTCCCCCTCCTCATTTAGCACTGCTGCGGCGTTGGCTGCACTATTGTCAAAGATTTCTGAATAGTGTTTCACCCACTGTGCTTTAGTGATCGCTATTTCTATAGTCGGGATACCCTGGATTCCAGAAAGGGTGCCCTGTCAGCCCGCCAGAAACCTGCCCCATCTTTGGACTCAATGGTATCGTAGACGGTCTGCCATAGCTCTTCTTTTAACATCCTTTTACGTTCTTTAATTGATTTATTGTAAGCCTTTCTCGCCTCTTTTAAGTGCTGCCTGATCTCTTGGGGAGCTATGTGATATTTTTTTCAGAGCAGAATATGCCTTTGTACAAATCGAATCAAACCAACTTGTGGGCTTTTTTGTGAAACTAGACTTTGATACCCATAGGGCCTCATTTATTGATCTTGTAACTTGTGGGAAGACGGTTAGGACTGTTTCATGAGTCACGGTCTCATTTAAAATAGCTTTCAAGGCTTAATTGCTGTTTACTATAATTTTCTGAGTCGTTTCTAGTGGATCAACCAGCAACCATTTCAAGGCATAACTATTTTTTCTACTTATTTCCATTTGTTGAGAGGGGTGAACAATTTTGTGATTGTGCTCTGTTTGGGATGTTAGTAATATCAGGGAAATGCTCAGGTGGTAGTGATCGCTCAGAATAATTTAATGCGTGTCAGATTTCCTCACTTTTGAGGCTAGATTTGCAGAGGTTAAAATGTAGTCTATTGTTGTGTGGCAACTTCTTCCATTAAAAGTACTTTTAAAAGGCACTGGATTAAGGCTGATCTCGTTTGCAAAACTGAGATCAAGCCCACACATCATTTCGGTTAAATATTTCCATAGTGTGAGTGTAAAAAAATGTGATTCCGTTTCCTCGTCTTTAGTCATTATACCACATAAATCTGTTCCATTCTTAACACACAAATTAATATTAAAATCCCCCCAAACAATCAAGGCGTCCTGTTCGCCTTCACGGATGAGCCCTGGCAGGATATTTAAAGCACCGGCTGGTCACCACATGCCTGAAAAACTGTTCACAATTTAAAAAAGAAACAAGGAAACAGAAAGAGAAGTCCAACGACGTAATGAAATTAAAACTAAAAGCAATACAACACCTAACGGGGCCAGTCGCCAGGGACAGGAACCACCCTGTGAAAGGTGGTATGGACGATACAATAAGCCACACAAGGAAGGGAAATTTTAAAAGCATACAAAGGAACCAATGGAAAGCCAGAGGTGCGTTCAATGCCGATAGGTGAGATACTGCATGTCTCGCAGAGCGCGCTGTCTCAGGCTCAACCTAAACATGGATTACTAAGCTAACCAGTGAGCTAGGTAAAGAACGGCCAGAATTTAGAGGCCCACTATTCCAGGGCACAAGTTCTGAAGGGCAGCCTTCAACTTCAGAGCCTGAGGGCAGTGCTGTTGGCTCACAGGATCCAAAACCAACAACAACACCATCAACCACAGGAACCAGAGCATCAACCCCAAAATCTGCATACGATTGGCTTCTACTGGCAGGGTTTAAGTCCAGTGTAGAGGCGAAGGCAAAAGAGGTCGAGCAAGGTGAAGCACTAATGACTTGAGTGGCTGGACCAACAGGTCTATCTTGATCAAAGGTGTATTGGTACGGGAAGAGGCGCCAATGCCTAGTGCTCAGCAGGCTGGAATTGCTAGTGTTTAGCAGGCTGACAAACTATGTGGCTTGTTCGGTAGCCAGCGTCTCCACTGAGTGTGCTTTCTTATCTTGGTATTCTGGAGGATGACTACTGGCGCACTCCCCTGTCCCCAAAGGCATGTAAGCAAACAAAGAAAAGCCAGGCAAACCGGGATTTCTTTTCCTTTTAAAGGACACACATGTAATCAATGTAAATTCCTGTCTGAGATCAAAGGCACACAATGTTCTAAGCTCTTATCCCCATCCCCTGTCATTAATCACCCTCCCTCACTCCCCATTTCCTGCACCCTCCAGGCTCTGGCTGGCTCCGTTTCTGTTCACTCTGCTCTCTCCTCACCCTGAGTTGAGGGCATAACTCCTAGAAGGAATGGGTGGAAGCCTTGGAAAGTTCTCAAGTTTCACAGTTCTCTAGCTCATGCAGGTCTGATTTTCCTTTGCATTCTGGGACTCGTAGTCCGTCGGAGGCCGGGCTGGGCCACCCTCCCCCCGTCTTCAACCTCCTGCCCTCCTGGTGAGTACTGGAAACGGCAACCCTAATACGGCAATGCCCTAATTTTGCCTGTTCGAGTCACTGTGACAGCGTATTTAACTTTTGTTTGACATTTTCCATATACCGAAGCTGCCACTTATTAGTAAGTGATAACTTGCGGGAGGCTCTGTATCATCACAAACATTACCAACACCGTAAGACACACTTCTAGCAACGTGACATTTGTCCGTTTGAAGAATTTGTTACAAGCCAGGATGGGGAAAAGAAAAGCAGACTCTAGCAAGGGACTGTGTGGGAAGATGGACTCTAAAAAGGCCACGAAGTCCCGCTCTTCACTATTGAACTACCTGACGGGCGCAATGGGGGCAATAGAAAAACAAATAAGCACAGTTGAAGAGACATTGAATGGTTAAGTCAGAGGGGAAAACCAAACTTGGAATACCCAGACAACATCTTGTACAGAAACCAGATCTATTCCCATAATTCCCCCCTATTCCCATTACAAATGGTTGTGTGCAAAATATATCTGACCAGGTGTGGGTTAGTGACGACGAGGAGGAAGAAGAATACCAACCTCCTTCCAAGCGTGTGAAGAACCAGGGGAGAGTAAAAGGAGGTAAAGGGGTTATACAAGGGGATCCCGTCGGACATAAAACTCCTAGTTCCAAACAGTATAGGAAGGATCCAAAGCGGAAAAAAGCAACACAAGTAGACCAGAACGATAAACAACTAGCATTAAAAGATTGCCATAGAGACCCTTGAGAAGTTCCCAACCTGATAAAAGATCTAGAAAACATCCTAAAAGAATCACTGGGAAAGATGGATGAAAGACTGAAAATATCGAGAAAGTCCTAGAGAGATTACAGGAGAAGCATCTCATACACAGAGAACAGGAGACTAGAGAGAACGAGGCATCTAGAATAATTAGATAACCAAATATAATAAGTACTAGACTGCAGGAGGTACCAAATACATCCACTTGATCTGTCGCCAATGCCCCAGTCAATCGAACAAGAGTAGACACCAAGATAGTAAGTCGGGATAAACAGATGGGAATAAGGGGTTTAAAAATGTTCCCTGATACAGGACACCGACCACGAAATAGCCAAGGGGAGGAATGGAGAAAGCAACAGGGGAGAAAAACAACTGTAACCCCCATGCATTATATCCTTTCAAGCGTCTACTCCACACACCACCCACATGCAAAAAAGGAACACACTGCCCGTACATTACATCTTCCTCCGGAGGCAACCCCATATACCGTGATTCTAACAAAAGTCCTGCAGCTTCCAACACAAGAAAGAGAATCATGGGAGACCTTAAGAAATAAATCCCTATACTAGTTAGGAACCAGGACAGGATTACACAGAGCACTGTTCTCGGAATTCAAAATGGTCAGAAGAACGCCCTGGGTAGGGAAAACTCAAAAGGCCCTGACAAGGAACTGTGTGGTTTTATCTTTTGACTCCACACACTTGGTGAGAACAATCTTGGGGAGCCTAGGGAACACCTTTACTAGCCCCCAAAACATAAATGTCGAGCCTCTAGGCTACTTCTATAAACCATAACACATCAAAAGTATTGGGAAATCCCAATGACTAAGGGGGTAAGAGAGGCAGGATTGTGTAGAGTATATCCTCCCATAGAAACTATATGCACAAAAAATACTCTAACAGATCTGAAAGGAGATCTAGTAAAATAAAGGAATGGGGGGAGAAATGAGAACTCATAACACGAGGTTGTGCCTAATACAACCGTGGTCGTGGGGAAACTAAGTGTTTCTTTAAGTTACCCTCACACACCCTAATGGTGTCATGCTTCATCATCGGGTCACCCAGACCCCTAGAAGTCCGGGTGGGCTCGACCACAGTGTTGGGAGTGCTTTTAATATGTTCTACGGCAGAGGGAGTTAACTAGATAAAATACACCAGGCAGATCCCCAGTATCCCTTTATTCTTGGGTCTGTCCGGGTAATTAAAATACTTAAAAAATGGGTCTTTTAGGAGTGTTATGGTCCTAGGACCCTAGTGCCGACATGTTTCAGTCCGAAAAGGGGCCAAAAAATGGTCCAGGACTTTCTTCAGGGCAAAAAAGTAACTCCCCTATGTGAGTGTAATTACTCGTTATGGGGTGTCCCTATCCTGTCAGTATGGTGAGGGCAGAGTAGCTGCTCCACGTGATTTGGTTAAGAGTGGCGAAAGCCGAGGACCAGAACCAAACAGGTAGCGGGCAGGGCGATTGATCTTTACTAAGACCGCCCAATCTGGCCCCCTGGTCCTGAGAGATTCAGTCAACCTCCCCGATTTGGATGGAGCCTGGCAGTTGACATACATCCACTCTTAACCAAATCACGTGGAGCAGCTACTCTGCCCTCACCATACTGACAGGATAGGGACACCCCATAACGAGTAATTACACTCACATAGGGGAGTTACTTTTTTGCCCTGAAGAAAGTCCTGGACCATTTTTTGGCCCCTTTTCGGACTGAAACATGTCGGCACTAGGGTCCTAGGACCATAACACTCCTAAAAGACCCATTTTTTAAGTATTTTAATTACCCGGACAGACCCAAGAATAAAGGGATACTGGGGATCTGCCTGGGGTATTTTATCTAGTTAACTCCCTCTGCCGTAGAACATATTAAAAGCACTCCCAACACTGTGGTCGAGCCCACCCGGACTTCTAGGGGTCTGGGTGACCCGATGATGAAGCATGACACCATTAGGGTGTGTGAGGGTAACTTAAAGAAACACTTAGTTTCCCCACGACCACGGTTGTATTAGGCACAACCTCGTGTTATGAGTTCTCATTTCTCCCCCCATTCCTTTATTTTACTAGATCTCCTTTCAGATCTGTTAGAGTATTTTTTGTGCATATACTTCTATAAACCACCATCTAGATGGGGGAACTCAAACCTAGATAAAAATAGAGATCGCCCATTGCAAAATCACTGGAGGTATAATATAGACATAGCAAACAGATTTGTAAATCTGCACAATCTAGACGCACAAGACTGACTGACAAACACATCCATACTACAAATAAGAAAAAAGTACAGGGTAGCACATGGTACGAAAGGACAACCAACCACTAACACCCATTCTAAGCCCATGACAGAACCAAAATGCCCCCCTGCCTTTCCTCCAAAGGCTGCAGATGGTCGAGAAGGCCGAGCAGTGCCAGAGAAAATCAAGATAGTACACAAACAAATACAAAGAATAGAGGCTAATGCCCCAAAAGCAGGAACATATCAGATCATAACATCAAAGTCCCCCCCCCCCCCCATGACAGATGTAAATTCTGTAAAAGGACTAAAAATGGTAAATTTACAAATGAGGTTTTCTGGAACATTGCAGGACTTCAAACTAAGATAGGAAATCCAATATGGCTTGAATTATAACAGGGGTTCAAATTATTTGTCTTCAAGAGACGTGTCTAATAGAGCCCATACATCTGAATGGATACCAAACATACCATACACGTACGTTCAAGGGAATCACGGGAGGGCAAAGGGGGGACTAACAATCTTCATCTCTAATATGTTAAATATTCAGAAAATTGTACTTAGGTATGAGGAGGCATATTACCAAGTAATGGAACTGCATATTGGAAAGAAAGAGTAGTATTGGTAAACTTTTGCAAAAATGCACAGACGGGGGAATTCTAAAGAATTTGTTAAATGCTTTAATTTATTTATTTACTCTGACCATTGTACGTTATTTATAACAATAGCATTTGCTTTGATGGTGTGGCTGTGAGAGAGACCTTTAAATCGGCATTTTCTTCTATGTTGTAAAGCGTGTATGTACTTAGTATGTGTTTTGCAGCGTTAAAAGTGATTGATTTTTCTTTAATTATAGAAGAACAGCATTCGTCAGTATCATAACTCAGGCATTGTGTGTTGTGTTAAACGCTTAACCAATAACCATGTCCACGACAGACTATACATTCTCCTAACGTATCACACTTTGAGACTAAGAGTCACTTTTGCTTCCTCTAAATATTAGGTCACCATTGTTATATTTTAGTATTGTTTCTTGTTTGTTATTCTGCATCAGGTATTTGTTGTGTACAAGTCTAGTCTCAAGTGTTTGTAAAGCTATGATATAATAATAATACATATCCCACTAACTCAGTTTTTGTTATTTCCATTTAGTTGTCTGCGAAGAATAATCCTTCTGATTAAAATTCTACAGTTGGAGTTCACCTAGGAAGGAGTGGGACCGGACTTCTGATTCCTGCACTGTTGTTACTGCACTAGCCTGCTACTGCTCCCACCACCAGGGCAAACTGGGAAACCCTGCAGCCCTCGCTTCTTCTATTCAGTAAGAGATATATGGTTCGCAGTCCACTAAGTTGTTGTAGGCAAAGCAATGGTAACTTTCTACCGCGCATTAATGGTCAATATAATTGCAGACTGCAGAGACTAGGAGAGTAGTAGCCCAAGGGTACCACAAAGGCATAGCACATACCCAATTGTGGTTACACACTATCAGTACATTTTTTAAATATGTAGCGTTAAAAGGCAGCATTGAAAAGTAAAAGATCCACAAAAGCATAGATTAGAGGCATGAAATAAACTAGTTAAATATTTATTAATCAGCTCAGCCACTAACAATAAAAAACCCCACCCATTCCACCCACCTCTAACTGGCCCATCCCTCTCCCCAAACAAATTAAATTTCCCATCCCCAACTATTGTCCAAGAAAAACTCCAAACAAAAAGGTAACAAAACAAAACCCTGAACCAAACTCCCATATCCCCACCCACAACAAAAAAGTCCCACCCACCAAACCTAAGGTTTAAAAAGGGGCAGAGGGAACTAGACAGCGCAGGAGCTTTTTGAGGTGCCGGTCCATTCTTCTGTGCCCGGCCCCCATGCGCGCCAGCCTCGACAGGACGAGGCGCAGTAGGGTGCGGTCAGAGACAGAGGTATTGGCTGGTGCTGGCGGAAAGCTGTCTGCAAACTGCGGCATCGGTATTCTGGTCGGGAAGATAGGCAGCAGCAGAGGGCCCCAGCACCTCTAATCTCCTCCTACCCCCTGGGACACCTGCTGCTCGTATTCAGTCCATATTGCCTCCAGATCTGCTGCCGCATCTGGGCTGCTGCATCCTGGCGATCTGGTCCCTGGTGACCAGGAGAAGCTAGAAAGAAAGAAACTGTAAACAATGCTCTGTTAAAAATTATGTAGTGGATGGCACAGTAGCAGTAGATTGATGGTCCTCCAGGGCCATTTGATTTGATGCGATTAGAGTCACAGCCACCAATACCCACTCTCAAAACTATAGGAAAATGTCACAAGCTCTGTTTGAAAGGAATTAAGACAGAATAAAAAACAGTTTAAAAAAAAAAAAAATCTTTTTTTTCATTTGAAGGATTTCCTAGTAAAGTGCTTAATGGTTTGGAGCTTCAAAAATTAGGCCGATTTACAAATGAATGTTAATCTAGTTTGTTACAATAATGATTTTGGCTGGTATGATTAGACAGCTTGAATTTTCTTTTAGAATTTCTAGTCTGACTTTTTCATTTAGATATTTTTGAGAGATCAGATCATTACAAACTGTTCAAAGTAATTGGACCTTTGTCTCGTCGAAGTTTAGGAGGCCTGTTGGTTCTTGGGTCCAGGTATTTTGATTTTGTCAACAAGGATTGCCAAACAAGAATCCTTGTCTTGCTATGTGCATGTTAATTTTGTTATCACCTCAGGCCTATTTAACCTTTAACTCCCTCAGCTGTAACCTACATCCTTTTGAGCAAGTAGATGGTGGGAAAAGCGATCTACTGCAGTTCAGTCAGTGAAAGGATTAAAGAGCCACATATAGTTGCTTTGGCACGTTTGTCACAGACTATCTCATCCTCAGAAGCCAAGCAAATACATTATCCATTCAGCATTGCATTGTTCCTCTAGTATTCTTAATCTTCACTCTTGGCTTTGATATGCACAATTTAAGCTTTAAATTCTCTCATCCACTCTTTCACCATGGAAACTAGTCATTATCAATCCATCTAAACATAGTTCTGAAAAAACGTTTCACCAAGATCCAGTAAAACCACCCATACATCCTTGCTTTCACCCGTTCCATTCACCCCTCCTGCTTTCCCTTAACCCCTTCACTGCTAGGCCTTTTCCCCCCCTGTACTAAGCCTTTTTTGGGCTATTTGGGGTAGTGCGCGCTTAGGCCCCTGTAACTTTTTGACCACATAAGGTATCCACGCCAAATTTGTGTCCTTTCCTTCCAACATCATGGGAATTCTAAAAGTACCCAGGGTTTGTGGATTCCCCTGGAAGGGTCCCAGAAATTAGCCAAAATTTTGTGAAAAATGGGAAAAACGGGCTGCAAATGAAAGCGTCTGGGTTTTTCTCTGCAAATGGTATCAAAAAAGGGTTTGTGGGGCTAAAAATCACCATTTTCCCAGCTTTTATGGAATGCCAGACTTTTGTCAGAAAACCAACATTTTTTACACAGTTTTGGCATTTTTCTGGGACATAGCCTATTGTTGCTATTTTTTGTGCTTTCAACCTCCTTCCAGTTAATGGTAGAAATGGGTGTGAAAGCAATAATGGATCCTGGAAAGCTATACATTTTTGAAAAGTAGACAAAATTCTGAAATCAAGGGGTCATTTGTGTAGATCCATCAAGGTTTCTTTATAGAAACTAACAGTTGAATATAGGAAAAATTGAAAATTAGTTGAAAAAAAACAGCCCTTTGTGTCAACGTTTTCACCTGTAACTTCTAATTATGACAGCTCTTTGTAAGCAATATACCGTTACATCCGCTGGACCTTCCTGGTTGTGGGGATATATAGGACTTGTAGGTTCACCAAGAACCTGACAAACCCAGAGTCAAAAACTGAGCAGCAATTTGCAATGGTTTTTTATTATGTTCCGGGTATATAGCAATTATTGTGGGAAAATGTATACATGGAAAAATCGGTATGAAAGACACCTATGTATTTCTGAAATGGGAACAAATTATAGAGTTTAGAAACAGTACATATTTGCACATTTTCGAAATTGGGAATACTCATACTAGCATGAGAATTATCGGTCATTTTTCAAAATGACTTTTTTCTTATACAATGTCTTTCATTTGGAAGGCAGAAATGCATCAACAATCAATAGGTAATAACAGTTGCTTTACAAATCTGAATTACCCTAAGTCTCCCGATAAAAATGGTACCTCACTTGTGTGGGTCGGCCTAGTGTCCGCGACAGGAAACGGGGCGCAAAACGCAACGTGGTCACACCCTCAATTTCGCAGTGAAAAATTACCCTTTTTTGGCAAAGTGCCTAGCTGTCGTTTTTTAACCCTAGCTCTGCCGGCACCTAGGAAAACCTAGCAAACCTATACATTTTTGAAAAATAGACACCCAGGGGAATCCAGGATTGGGTTACTTAGCTGCCTCCCACCAGGTTCTGTTACCCAGAATGCCTTGCAAACCTAAAAATTGTCAAAAACACCACATTTTCCCCACATTTCTGTGGTGGAAAGTTCTGGAATCTGCGTGGATCCACAAATTCCACGCACCCCGCGTTCCCCATAGTCTTCCGAGAAAAAAATGGTACCTCACTTGTGTGGGTTGGCCTAGTGCCCGCGACAGGAAATGGCACAAAAAGCAATGTGGTCACACCTAAATTTCGCAGTTGAAAAATGATTTTTTTTGGGCAAAGTGCCTAGCTGTAGTTTGTGAACCCTAGCTCTGCCGGCCCCTAGGGAAACCTACCAAACCCACACAGTTCTGAAAACTAGACACCCAGGGGCTTCCAGTGAGGTATGGCTTACGTGGATCCCCCAAAGTTTCCTTACCCAGAATCCCCTGCAAACCTCAATTTTAGCCCAAAAAACAAAATCACTTTTTTCACACATGTGTGGGAAAGTTGTGGCATCACCAGGCTCACACAAATTTCCCACCACCCAGCGTTCCCCCAGGCCTCACGATAAAAATGGTGCCTCACTTGTGTGGGAGGCCCAAGTACAGGCGACAGGCAAGGGCCCAAAACGTAGTGAAGCGACATCAAAATTGCCTATCTCAAAACCACCTTGTTTTGCAAGGGAGGTCACCTGGGTTTTTGGCACCATGCTCGGCGGCCATCTAGGGAAACCTACCAAACCCACATTTATGAAAACTAGACACCCAGGGCTTCCAGGGAGGTATGGCTTGCATGGATCCCCCAACGTTTCCTTACCCAGAATCCCCTGCAAACTTCAATTTTAGCTGAACAAAAAAAAAAAAATCACTTTTTTCACACATTTTTGTGTGGGAAAGTTGTGGCATCACCGGGCTCACAAATTTCCCACCACCCAGCATTCCCCCAGGTCTCTTGATAAAAATGGTGCCTCACTTGTGTGGGAGGCCCAAATACCCGTGACAGGCAAGGGCCCAAAACATAGTGAGGCAACATCAACAGCATAATCGTTGGCGTCTAGTGGGCTTTCCCCCCCCCCCCCCCCCCCAGGGGGGCAGATTGAGGGCTACTGCCCCTATCTTCGCCCCGAGGGGGGAGAAAGTCCACTAGACCCCAGGGAGTTTTTTTTAGCACATTTTAATTAGGGTGGGAGCTGCCCAAAACGGGCATGCCACTGCCCCTACCCTAATTAAAATTTGCCTAAAAAAAATCCCTGGCGTCTAGTGGGCTTTCTGCCCCCCGGAGGGGCAGATTGGGGGCTACAGCCCCATCTGCCCCCCAGGGGGGGGGGGGGGGGGGGGCAGAAAGGCTGTTATTTTTGCGGGTGGGGGCATGGGCATGACTGTTTTGGAAGCCCCCACCTTAATTCAAATTTTCCCCCTAAAAAATCCCTGGCGTCTAGTGGGCTTTTTACCACCCCGGCAGGTCAGATTTGGGGCTGATGCGCCCATCTGCCCCCCAGGGGGGGCAGAAAGTCCTCTAGACGCCAAGGAGTTTTTGGACAAATTTTAATTATGGTGGGGGCTGCCCAAAACAGGCATGCCAATGCCCCCACCCTAATCAAAATTTGCCAAACACATCCCTGGCGTCTAGTGGGCTTTTTGCCCTTCCGGGGGGGCACACTGGGGACTACTGCAGGAAGGCTGTTATTTTTGCAGGTGGGGGCATGGGCATGCCAGTTTTGGAAGCCCCCACCCCAATTCAAATTTGCCCCAAAAAATCCCTGGTGTCTTGTGGGCTTTTTGCCCCCTCCGGCCGGGCATATTGGGGGCGAATGCCTCCATCTGCCCCCCAGGGAGGGCAGAAAGGCTGTCATTTTTGCGGTGGGTGGGTGGGAGCATGCCCATATTGGGCAGCCCCCACCACAAAGTATAAGCAAAAAAAAAATCCCTGGCGTATAGTGGGCTTTCTGCCCCCCCGGGGGGGCAGATTAGGGGCTGTGCAGTGTGCAGGGTGGGGGCATGGACATGCCCTTTATCGGCAGCCCCCACCCTAATAAATTATGCGGGCAAAAATAAATATCCCTGGTGTCTTGGGCTTTTTGCCTCCCCATCTGCCACCCGGGGGGGGGGCAAAAAGACTAAATGACATGCAAAATATTTGGGGGGAGCAAAAGCCCTTGCCCAAGGGGCCGCTCCCCCCTCCCTGGTGTTGTCTAGTGGGTGGATCCACTGGGGAGATTCTTTAGGCCTTTAGGCTCATTTCACTTTCGGTGCAATGAAGACAGCGCGACGTGCGCGCTGATCTTCATTCCACAGAAACCAGGGAGGGGGCCTCGGGAGCTGGGGAAGCTCTTCCCCAGCTCCCAAGGTCAAAGGGATTAAATAGAAATCCCTCTGCTGTCTGCAGCAGAGGGATTTCCTGCCCCTGGCCTCATGACGGAATGGTTCCGTCATGAGCACAGGGGCACCGATGCTCATGACGGAACCATTCCGTCATGAGCCTCGAAGGGGTTAACCCACCCAAGTACTCCTTTCAACAACGCACCCACCCAGGTAGGCATCCTTCCAGTTTCACCCATATATACCCTTTCAACCATCCTTTACCCAGCCATGCAGACGGATTCCCATCATCATCACCCCAACTATATGCATCCTTTCGCCCAAGTATCCTTTCACTCATAGATTACATACATCACCACTTCTCCTTCCATCCTGTTTTTCCTTTTCCATCAACCCATCATTCTTAAAGTTAATTGAAGAACCTTTGGTCTGCTTTGTTGTAGATAGAAGAGGACATAACAAGCAACTCAACTCCCACTGTATCTGCTAAAGCGGGGAGTTGTTCACGAGTCAGTCAATGCCCTCGCAAGAAGTATTTTACTATTCGTCAATAAGTAAGCAATGTAACTTACCACTGCCCGTCACTGCTGCCACTGGAACTCCCTCCTCCATGATGACCGCTGCAGCTGTGACCCCTTCGCTGGCGCAGTTCATGGCACTAGTGGTCTGTGTGGCTAGAAAAAAACATTGCACTATTAAAATGTCAGATACGCCGCCTCCTCTTTTTTTTTTTATCAAAATACAACCACAAATCACTACAGTTTGTTACAGTAACTTAATCTTCTCTATTGAAAATTCAAAACATCCCATTGGGCATTTTGTTGGTTGCCAATAAATATAAAGCCAGGTAGTAGAATCAAACAAAAAATTTTTGTAACGGAGGGGCAGAGCTATAATAAACCTGAGTGATTGAAGCGCAATGAAGCGGACATATGGTCTTAGTTGGCAAATGCAACGGGGATGTCCTCATCATATTACTTTCAGCCATGCTGCACGGTCATTAACTGCCTGTATACTATGATAATACATGCACAACACTGGGGGGGCCCACAATGACCATGTCCACTCTCTCACTTTACAGTACTGTTTGAGAATGAGCAAGAAAAAGAAAGCCCTCAACAAACATGCGTAGAATACCTTAACATGGTATGCAATCTTCACAGTAGAGTACCTGAACTAAAATGGGTTCTCAGAGCCTTACTTTACCAACAGTCTATAAGCAGAGAGTAACGTTTACTGACAAACCAGAAGACAAAGGAAGCTACAGACTAGTACAGATAGTTTTGCAGTCAAGTACAAAAACTTGAAATATTGAGAAAGTAAGTAATAAATAGGATAATATAGGGATAAGAAGGATTTAAGAAACAGATCAAAGTGGAGTTGGAAAAAAATTAGGAAAACAACAGTAAAAAGGAAAAAAAAAAATCTAAATGTGGAGTGGGAAAATAAGAATCAAGAGAAAGAAATAATAACATTAATAGGAGGACTTACTAGGTCCAGAAAAGCCATCACCACTGGTGGAGGCACCTCCAGCCCCCTCACCCCCGGCACCTTGTTGGTGGTTCTAGCCAATGCCGTAGAAGTATCCCTCCTGACCCTGGATGCTGATGTAAGAAATAAGCAAAATACTATTAAAAAATGATTAGTGGTACAGTTAATCTCACCAAAAATATTTTGACTGGAAGAGGCAAACGCAGTAACATTTGATTTAACTTTTATACATCATATCTCCTCTATTACTATCATGGACCTATTCCTTAATTTCCTAACCCTATTCCAAATTTGCTAAACTACATTTTGGAACTACTAATAAATTTCAACAGGTGATCTTTCCTTCTCATCTCATTCTCGATCCCTCAACTTTTGACGGGTCACCTCAGTCTGTATTTTCTTTCAATGTATACATGGTAATGCATGCATGCTGCTAGTTACTTACTACACACCAATAGGAAATTGCTTGGGGTTGGGACTTGATGAGCTACAAAAACATAAAGGCACAGAGAAATAAGAGAAAAATGTGCTAGCTCACTAATACCAATGACTACCTCTATGTCAATGACAGGCAAGAGAAGTCTCTGCATGACTTCTAAACTAAACAGCCAAGCAAGCTCTAACTGGTCTACTCTAGGATGATCACATAATATTTGTAACATAAACGTAACTTACCCGAGTGTGAGCAGCATGCTTGCTGTTTGGGAAAAAAATATTAGCACAAACAGAACACCAAAAATAATTATTACTCACCAAGCCCCGCAACCTCTACACCCAGCAGGTCCTGGACCCAATCCAGTATGTCCGTCCACCAGTTGTGTCATCTGTTGGGAGCGGTGGATCCCAGAACGGTGCATAGCATGGTGCAACCACTCCCCCTGTTGCTTATGCCCTTGCAGGGCGTACCCGCTATCAGGCCTGCCACCAGCGCGTAGGGGAGGTGAAGCTGCACATAAACTAACGCTGCCACCTATACCCCTGTGAATAATGTGCGCGCTGCACCCCTTCTCGGCGCTGCCTACAGCAAAGTAGGCAGCTGCAACTGGTGGTTTGGTGAAGCCTGACTCTGCCGCTTCCCTGCTCTGCCATTTTACTGGGTGGGGACTGGGGAAGAGAAGAAAGTAGAAAAAGGAGGAACAAAAGTAACACAAAAAAATAGAAAAGTACAAAAGGCACAGATAAAACACAAACATTTTGAATAAACGTAAAATACAAAAACACAAAGAGACCGGGTAAGGTTATAATAAAAACTAAGGGATATATAGTTTTCAGAGGGGTAGTATTAAGAAGATTAAGCAGAGCTGGTGGAGGTTTCATACCACCACGAGGATTTCGCATTGCGGAGATCCTCAAACTCTGCCTAGACCTACTAATAACCCAATTTCTTATAAAAGCAACACTGTTTGGATTCTGCTTGGGTCGCTACCACAATCCAGGATTCATTTAGCAACCATAGCAGGTATGACTCCGCTGATCAACAAAGCTCACGATAAATTAGCACCTGCCCAGAGTAGGGGACTATTTTCCTTCTGTAGGCTTTTGCCAGGGTTGGAACATGGCTCTTCAGTGCTCAAAGGGGTTGCCACGTCCAAAGACCTTTCCCCACTTTTGTTTACAATTGAAGCCTGTTGACTCCTTCATTACCTTGAAGGTATAATAAAACATTAGGAACTATTATCCGACAAGATTGTCTCCCATAGTCCACCAGCGTACAGTGGAAGCCATTTCCGTGAGGAGGTGAGAGAAGGGTGGGCCAAATCAAAAGCAACCACCCTGCTCAGAAACTAATTTACAAGTCTTAACTGCATAGGCTTGTCTACCGTCATTCCACATTTCATTGAATGAGGCATCTGTCTTGCTTGGAGGTAATTATTCTATAACACTAGCTGGAAACAGCCTAGATCACTAATCAAAAGTACTTTATGGCGCATTTGCTGGCACCTCTAGCACACAATTGCTGTTTTTTCAATGAACAATTTATAGGTTGAGACCCGATTTTGAATGTTAGTAGGAGAAAAACATACATATAAATCCAAACTTCTTGTAAAATAACTATACTCCATTTTAACGTTATTAATAATTTAGACATTCAATATTGTTAACCAAATTCATTTGCATGAAACGTATTCCGTTCAACTATAACATCAATAATGGGAACTGCTAAGTCTTTTACAAAGCGCTAGTGTTTCAGTTCAAGGTGGTACCAATTCAAAAAATCACTATACAACTGTAAAAAGTAAAATAAAAATCAACTGAGATTTATTAATATTTTTTGCAGTTCTTAAAGTAACATATCAGTATATTGTGCTTAGCTTCAAGTCAAAACGTCTATTTTTCAATAACATGTGAAAGCAAGTGATTTTGGTGTTAAACGAAGACTTTTATTTAGACTTGCCCTTAAAACATTGAAGCAAGTAAATGTCGCAATGGTAAATCCACCGAAAAGAACTACAAAGTAACAAAATTGGAACACAGGAATATATAATCTATAATCAATGTACTGCTAATTAAAACAACCACACTAACAATATTGTGGGGAAAAACTGATAAAAATCTATAGCTCTTATATTAGTTTAGTTTAAAGGAGCTTGTAAAGCGCCTGGTGACGCCTCCCGGCGTGTCCCCGCGCTAAGGAGAGAGTGAAATGCGAAAGAAAAGAGCTTATCGCGGATCGAAGAGGAAGGTTTTCAGTTTTTTCCTAAAAGAGGGCTCGTTCACCTCTAACCTGATGTCCATGGGCAGGAGGTTCCAGGACTTCGCTGCCATTGTGCGGAAGGATCTACCTCCCATTCTGGCCTTTTTAGGACGGGTACTTCTGAGCAGCCCTGTACCTTTGGATCTAAGGGTTCTGTTAGGTTCATATGGCGCGGCCAAATCCGACATATAGGCAGGTGCCTTGTTATGGAGGATCTTGTGACACCATAGCAGAGCTTTAAAAGTTATCCTCTGCTTGATAGGCAGCCAGTGAAGAGTTAGCAATGAGGGTCGAGAAGGGGCTCTGCGGGGCAGTCTTAAAACTAGGCGTGCTGCCGAATTTTGTATGACCTGTAGTTTCTTTATGTTTTTCTCCGACGTGCCTAAGAGTAGAACATTCCCGTAGTCAATCCGGGAGGTAATTAGTGCCTGCGTCATTGTCCGTCTGGAATTGAGAGGCAGCAAGTCAAGGGTGCGGTTGAGGGTCTTCATCACTCCGAAGCACTTGCCTACAGTTCTCTTTATGTGGCTATCAAAAGATAGCTTATTGTCAATCCATACTCCCAAGTTCTTCGCCTCCCGACTGGGAGGGGGCACGGGACCCAAACAGGTAGGCCACCATTCTTTAGTCCAATTGGTCTCGTCACCTCCAATGATGATGACCTCTGTTTTGGTTCCGTTAAGTTTTAGACAGTGCTCTGTCATCCAGGATGCCAATTTGCTCATACAATTATTAAAGTTAGCGGCTTCCGTGGAAGGGACCTGCGTCAGGGATATAAGAAGTTGCGTATCGTCGGCGTAGGAGACAAGCTCCACGCCGAACGATTGCACCACTTCAGCCAGGGGGGCCATGTATAGATTAAACAGGGTGGGACTCAAGGCCGATCCCTGAGGCACCCCCTGTTCAAGCCTCACACTGTCTGAGAGGAACATCCCTCTTTGGACTTGGAAGCTTCTATTGATCAAGAAGGCTTTCAGCCATCCCAGAGCTCTATTGGTTACTCCAGCTTTGTTTAGACACTGTAGCAAGATGGAGTGTGCTACAGTGTCAAACGCGGCACTAAGGTCGAGCATGATGAGGGCCATGGTCTTGCCCTCGTCTGCTCCCTTGCGTAGGGTTTCAGTGGCCCTGAGGAGAGCCGTCTCCGTGGAGAAGTTGGATCTGAAACCCGACTGGGAGTAATGGAAAACATCATGTTCTTCCAGATGTTCCATAAGTTGGATGTTGGCAATTTTCTCAGCTAGCTTGGCTAGGTAAGGTAGCAGGGAGATTGGCCGAAGGTTGTCCATACTGTCTAGGCTGATATTCGGCTTTTTCTTGATAGGTAGTACAACTGCCTGTTTCCAATCCGCCGGCAGGCAAGCTGTGGAGAATGAGATCTGAAGTAGATGTCTATAGTGAGGTTCTAGAGCATGGAAGGCTTCAGCTAAAATTTTCGGGGGCGCCGGGTCTCGGGGAGAGCCCGATTTGATTTTATTACATAGTTTCGACAGGGATTCATATGAGGGAACTTCAAAAGATTTGAGGCACTTTAGAGTCTTAATAAGACTGTCATTCTCTGTGAAGTCGAAGGCCGACTCTACATGATTGGCAAAGCTAGTATATATTTTATTGATTTTACCTGAGAAGTACTGAGCAACTTCATTACATGACTCCACAGAATCATTGTGAATAGAGGAGTTGGTGTTTACTACAGATATTTCTTTGTAGATCTGAAATAATTCCTTCGAGGAATTCCCTGCTTCCATGATTCTGGAATGATAGTGTTCTGCCTTGGCCAACCGTACAGATTTATAGTACACTCTTTGGGAGTCTCTATACTTTATTTTAGTTTCTGCACAGAAGTTCAGGCGCCAAGCTCTCTCTAGTTTTTTGCAGGTGGTTCTCATGGTCTGCAGTTCTTGGCTAAACCAGGGAGCAGCTTTTTTTAGTCTCCTAGCATTAGTCATGATGCGACTGGGAGCAGTGATAGAGGGCCTTGGTTACGATAATATTTAAATTATTATTAGCTGCTACACAGTCTTCCCCTTTGGGAGGGCCCCCCTCCTGAATGATTTTAATAAAGGATTCTATAGAGAAACTTCTCCATTTTCTGCGTTTATACCGCAGAGATTGGTGTTGAAAATGCTCAGTTCTGTCCAGTTGCAACGTGATTGGAATGATGTGGTGATCCGACCAGGGTATTGGTACAGACTGTGAGGTGTGAACTCCCTGCCAGTTCCCAAAGATAGGATCCAGTAGATGACCTAATCGATGAGACGGTTCCTTGTTTTTCATTTCAAGTTGAACTGAGAGAAGCTGCGTTTGAATCTCAACGGCCTCATTGTCTAGGGGATCTTCAAAATGAGCATTAAGGTCACCCAGCACCAGAAGTCTAGACTTTCTAAGTGCTAAGTGAGTAATGGCTTCCATTAAAGTGGAAGTAAAGTCATACATTCTGCCAGGTGGGCGATAAATCAAGATTCCCGATACAGAGTAGTTGGGGCCGGTATTAATTGTGAAGGAGCCAGCTTCACTGTGGTCAATCTGTATAGGAGCCAAGGAACAGACTAGAGGGGCTTTTGTGGCTATGGCTATGCCTCCCCCCCTTCCATCTTTCCTGTCCAATCTAGAGAGGGAGTAGCCATGGGGCATGGCCTGGATGATGTCGGGGTCTGAATGTTCGTCTAGCCAGGTCTCCGTCAAGAATAGAATGTTAAGATTTTGCTCCTCGAGTAGATGAAATATTTCGAGGGCGTGCTTGCGGAGAGATCTACAATTAAGTAGAGCTGCTTTCAGAGAGTGGCCTACATTAGTAGACGGAGTGTGGATCATGGGTTCAAAGCTACATCCTGTGCATTTACCTAACGACTGGGCAGTCATGGCGTGCCTACAAGCAGCAGGCATGTCAGATTGGAGATTAAGCAAAGCAAGTCTGTCATACCTGATAATGGTTGGTGTGGATGAACCAGGATCTGTGGCCCCAGGCCCCGGTCGGCCGCGGACGGGCGCAGACGGGCTTGCCTTTGGCGCGCCGCTGGCGCGCCCGCTGCGCGGACGGGAAGATACCGTGTTTTTATCCATGGGTCTAGGGGTAGGAGGGAGGAGCAAGTAGCCCGTCAGCCTTCCCCTACCCAAGATGGCGTCTGTGAAACGAACGACAGCGCCCCCGCCCAACAACAGCAGCGGGGAGCCCGGACGCTCCACCAGCAACCCCGAAATGACCGCTGGTCACACAGCAAGCATCAGACCAGGTAGGTAGCAAAGTTAAAAAAGTGACGATTAAAATATATACAGCGTTAAAAAACACACAGCTTGAATATATTTGCAGTCAGATTAAGGGAGAGCAAGAGCCCCCGGCTTCCGCCTCAGGGGAGAGCAAACGTATGAATGCAGCGATCTATCAAGATCGTGCACTAAAATAGCAAGGGAGGGCAGGAGGGAGGAGCAAGTAGCCCGTCAGCCTTCCCCTACCCAAGATGGCGTCTGTGAAACGAACGACAGCGCCCCCGCCCAACAACAGCAGCGGGGAGCCCGGACGCTCCACCAGCAACCCCGAAATGACCGCTGGTCACACAGCAAGCATCAGACCAGGTAGGTAGCAAAGTTAAAAAAGTGACGATTAAAATATATACAGCGTTAAAAAACACACAGCTTGAATATATTTGCAGTCAGATTAAAGGGAGAGCAAGAGCCCCCGGCTTCCGCCTCAGGGGAGAGCAAACGTATGAATGCAGCGATCTATCAAGATCGTGCACTAAAATAGCAAGGGAGGGCAGGAGGGAGGATCAAGTAGCCCGTCAGCCTTCCCCTACCCAAGATGGCGTCTGTGAAACGAACGACAGCGCCCCCGCCCAACAACAGCAGTGGGGAGCCCGGACGCTCCACCAGCAACCCCGAAATGACCGCTGGTCACACAGCAAGCATCAGACCAGGTAGGTAGCAAAGTTAAAAAAGTGACGATTAAAATATATACAGCGTTAAAAAACACACAGCTTGAATATATTTGCAGTCAGATTAAAGGGAGAGCAAGAGCCCCCGGCTTCCGCCTCAGGGGAGAGCAAACGTATGAATGCAGCGATCTATCAAGATCGTGCACTAAAATAGCAAGGGAGGGCAGGAGGGAGGAGCAAGTAGCCCGTCAGCCTTCCCCTACCCAAGATGGCGTCTGTGAAACGAACGACAGCGCCCCCGCCCAACAACAGCAGCGGGGAGCCCGGACGCTCCACCAGCAACCCCGAAATGACCGCTGGTCACACAGCAAGCATCAGACCAGGTAGGTAGCAAAGTTAAAAAAGTGACGATTAAAATATATACAGCGTTAAAAAACACACAGCTTGAATATATTTGCAGTCAGATTAAAGGGAGAGCAAGAGCCCCCGGCTTCCGCCTCAGGGGAGAGCAAACGTATGAATGCAGCGATCTATCAAGATCGTGCACTAAAATAGCAAGGGAGGGCAGGAGGGAGGAGCAAGTAGCCCGTCAGCCTTCCCCTACCCAAGATGGCGTCTGTGAAACGAACGACAGCGCCCCCGCCCAACAACAGCAGCGGGGAGCCCGGACGCTCCACCAGCAACCCCGAAATGACCGCTGGTCACACAGCAAGCATCAGACCAGGTAGGTAGCAAAGTTAAAAAAGTGACGATTAAAATATATACAGCGTTAAAAAACACACAGCTTGAATATATTTGCAGTCAGATTAAAGGGAGAGCAAGAGCCCCCGGCTTCCGCCTCAGGGGAGAGCAAACGTATGAATGCAGCGATCTATCAAGATCGTGCACTAAAATAGCAAGGGAGGGCAGGAGGGAGGAGCAAGTAGCCCGTCAGCCTTCCCCTACCCAAGATGGCGTCTGTGAAACGAACGACAGCGCCCCCGCCCAACAACAGCAGCGGGGAGCCCGGACGCTCCACCAGCAACCCCGAAATGACCGCTGGTCACACAGCAAGCATCAGACCAGGTAGGTAGCAAAGTTAAAAAAGTGACGATTAAAATATATACAGCGTTAAAAAACACACAGCTTGAATATATTTGCAGTCAGATTAAAGGGAGAGCAAGAGCCCCCGGCTTCCGCCTCAGGGGAGAGCAAACGTATGAATGCCCAATTTGTTTAATCTAATAATTTAAATATAGGAGCTATAAAAAAAAAAAAAAAAAAAAGGGGCCCAGGGCACATTGACCAATGTAGAGGAATCATAGTTGCAGGATCAGAAGGTTGAGCAGTCCCCATGATGGTTTAAAACAGTATTCAATATGGGAATCACCAATACGAGTCAGAGTTTACTGTGTGCGCTTAGTACCTATAATCTGACAATTTGACTAACAACTATATTTTGATAGGCTCCTGAATGCTGTTATGCAAAAACGTCTTTGGATAAATAGTTATGCTTGTGAATGAAGGAGGACTTCTTAATACAACAAATTTAATAATGCCGCTAAATTAAAGTGTATTCACAACCGGTTTGGCACCCATAGTCATCAGAACTACATGTCAGCTCTGAGTGTACAGCTGAATATAGTATTTTACCACTGGGACGTAATCAATGGCTCTCCACTGCTGACCAAGCTTGTTATTAGGACGGACGAGTAAATAGTACATTACCTGCAACATTTGTTCTCCAGTATAGACATCCATTCAAACTGCTGCTGCCCATGAGGTGCCTAGATCTATGAAAGAAGTCTCAGTGAGCACTGAAGATCTGAGTATCTGCTTCCCCCGCATGTAATAGGATATGTGCCAGGCCGGGCAACCATTGTGGACCTGCGATGCTTCAGCCCACACTGATCATATGGACCATCAATACCACAGGAATTGACAGTCTGAGGTTCAACTTACAGCCAGAAGTCAAGGCTCCTCTGGACAAGTGTCAAGGTGCAGAGACAGAATCATCCCTGATCCAGGAGTAACGAAGTGATCCACACAAGGGGAGGGGGGAGGGGGGAGGGGGGGGGGGGATCGGGGATCAGAATCAGTGGTAAATATGTCCAGTGTTGGAGTGTGCACCATGCTAGTATTAAAGAAAGAGGACACTCTCCAGGCCACACAGAGATGGTCTCTCCCTTCTGGAGCTCCCCCCCCCCCGGTCACACTCCTATTCAGTACCAGAACCCCTGACCTCTCCCTGTCCGTAAATGGCTGAAGAGAACCATGAGGCCCATTCCCTCCCCAACTTGATTACTGGACGCTCTAAGCTGTGCAACTAATTCTTTTTTAACCCCCCCCCCCCCTGCTTACCTGATAAATACCTAGACAACTTACCGGCATATATAGCGCCCAAGATATTCATTGTTCTTCACTAGAAAGTAGTGCTTCAGCAAAACATAATGTATCAAAACAATTTGCTAACTCTACTGCATTTTAAAGGCCTGTGCTGTACGAATGCCCAAAAAGTAATACATACATTTGTTGATTATTTTCTTATTTTAAAAGCAAAAGGACACTGGATATTGACCGCGAATCGCAGCCATTACTGCTGCCTGCATTACTGTTTACAAAGATGCATACAGTGCATACCTTGGGAAGAAACCTGTTTAGACTTGAATCGTGGTTCACATACACCACAACTTCCATGAACGACACCACAACTTCCATGAACGACTCACCTGAATTTTTGAATGGTGGATTATTAAAAGGTACTACTTGGAGAAGATGCTGCTGAGCGGTTGGGTGATTTTTATTTCATTAATGGAAGTAAAATAAATGCTGCTTGGGTGCAGCTGGTAGTGCTTACATTTGAATCTTTTCTGTTAAGCTGAATCAGAAACAAAAGGCTGCATCCACACTGACGCTTTGAATCAGTGTCACTTACTGGAGTGTGGCTAAGTAAGTAAGTGAACACTAAGTAAGCACTAAGTAAGCACTAAGTAAGCAAGTATTCAGCTTACCAGCCTAATACCGGTTACTGGCAGCACAAGGAGAATTTTGCTATGCACAGGTGAGAAAGATATCCTCTGGTAATCATTGAAACATGTAGCAAAAGGAGGTATAGGATACGAGCAAACTACATTGCGTAGTTGAGGGTGTCATAGAAGGCTCCTGGATGGGTTATCAGATATGGCTGAGGGAAGTGAAAGTGGCATGTATGTGCAAGCCCAATACAAAGCTAAAAATTCTGATAGAAGACTGAAAATAAAGAGACGCTACACAAATAAGCACACAATGTGTACATTGTCAGGCAAGATATAGAAAAGCTAATCGGTAGAACTGCAAAGCTGGCAGTGGAGAACACATCACTGAAGTATACATTTTACAATGTCCATTTCCTAAACCTACATGAGGAAGCCATCAAGGGGCCTTTGGGGGAATTAGAAGAATTTTTCTGCCGGCATTGTTTGAGCCCAATGCCCTTCCAGGTTTTAGGTGAACAGAGATTAACTAACTTCAATTCAGTGACAAACTATGGGATCCATTCGAAGTACAGTAATGTTAATACCACAGAAGGCCATTTTTTAGGCCGGCGGCCTATCTGAAGCAAGAATACAGAGAATTAATGCTTAACGAAATAAAATATCCATGTCCTTCAATAATTGTTCAAGACTTAAAAGCAAAGTAAAACGCTTGAAGGTGTGAAAGAAAAATTGAAAGTAAAGTTTGCCTAATACATTGTTAGCCCTGCCAAATTACTCATGACTGATCAAGGAAACAGTTTTAAGGACCTGAAATAACATTTAATGCTGGTCGGGGGGGGAGGGGGGGGGGGAGGGGGGCTCAGTGACACAGGTCAGGTGAGAATCGGTGTATAATGTAACTGCATACAAATAGCAGATCATATATACATTTAAAGTACGACATAGGGTAGGTTCTGGTGAAGGTGGGTGGAGATCTACTTGATGACCATTAGGCCTTAATTGTAGCGATGGATGTGATGGCTGTCCTAACTTGTTCAACAATACTTCTCCAGCCAGAGGATTCTTATTTAGATAGAACTTTCTTTTACAATAAAGGATAAGCTGCAGAAATGTGGGTGTCTGAAGGTCTTTCTGCTGACTGTTGAGCCTCCATAAATAAATCACTGACAATGGTTTCTTTGAATGTGAAATACAGGTTTAGGAGAGCAGAAATGCGGTTTCTGCAAGACATTTAAGTGCTACTGCACTGTGGGTTGATAACGTACGAAACGACAACTGACCCTGCTATGTTACAATGGTTTTTGATTTATAGAGGAATGTGTGCTTAAGTAAAGTAGAGTTGGAATACTAAGGTGGCAGATTCAAGCTTTAGCATTTGAAGCAGGTGTGGGAAACAAATTGAGTTTTTTTTTCTCACAGTCAGGGCACAGCCGATTCTCAAGCAGTTCGAGGAGTCTTTAAGGTTGGCTTAAGAAGAGTACATCTCTACTTTGAGAAGTGGGGAAGGTCCTGGCAGAGAATTGCTTATAGGTATGAATAAACTAGAAAATTAGAGGTTCAAATCTGAATGATTCTTTCACAAGAAAGAAATTATACAATGGGATGGTTCGAACAGGTGAGATGTGACCTGTCAACAGCACTTAAGAATCCAAATTCATGAAAGGAGTTCAATAGTGTCTTGATTCTCAGAGCTGCCGTGGTCTACAAATTATCAGACCCAGCAACGGTCTTTGGGGCAGATGGGACAGACGTTGCTTACATCTGTCCATTTCATTAAATTGCCAGTGTGAAAGACAAGGTCTCTAAAGTCACAAGGGGGGCTATGCAGTAGGCAAACTTTAGCTCTATCATGTTTTATGGGGAGCTCTCAGTTAAGTGGACGTAGAGACTAGATGGAAGGTGATTTCTATGATGTACACAGCAGCAGCGGTGGTTAGGAAGACATCACACACACACACACACACACACACACACACACACACACACACACACACACACACACACACACACACACACACACACACACACACACACACACACACACACACACACACACACACACACACACACACACACACACACACACACACACACACACACACACACACACACACACACACACACACACACACACACACACACACACACACATGCTGTAGTAGCATACCAGGACAAAGCAGCAATACAATGGATCTCTAGTGAGCGTCTTCTGTGGTATTGCAGTTTTAGAAGCGGATTTTAAAGAAATTTGATGAAAACACTTTTTTCAGGGGGAGAGGAAGACCTGTCAAAAAACATAATAGTGACCTTTAAAAATGCATAAACATACAGTACTTTGCCTTGTATTACTTCAACTCTTATGAATCTGGGGACCAATGTGATACAACATTCAAACAAAGCTGAACAGTAAAAAAATGTGAATGTTTTTGATACCTATATTGTTTTATTGAATCCACAAACTATTGGGCACTAAGCTGAAAAATACATTTAAAATAAAAGTAAACGGAGTTGAACTAGTTAAGAGAAAAATATAATTCACAGAATAAGTCACACATGAAAAAACATGTTTCTAGAACACCAAAACATCTCATTATGAAATCAAACCTATTTTGCTAAAACAAACCCCCCCCGCCCCCCCCCCCAAAAAAACTACCCTAAACATCTTATTTGCCAAATTGTTTTCCTATCCAGTTTGCCTTCAGTACCAGAACATTAAGCCAGTTGGCTTATAAAAAACAAAGCGTGTATGAACGTTTCAATATTATTTAGGAGAAAAGAATAAAACCGACTTTCTCTCTAGATTAACAGGGGGCACGAATTAGGAGGTGGGAAGATGTGATGAAAGAATTATTTGAAAGTCATTCTTTAACCAGCCTACAGCAAGCTGTGATCAAACGCATCAGACAAACATTGAAAATTACACAGGAACCAAATCATCATGGGCAGTTTTCAAGTAAACTGGTGTAATGTGAATAGACAAAACAATTAAAATAGACAACATAGTTTGGCTAGGACCCTAAATGTATAAAACACAGATACTAGGCACTAGGGGAAACACCATGTGGTCATTAGTTAAGGATAAGCAATTATCCTTATTAAGGTAGTTGAAGTAATGCAAAAATATGACACCTGCTCTCAAACAGTCAATGCACGCACTAATCAGATGAGAACTCTTGTGCAAGACTCATAACATTTTACTTTGAATAAATCTCTGCGACCAAGATTGATTCCTATTGATGTACTCCTCAGACAGATCTCAAGTAGGGATATGTATAGTGCATTTTATATACATAATCTTAAACCGCACTGCTACATAATGTGAAAGTTATTGATATCTTCTCTCATCTGCGGTGTCTAACAAGCAGTAATTTAGAGAGGTGCTACATACTGCCAACTTAATCAACATATGGCTTTGCATCAGGTCTTCAAGCTTTATAGTATTGTCTCAAGGGAAGCATAAATAATGCAAACCTTTTAAGAATATAGTACTTGCTTAAACTGGCTAACAGATAACAAAACAAGCAAAAACCAGCTTTGGTTTGTGACCACACATTAAGAATGTGACAGAGGTAGGAAAAACTGGGGTACTTCAAGAGAAGGCTTTCAAGGTTGTTTTGAACTTAGTACTGAAAATGACTTGGACTGGGATGGAGAATAAAACAATACATTATTTTATGTAGTACCTACATACATACTATGAACCTAAAGCGCTGTACAAAAAGGTAAAATATCAATACTGTAACAAGAATACAACAATACTGTCAATTAAACATGACACTTATTTTGCCTGACCAGGTGGAAATACAGTTACAGATAAAAGTGCTGGGAAATGACACTAAGAAATGGTTTACTCAAACGAGTGAGATGTTTCCTTAGAAACAAATTTAGTATTCTTGCTTAGAAAATCAAAACAGTTTCAACCCAATATATACAAAGTGTTTATATAGCGGTAAGGAACACAGTGTTGTTCTTCACTGCTCTGCATGTATAAAAAACTCTAGAGTGTTTCAAAACATTTCTTAAAGTACATCTGGAAAAGTATCAGAACTCAATATGAGTGGAACCTACTACTGTACAAGTACAGATAAATTCATAGCTATTAAATTGTTTAGGCTATGCGTAACCGGGTGTTTTTGCAACAGTGCTATCATGAGACATTTCCAACGGCAGTAATGTTGTCTGTATGTCAGAAAATGGTCCGTAACGTTCATAAATATCCTTTGCTCGTAGCGTAAAATAATACCTGCTTCCTCCTACAAAATGTGATAAAGTGCAAGCCATTGGTAGAGGTAACGCTTTTATCTCTCCTATTTTCTTCCACTTCCACTCTGACCTGTTGCATTTTAAATCCTCCTGCTGCACATACAAGCAATAGCTGTGAGCCGGACAGCATCTAAGATCAACCTCTGCACAGTTCCACGACAAAGCAATGCCTCTTGGATTTTGCACTTGAGTCAGTTTTAGGTCTATCTTCTGAGGAGGAAGGCTGTCTTTCACTCCACCTCGGAGTTCCTGCTGTGTTCGCGTGGAAGGCTGGAAGCACTTTTCCATTGCCTAAAAACACATAAAAACATATTTTACTTTTGAGTTACTTATTCAATTATATTCCTCTAAAATGAACATTCCCCACAAGTAACATTTGTTGCCTCACTCAACTAAAGTCCACCTCATTTCTAAAATGCAAGATTTTCACATTTTTTTTGCACCACAAAAAAGAGTTGGCTATCTTTAAAGTATAACGAATACACGGTAAATAAAACATGAAATCCCATTAGCAGGGCCACAGGTCAGACATAGGTTACTGGGCCACAAACATGGTGGTTGACGTGGTTTGCCACTGGCATTCTGGCATACCTCCCCCAATGGCTCAGCAAACTAGGTCAAGGTCACTCTTTCCACACTTGACTCATGGTAACAGGGAAGTGCAGGACAAGAGCTCAAAAGACAACCAACAGACAATAACAGTGTTAAGCCCATTGGTTCAATCTTTAGTTAAGAAAGTACTTTAATCAGACGAGTATTTCTGTGGAAGCAGTGATGGTGGAGCTTCTTGCAGTACTTTTGACACTGGAGGAAGCAGCACCAGTCTTTCAGGCACAAGACATGGGGCTGGATAAGAATGTTGCATCTTACTTGAATATCTTGATGCATTTCGCAAGAGGAACCGCTCATGGCGACTGAGAGACCCTACACGACACAGGAGTTTCGACTTTGCTCCCACTGGCAGTGAGTTTCTTCTGGGTGTTCCTTATCCTAGGAACACACTTGACTTCTCACCCTGGATAGTCTGTCCTCTTGCAGGGCAGAACACTCTCCTTCCTCTTTCAGCAGACGGGTAGGCTTCTAGGGACTAGGCAGATTTTCAGCTCCATCAATAAGAAGTGTAAACTTCAGGTCATGCCCTTTCACCTGCGGTCATGCTGACAACAGGCTGCTCACACAGCAGTCCTTGGAATACTCTGTCATACACCACTTTCTTTGTCAAGAAGATCTTGTTTCCCAAATGTATACTCATTTTCCAGGCAGGGGATATCTAATCCACTGTATAAGGCATTGGAACCCGACTGGGTTGGCTGACTCAAATTACATTTTCTGGCAGCTTCTTAGACACAGCCTACGTGCAATGTGAAGGCTCTCATAACAGGTAACAATGATGCTGGCTCCAAGAAACCAAAACAAGGGCAAAATGAAATGCGATATTTCTGCACCTGGCTGCTGTAAGCAGTAATCAGAGACTGATAAAAAGCAGAACAACCTGTCCAGAAGCTGCCTCACTTTGAGAAACAGAAACTAGGGCTCAACCCCTACCTCTGCCATCAACGAATGAAGGCGCTCAGGAGATTTCGAACAAGGATCTCATTGAATTTCTAAGAGTAGCCCTGCCTCCATGCTTCCTCTACGCAACGCCTGGGTCCCCATCCTCCTTCCACAATAATGCAGTCAATACATTTTCCAAAGTCCTGTATCCAACCCCTATCTAGTGCCATGCCACACCAGGGGCCATTGAAAATTGATCCCTTCGGCCCAAGTACAGACTCTCACTCTATATGGAGTCTTCGAACCACATGTGCTCACAACCAAAATAAGGGCTGGTCATATCTACTGATCTGCAAAACTCAGTATGCTGTCATTACTGTTTTATGTGACCAACCCACTACATGGATGGCAATCCTATGCTAACTAGCAGGGAACTCGGTGCGTCCCTCAGGTCACAGAACAGGTTCTGGACCTTGTGTTACCTTGGACAGGTGTAGGCCTCTGAGCATTCTAAATTAGTGGTTAAAAGACCTCAAAAAGTCAGGATACCAGTTTCACATGCTGTCTGGTATTTAGGTACACATGCATTTACCATGTAGTGGACATTCCCATGCCAACACCTACAACTAAAGGTTCTGATTTTTAGTAGTAGCTCAATGGACACATACATCAATTACAGTAATAAGAATGTTCAGGGCTATTTTCCTGTCAAAGGTTTTTAGCAGACTGGAAGAAGACACCCTATTTAATAAGAAATCTGCATTACTCCAAGGGTCCAGTTACTAGAGGGTCCGTTAATTCTTACCCATGCGTAAACCCAATTACGCATGGGTGGGAATTACAAGTTTGAAATTTCGAAGAAATGTATCGAAGGTAGAGTTATTTAACGCGTCTGATAATTATTGGATGTGTTAAATAACTTAACCTTTGATAAATTTCGGCAGGTCAAACCTGGAATAGCACAATGTATTTCCCGTATCATGTGGATTTTGCTGCGTTAAACACAAAATTCCACATGTTATTCCTAAATAACTCATAATAGGGGTTATTCATCACATGTAATAAATAAAGGTCCCCCAAGGTATCGTTATTTATTTAGTGTGATAATAGCACCTAAACTGATAATTAGGCCCCAAGTGTCTGACCCACATCCAAAAACCCAAAACAAAAATCCAACAGCTCATGCTTAAGATTTTTTTGTCTACAAATGCTATCCAGGTCAAAACTGCATTTATTTTTTCATATGCTGGTGTTTTCTAGCAATTTGTGTGTAAAATAGGTAAGAAAATCAGGTGTCACTGCAGACCGATGTTTTATAAATCAGGCTACATTCTGATTTCAGCAAGATGTAAATTGGGCAGCTTACAAAGTGCTTACCAATAGAAAATTCTAACTGAATTCTCAAAATAACAAGTATACTTTGGAATAGAGATAATACAGGGACAAGATCTGCATGTGTAATATTAAAGTGAAACCCATTCTGCAAGTGAAATAGATCAGCAACATACACCGGACATCTGCAGCTACATATATATGTACAATCAGCTTGTCTGAAACGCATGGTTAGTCTACATTGATGATGTATGAAATACATCTTTTTAAGAATAACCACACTTAATCGGAGTAGACACAATCACGCTAGCCGTCATTTGAGTCCATAAAAGTTTTAATGAAGACAGTCACCTTTGAGGTCCTATTCTCATTAAAGTAGACATATTTTCTGATATTTAGTTATCTTGCATCAGAAGAGTATATTTGACTTTCCTTTAATTACGTTGCATTACTCAAGGTATCTGGTGTTTGGATAAGAATGCCCCTGCATGCTGTATAGTCCGTTCCTCTGCCTAGAGTGCCCAGCTGCAAGTATCTAGTATCCTCGTTTTTGAATTTGACCCCGCCTATTTTTTATCCCAGCGAGAGCTCGAAGTGTTCAGCCTCGCCTTTGCCATGTGAAAGGTCCTGGCCTTGAAGGGGAACGTAAGGTGTGCTCTCAGGAGGTGAAGTCTGGGACTAAATTTTCTGTTAAGAAGGTAAAGGGTCCTTTAGGTGAGACCAGACTGTTTTCTCTTCCTAATCACTGCTAAATGGGGCTGCTGATAGCCAGTTACAGAATGCCCTCACCTCTTCATCTCTATGCCTCTGTTGTGCATGCTTCACCTTGGATACAAGCCTGTTGGGAGGAGAATTACTCTACGGATAGTCTGAGGGTGGAAGGCTGCCTGAGAAGGACACATGAAACAAGAACTGTTGCACATCTGTTCTGAAAGGGATGACAGAATACAAATCCCGGATATGCTTAATCTGTATCAAAGTGGGAGTTGCTAACCCACTTACTGTTCCAGTTCCAAGCTCTTTTTGACCAAGGAAGGGGTTGCTCCATAGAGAACTGTTGTGCCACAAGAGATAGTGTCTGCTGGACAGACAGTTTATCAGACTGAATGGGACATGAGCTGGAGTCTGATCTGGAAGGAAGAGGAAGAGTGTTCGCTCTGCCCTGAAGTGCCTGAAGAAAATGGAAGGAGGGAGCCAACCCCACAGGAGGTGCCGACTACCAGATGAGCAAGAAGCTGCTGACCCCAAAGTTAGGGGTGCGCCCAGGAGAGACTCGTAAGGATTGGCTGGTGGCTAGTGTCCTTAAGTGTGCTGTAAGTGGCTCAACTGCAGCGCTGAAGTGTCCCTGAGCAAACTGCGCCAATGCGATCATGAACATTGCTCCACTAGAGTTGGACCCGCCCTGCCACCTGAGAAGTCCCACTGGTCGCCCGCAACTTCTAACCACATGCCTGGATGAGGGTCTGAGACAGGCCATAGCTGGCATCAGGCGTTTCCCCGGTAGGATGGAAGGGTGGGGATTAATTTTGCAGTGGTGGGGGCAGTTTGTTACTGGGGGACGTTTTGCAGCAGTGCTGCTATATGGGCCCCAGTACAAAAACAGCAAGTGGCTAGTTTGTCAACAATGCCAAGGCTGCTTTGGGTTCCCATTCTGGCCCTGTCTGAGATCATCAAGGACTGCCAGCGAGGACAGAACCTTACAAGGGCGAGTGCTTGAGTAGCGGCCTACAGCTGCTACATCGAAGATTGAAGCCAGAGTGCTGCTGCACTCAGAGCCAATGTGCGGTTCTCCTCACAGATGGAGAAGAGACCAGACACATGCTGCGGGATCGATTGGGCCTGAAGAGGCCTAAATACATCACATTGCTAAGAGTAAAATTGGGACTAGAAACTATAAAACTAAAGACACAAATTCTGAACACCAGATGGGTAGCACTGCATCTGTGCTTGATACCTGCCGCACTTTCCTGATACAGAGTTAGGGGATTAGGTAGGGGAAAAGAGGGATCCTATATCCTTAGTACAGTGGCTCTGCATCAGTGGATTATTGCCTGTATATTGTAGTGAGCAGCATCTCGTTTTTGAGCGAATTAAAGTACTTTTTTCTCTAAAAAAAAACAAGCACTGCATTGAGACATCAGTTATTACGCTCATGGGTGACTGTTGAATTCTGAGCTTAATGGACCCCTCCCATACCACCTTCTTGAGGAGGGTTGTACTTAGCCCTGTTTGCAGTTCAGGTCTATGTTCTGCTTTATGGCCCCTGAATGGAGTCCAACATCTGGTAGTCGTTGCTTTCTCTATTCAAGTGTGTCTGCACAAAATATTTTTGCCTCAGGGTGCTCAAAGTTATAACCAGTTTTTTAAAATCAATTTTTATCAATTATTCGTTTTTATTTTCTTAAATTACAAAGTTGATCCTCAATGTCTAAAGCAGGTTTTAAAGATGATTTTTTGGGAACGACTGGTTTCCTGGTGGTAGTTCAGTTGTCCTCGGAGTACTTTCACATTATGTTCACTGTCTCGGATGGGGTACTGAAGGGACTGATTCTATGATGCGAACATGAATAAAATATTCTTGTGATTGTATCTAGCTATTTAAAGACATTTTCGTTTCACTTTTTTCTTTTCTAACCTTACCAGGGCAGAGCTTCAAAGCACAACATGGAATTTAGGCATGGTTTTGTAGTCTCAGGACTGGTGAGCGGAATCTCTATGATGGAGGGGAAGTAGGTGTGGTGGCATGTGAAACTTGAACAGAGTTTACCACAAGGTGCTTCTATGCTGAAAATTCCTGTTGAACTTTTTGGGTTTGTTTTAAATATTCAAAGCCTCACAGTAGCTACCTGAAAATGCCATGGTTCAGTGGATGGATGCTGAATTAGGAAGATTATCTATTCTTTTGTATTGTGTAGGAAGTGCACAAGCATCCTTAGAGTTTGCCGTACTGCTAAAAGAGCAGAAAATAATGATAGGCAGCAATCAAACATTTTTAAATTTCTTTCTCGAGCTAGGCAGACAACTCCACGAGCAGTGCCTGAGGAAGAGCTCCATGTCACGGGTGCCAGCATGGAGAATAATTATCTCCTTTTTCTGACACTTCCATGACAGACTACACAGTAGATTTACAGACAGAAGTGTAAGGCTTGGGTGAAGAAATAGGGAAAGATGGGTGATGCCCCACAGACTGCTCAATGAAATATGCAGACAACTTTAAGGACACTGATGTGCTCTACATGGAATCAATGGAGGTCAAGTAGATGCTGGGAAAGAATACATTATCCTAAACTGGAGTGCAACTATGTTTAGACAAGTTGGATCTTGTTCAGAATATTGCCATGGGAACACTGAATTACCATAGTCAAGCCTTTGCCCACTGAATTATTGATAGGAGAAGGAATCCCTTTATTTGGGACTGAATGAATAATCAGCAGGCTATATTTTCAGTTTTTAAGGGATTTTCTGAAGCTTTTAAAACAAATGTTAATCTGTTATTAGCAAGGGAAAATGTAACTTACTTTTAACAAAGTGTTGCACTGTTTAAGCATATGCTGCACCCAACCTTTACCCAATCCAAATCAGCACAGCTCTACCTTTGGCCATCAGTGATCGTTTAGCCTAGCCATAGGCCATGCCCTGCGCTAAGTCCCATCCCACACAAAACAGAAGTAGATGGACTTTGCTGATGGGTATGCCCACACTTGAGACATGTGCTCACTGTGCCACTGCAACTAAGATGCAGTGACAGAAAAGCCAAAACTAGGGTGAAACCAGTCTTGAGTTGAATGTCTTAAGAGAGGACTTGGCAACTTACGTTGGACTATTTTGTTCCTACTGGAGCAGGACCAAGACTGATTTGCATATGGCTGGGTCTAATTGGAAGTGGCATGGTGAGTAAAAAAAGGAAACGTGGCATGGGATGCAGCCAACCGTAATTACCAGTGGCTGAGATTAATTCAAGCACTCCGCCCATCACTTTTTTTCTTTAATTTAGAGTGACAGGAATGCACATGTGGGTCCTGTGCTCACTGTGTAACCAAGCTGCCCCCGACTGAAGAACTCCAACTAAGGGTAAACCGGTCTTGGGACCAAAACGGATATGAAAATGGCTTGGCCTCATGGAGGGCAAAAATACATGGACTGGGATGTGGCCCAGAGTTAAAGCATCCCACCCATCATTTTTTTAACTTCAGTTCGGCTTTGCTTAGCAGTCTATATGAGCAAGGCCATGTAAGTGATGTGCAACAGGGTCTGATCCTAGTCACTTGCAAATCTGCCTTCAGTCATACACAGACTCAGAATACAGGTCTGCATTCATCTAGTGCCATACCTAGGCACCTTCAAACTTAAACCAGGAGTACACAGCCTTCAGTATCTGTGCACATAGTTTGGAATGTACGTTTGCGAATAACCCAGAATATTAGCAATTTGGGGTCATAAGACTATTTTTAAACTGCAGCCAACTGTCAACACTTTGCGGGGTACCCATCCTTTAGTGCTAAAGATGAGACCATTCAGAGACCACTGCATTATAACAGAAGGTTTAATGACAAGGACTATGACACATCCGTTTAGAATTCTTTGGACACATTGGTTTCCACTTCCCTTTTTGGACCCAAACATGTCCAGCACATGTCTTCCTCTACCGTACCCCATCTCTCCTTCCTATTTCCCCTCCCACTCTTTTCTTCCATCCTCCTCCCCCCGCGCTTAAGACCCCCTCCTCTAATCTTAGATATGGTTCTAAACTTATTGTGTTCCATCAGGGAGCACACTGATAAGATGGTGCAAATTAATGCACTTTTGACTCAAAGGCTCTGGCAGATCCATGTACGTTCAAGCACAAGGATGCCTGCTCTGTGTAAGGTTGATACACTGGTATACTCACTGAGCATTATTTTACTTTCTTGTATGTACCTGGTAAAACCCAATAAAAAAGTATTTTAAAAAAAAACTGCAGCTAAATACGTTTTATGACCCTTCTGATGACTGTCCCCTATTCACGCTTTCACAAAGCACTTTATGATGCCACCTGTTGGCAGCAGCAATTTTTTTGGCGCTCACTCCCTCGCCAGTATAAAAATTCAGATTACATGGTCTAATGGGCACATTGTTTTTTCCAGCATGTTAGCATCTGGATTTCAAGAAAGCAGATAAAAATGTAATTGAAGCCCTTCACCAACTAATCACCAAGGTCAAAAATTCAAATCAGATTGATGGAAACTAATTTTGCAATTGAGGCTCCAGCTGTCAGGGCAACTGCTTTTAGCCACATTTAACCCAATTCTGACCGCTTGGTTTTGGGATTGGTAAACAAAAATAGCTGAATAGATTTTTTCCCCAAACTACAAAAAGCTTCCAAATTGTAGTGGGAGCTCCACCTAGTCCAAGTTTGGTAAAAATGTATCTAGTTTTATTTTTGCCAAAGAGTCTTGGGCAGATAAGAAACCTACATTTTAGTCTATGGACTCTTGAAGCGGCAGCACAACCAAACTAAGCTTTACTCATTGAAATAGAATACAAATAAAGTTTGGTAAATGAATGCAAAGGCAACAATGTGATCATCTGGAAGGTACAGGAACCTCTCATTCCTGCACTTCTTTACCTTGTGGAATGCATCCTTAAGCAAAACACACTCCGAGTCGGTTTATTTTGTCCTACCAGTCTTACTTGGTGCCTGAGAAATTCAGAAGGCCATGTACTCCTTAAAGAAATCAACATATGTAGTTAAGGTTACTGTGGAGTCACGTCAAAGTCTTTCTTCTGACTAGGAAAGGTGTGGAGGAGAAAAAAAGAGGGTAATGCTACTTTCTGTACAAAATGAAAATATGAAACAACTTTTGGCAAACGGAATATCTCGTCCATAAAATCATTTTAATGAGGCTTAAAATGGACAACGAGGCTTAACACAGAGTGACTAACACCCACACCCTGAAAGTAGAAACTGAAGGAGTAGTTTCGTTTCTGTAACTCCAGTTCTGTAGTAGTGGTATCTCTGTTATAGTCATAATCTAGTGAATAGTCCCGCCCATGTGCGTGGACCCCGGAGCAATAAAAAATAATCTCTAAAGGTGACAAATCATGCAGACCTGCATACACCTTTAAGAGAGAATTTAATTTAAAGACAGATAATGCAGCCTATACCCACAGGCTACACTGTCCAGTACTTCAACTAGAATTCCACCAACATCCACAAACAGCACTGCCTGTCCAGCTTTTCTCCACATAGGAAAAAACCCTGCCTCTACCAGCAAAAGCCTCTGGAATGATAGAGAGGAAGGAATGGACAGACAAGCCCCATAGGCTGCCATTATGTGGCTTAAAACAGGATACTGTGCCTTTAAGAAAACTTTCCAGATTTCCAGAACTTTCCCCAGTATCCCAGAATGCCCAGCAGGTCCCTTCTACTTTCAGTTCTTTTTGAAGGCGTAGCACGCCAGACCTGTAGCATTCTTCACATGAAAAATTCTCTCCACCGGGGAGGAGGGCGGGCGCTTATGACTATAACAGAGATACCCCTACTACAGAACTGGAGTTACAGAAAAGAAACTACTCCTTCTGTAGTAGGGGATCTCTGTGTATAGTCATAATCTAGTGAATAGAATGGCAAGCCCATCCCCACAACAACAACAGCGGTGGAGAACACACAAGACAATACCACTACTGTGCGAACAAATTTCGCAGCGAAGCCTGCCCAACCTGAGCATCTGCCCTGGCATCCGAGTCCAGACAGTAATGCGCAGCAAAGGTATGGACCGACTTCCAAGTGGCCGTCTTGAAGATTTCCGCAATAGGAACATTACGCAGCAAAGCCGTCGTGGCAGCTTTGCCCCTGGTGGAATGAGCCTTAGGTTTACCCCCTAAGGTCTTATTAGCCTTTTGATAACACAATTGTATGCAGGACACAATCCACCGAGAAATGGACTGCTTAGAGGTCGCGAGACCGGTCCTGACTGATCCATAATTAACAAACAATTGGTCGGACCTACGAATATCCTTGGTCTTATCCAGATAAAATTTCAACACCCTCCGAACATCCAGGGAATGGAGAGACCTTTCCGCTGGCGAAGAGGGATTCTGAAAGAACGTAGGCAAAGTTATGGTCTGGTTGACATGAAAATCAGAGATAACCTTAGGAAGAAATTTAGGGTGAGTACGCATCACAACCTTAGCAGCATGAAATACAGTACAAGGTTCTTGACAACAGAATGCCTGAAGTTCACTCACCCTGCGGGCCGATGTAATGGCCACTAGGAACGCCGCCTTCCAGGATAGGTGCTGCAACGAAGCCTTGTGAATGGGTTCAAAAGGCTCCTTCATCAGTCTGGACAGCACCACATTCAAGTCCCAGGAAAGCTAGGGAAGTCTGACAGGGGGAAACACTTTCTTCAAGCCTTCCAAAAAATCCTTGACCACAGGGATCTGAAAGAAGGAAGTCTGTGAAGGGCATTTCCTGTAAGCAGTCAAAGCAGCCAGATGCACCTTAATGGAATGGAAATTAAGGCCAGACTGCGCCAAATGTAAAAGGTACGGAAGGATGACATCTTCCTTACATGTCGTTGGATCAAAGTTCTTGGACTTACACCAGATGCAGAACCTCTTCCACTTATAGGCATAGGACGTCCTAGTGGAAGGCCGTTTAGACTCCTTCAGTATGTCCATACAATCTTCTGGTAGATTTAGATGGCCATATTGCACTATTTCAGGAGCCATGCCGCCAAACTCAAAGACGAGAGGTTGGGGTGCACCATCCGCCCCCCGAACTTCGTGAGAAGGTCCGGCCTGCACGGCAACCGTATGTGAGGAAGGAGAGACCGGTGAAGTAGGTCCGTGAACCACCACTGCCTGGGCCATTCCGGGGCGATCAGGATCATCCGCGCCCTGGACTGGGACAGCTTGATGAGCACTGCCGGAATCAGGGGAATGGGTGGAAAAGCGTACAGAAAGCTGTTCGACCAATCGATCCATAACGCATTCCCCAGCGTCCCCCGCTGGTAGTACCTGGATGCGAAGTCTCGGCATTTGCTGTTTTCGGCGGTGGCGAACAGATCTACGTCTGGAGTCCCCCACCTTGCGAAGACTTCTCCTAGTACTTCGTCGTTTATGACCCATTCGTGGTTTTCCTGAATCAGCCTGCTCAGGGCGTCCGCCTGAGCATTCTGTACCCCTGGCAGATGCGTGGCCGTAATCGTCAGTCCTCTGGCCAGAAGCCAGTGCCAGATCGCCTGCACCTCCTGCGACAGAGTGCGCGATCTCGACCCCCCCTGCTTGTTGAGGTAATACATCGTGGTTGTATTGTCCGTCTGTATCAGCAGCGAGTTGGTCTTGAAGGACGGAAGGAAGGCCTTCAGTGCCAGGAAGACAGATCTGCGTTCCAGGAAGTTGATGTGGTACGTCGATTCCAACGGGGACCACTCTCCTTGAATCTGCAAGTCCCCGGTATGCGCTCCCCAGCCTTGGAGAGACGCATCCGTCACGAAACTCTTCGTGGGAATGTCCTTGTGGAAGGGAACCCCCCTGAGGAGGTTTTCCGCCGAACACCACCACTTCAGAGACTGAAGAGCATGTAGAGACAGTCGTATCTGGTCGTCCCAAGAACCTGTCCTCTGATCCCACTGATCCTCCAAGCACTCCTGCAGTGGTCTCATGTGTAGCCGTGCGTGAGGCGTGAGGAAGATACAGGAGACCATCGATCCCAGCAGCGAAGACACCTTCCTCACTGTCGTCGATGGAGCAGTCCTGAGGTCCTGAGCCTTCCGAAGGAGTGATAACCGTCTCTCCTCCGAAGGAGACACGCTTGCTGACCGCGTATCGATGGAGGCTCCCAGGTACTGTATGCGCTGGACCGGAGTCGGGACCGATTTGGACATGTTGACATGTAACCCCAGCTTGTGCAAGAGAGCGCACGTCCACCGGAAGTGTTCTTGCGCTTCTGCGAAGGATGATGCCTTGATCAGCCAATCGCCCAGATACGGGTAGACAAACACCTTGTTCTTCCGCAGGTGTGCCGCCACCACTGCCATGCACTTCGAGAAGGTCCTGGGCGCAGACTTTAGCCCGAATGACAGTACTGTGTATTGATAGTGATTGGCGCCGACTTGGAATCGCAGGAACTTCCTGTGCTTCCGTGCGATGGGCACATGGAAGTACGCATCCTGTAGATCTATGGCACAGAGCCAGTCGCCCCGTTGCAGCTGAGGGTAAATCTGATGCAACGATAGCATGCGAAACTTCTCTCTGCGAATCCCTTTGTTTGCCTGTCGCAAATCCAGAATGGGCCTGAACTCGTTCTTGTCCTTCTTGCGAACGAGGAAGAAACGAGAGTACAGACCTCTTCCCCTTTGAGACCGAGGTACCTCTTCTACCGCCTTCTTTCTCAACAAGATGTCTGCCTCCGCCTGGAGCTCTCGCAGCTGAAACTGAGAGCTTACCGGCGGAATCGCTGGAGGCGGGCTGATAAACCGAAGACTGTATCCATTGCAAACAATATTCAGCACCCACTTGTCCTGAGTAATTTTTCTCCACTCTGCCGGAAAAAGTTGAATGCTTCCCCCCACTGGAGTGGGTAACGGTTGAGGGGGAAGTAGTCGCTCAGGGCAGAGACCCGGCCGGGCCCTTGGTAGTGGTAGCAGCCTGCTGGCCGCCTCTACCCCTCTGGCGTTTCTGGAAGGGCTTCCGGAACTGCTGCTGTTGATGCTGCTGCTGTCCCGAACCCTGCCCGCGCCCTCTGCCCGTAGACCCGAAGCGCCTCTGGAACGGGCGCTTCTTCTTTTCGGCCTTCTCCAACCCGACAGCCGTCAGGGTCTCCGCCTCCGCCTTAATGCGGGCCATCTCATCATCCGCATGTTTTCCAAACAGGGTTACCCCCGAGAAGGGCAGGTTGGCTATTCTATGCTGAGCCTCCGGCTTGAGCGACGTCAGGCGCAGCCAAGAGTGACGCCTCTGATGGACACCATGACAGTAGGAGTGCGCCGCCAACAAGGAGACATCCGCTGCCGCACTGATGACCTGGTTCGACACCAGCATGCCTTCTCGCACCGTTTCCAGGAAGTCCTCCTTCCGGTCCCGGGGCAGCAGGTCCGCATACTGCTGGAGGGACTCCCACAGGGCCCGGTCGTAACGCCCCAACAGTGCCCCCGCACTTGCCGCCTTCATGGTGGTAGACGCGGTCCCACACACCTTCCTGCCCACCGAGTCCAGCCAGCGGCTTTCCTTGTCGGGCGGGACCGTCGATGAAGGGGCAGTCGCATGCTGCTTCCTCGCCGCAGTCACGATGACAGAGTCCGGTTTCGGGTCCATCTGTAAAAAAGCCGGGTCCGAGTCCGGGGCCAGATACTTTTTCGTGAGCCGTGAGGGGGCGGATTTCGTCACCGCGGGGGTGAGGAACAACTCCAACGCGGGTTCCACCAGTCCCGGCACTAGAGGCAGCAGAGGGCGAGACAGGTTTTTGTGTAGAGTTTCGAATATCACGGACGTCGTGGGCGTCGGTACCGTCACCGAGATGCCCAACTTGGCTGCCCCCCGCAGCAGCACCTCCTGGCAGGAGACCAGATCATCCACCGGAGATACCCTAGACCCCGGTGAGTCCGACAGCGTCGGCGAGAAGTCCCTGGCAGAGGACCGCGTGCGTGACCTGGACCTGCGCCTCCTATGGCGCCGTCCCGATGTCGACGACTACGACCTCCTATGGCTCCGCGACCTTCTCCTGCCGGAGTGGGAGCGCAACCTCCTCGGCTTCGGCCTGTCCGACGGTCTAGCCGGGCCCGGCGACCGTGGGTGACGCGGCCTCGGCGTCCCCTGCGGCAGAGTCGGGTACCTGGGCAGGGAGACCGACCTCGGTGGAACTGCAGGGGGCCCCAACGGCATGCGAGGCGGTACAGAACGCGGAGGGGGAGGTGGAGGTGGCGACACCGGCCGTGGTGGCAGTGGTGGTGGCGGTGGTGGTGGTGGAGGAGTCGGTGGCCGTGGTGGCGGCGATGGTGTAGGGTTCCGAGGATGCGTATACACCACGGAGTACTTCGATCCCGGCGACTCCGTTCCCCTATTACTCCTGGCGCCAGGGCTCCCCCTGCGCCGTCTCGACGTCGAGCGTCTTCGCGACGTCGGCCGCCTCCTCGACGTCGACCGCCTCGACGTCGAGCGTCTTCGCGATGTCGGCCGCCTCCTCGACGTCGACCTCCGTGACGTCGATCGCCTTCGACGTCGAGCGTCTTCGACGTCGATCGCTTCGACGGCGACCGTCGCCTCTTCGCCGACGGCGAGCGGCGCCCCCCCTTCGACGGCGAGCGCCGACGCCGGGCCTGATCTCGCCGTCGATGGCTCGACGGCGACGTCGACATCGCAGAAGATGCCGTCGACGGCGGCCTGTTCAGCTCCCTCGATGTCGATCGTCGACGCCGTTTCTCCCCAGAGCCCTGAGGAGATGGCGAACAGACCGTAGTCATCCCCCTCGACGCCGTCGACGACACCCTCGACGTCGACGGGGAGAGGGGACACCTGCTGGTATTCCTGCCCCTGGGGAGCCCCCCCCAGAGGCCTCAGCATTGGGCAGAATCAGCCCCTCCCAGACCCACCTCGTGCCTTCAGCTTTCTGTCCTCCAGGACCTGGAGCCTGATCTTCTTCCTCTCTCTCAGGGTCCTGGCTGAAAAGGATCTGCAGATCTCACAATCCTCAGGCACGTGGGACTGGGGACGGCAGACTATACACACCCTGTGTGTGTCTGACTTAGCCTTTTTTCTTCCACAATCAGGACACTTGTCGAACAAGCCAGTCATTCTGATAACACCAGAAGGAAAAAAAGGCACTTGAAATTAACCAATAACCCTTGAAAAGGGAGAGCTCAATGCTCCAGGGTCCTGCTAGCAGGAGCCGGAAAAAAGAACTGAAAGTAGAAGGGACCTGCTGGGCATTCTGGGATACTGGGGAAAGTTATGGAAATCTGGAAAGTTTTCTTAAAGGCACAGTATCCTGTTTTAAGCCACATAATTGCAGCCTATGGGGTTTGTCTGTCCATTCCTTCCTCTCTATCATGCCAGAGGCTTTTGCTGGTAGAGGCAGGGTTTTTTCCTATGTGGAGAAAACCTGGACAGGCAGTGCTGTTTGTGGATGTTGGTGGAATTCTAGTTGAAGTACTGGACAGTGTAGCCTGTGGGTATAGGCTGCATTATCTGTCTTTAAATTAAATTCTCTCTTAAAGGTGTATGCAGGTCTGCATGATTTGTCACCTTTAGAGATTTTTTATTGCTCCGGGGTCCACGCACATGGGCGGGACTATTCACTAGATTATGACTATACGCAGAGATCCCCTACTACAGAAGTAAGAGACAGTTTGATGTCACTTACTTTAATGAGCAGGAAGAGTGAGTCTTAAAAATAGCTACCTTGCAAAAGGTTAGCATTTTATTCAAATTACAAAACGCTTCAGGGTGAAACTTATTTTCAGGCCTCTTTAAAGAAGAGGGCGATAGGCATCTGCAAAAAGAGTTCCAGATCTAGATGACAAATACCCTAGCATAATGTTGCATTAATCCCTTCAAAAGCCAGGGATAGGTAAAAATCCAGAACAAACGCGTATTTTACTGAAGGAAGATTCACGTCACCCAGTGCACACCAATTACAGAAATTCTTGCTACTCGAGCATCCACCACATTCTCAGGGTGGGACTGATATTCTGGAATGGTCCCCACTGTGTGTCTGTTTCCTTCAAGCATAGCATCAAAACAGGCCAGAGGCTAAATTTCCAGAATATCAGTGACCCAAGCAAGTCAATGTGAAGTGTACCACTTTCTTTTATGAACACTAATCTTCTCAATGCCAACTAGAAGATGGGATACAAGAGAAAACGGGCAGTGAAGGTGAAAAGAACATTTGCAAATTAACCTGTTTCCATTCTAGTCTCTCAAAGGGAATTACTAGGAGTGGACAAAAGCGCAATTGCAACGGACATTGGTGGCAAAAAAAGAAATATGTTATGCCTGGAAGCATCTGTTTGTGGCTTATAGTGATGTAGATTCACATGCTCTGCATACTCCTGCCATCTGGTGTTCTCTGACGTGTACACCATGTTTTGTTTTCTCAAAGATGTCTTGAGTTAAGAGGTATAGTGAGGACTCCTGTGACCGGTAATGCACATGGGCATCTGCTCGGAGCACAGAAAAAAGGAGATGCCCATGCAAAGAGAAAGACATCTGCAACAAACAGATGCTTTCGGGGAAGAGGGTGGACACATGTGGAATCTACAGCACCGCATGCCATGAACAGTGGCTTACAGGATAAATAACATTACCTTTGAGGCATGTGTAGCTGTAGATAAACATGTTTTTTTCCCCTTTAAGTGGTGGCTATCTAGAGGACGCTGCAGAGGACTGAAAAAGCATGTGTAGGACAGCCTGGCCAACCTTTGCATGTTGGAGTGCTAAAACATCCACACAGTACTGCATGATAATGTGTGTGGAGGGGACCAGGTAACTGCTTAACATATGTCAGCTACGAGGATGTTTCCAAGGAAGGTGATCAAGCCTCCTATTTACAGGTAGAGGGGGCGTGGGTGGGGAAGGCAATTGTCTTTCGCTTTAGAGCTACAATGTTTGAATGCACTTGATGAGCAATCTAGGTACGCCCACCTGTGCACATTGTTGTGTGCAACTGGTGTAAGGGAGGTCGTACTCACAGTCAAATAATTGAAACCTTGGTGTGCTTCCAGTGCTCCTTGGCCTCCAACTGCGAGTGGGAGCTCAGTTCAGGGCTAAACTGGAGGGGCTGGTCTACTGGGAGTCCAGTCTCCTGCTCCTTCTCCAAGTCACATTCCCTGAAGATGTTCAGGGTGTTGCCTGTATGCCGGTGCTCCATTCTGCATCAATTGCGTGGTTGATCCCAGTCGATACCTTAAGGTTTTTTTTTGGAGAAGAAGGCAACGCACGCAGAACATGCTGCCTTGTTGTGCTCCAGAGAAAGGTAGAGGTTGCAGACCTGGTGGCGGCGAGTGCAAGGATACTTGGAGTGTCTGAGGGCAGTATTGGAAAGGAGTTATCTTCATCACTGCGTAGATATCCTTTAAGTGGAAAAAGAAAAAAAACCAGAAGATGAGACAAAGTCCCATGAAGGGCAGTGCCCTGAAGAGGTGCATTGAGTGGAAACCCAAATGCCCAGCCTGACGGAAATTACGACAAGTAGAAACTGACTGCTGATGTTGAGCTTTCATGTCAACGGAAAATACACTGACAGAAGAAGTTTGACGACGAACACCTTAAGGCGTGAACCTGGCGCTCGATCATTAACATGTCCGAACCAGACGGAAAGAAAACAATCTAACATCAGAGTTGTTGCACATTTGCATTACCAGCCATAGGAGGAGTGTGAGAAAGTGGCTCTGTACATACTGTTTCTTAATAGGTACAGGGTGTACAGAGTCCACAGACCCCAAGGGTTTAACAGAGGTTAAAGTTAGATATAACCTTACTCTCCAAAGTGGTAGCCTGGTCGAGCAGTAAGGCAGTATCAGAGGATAGTGTAAAGCACTGGTTGTACACACTCAGTCAGCAAATAGTTCCACACACTCAATAACTGAACTCTAGGCCAATGGTTTGTATATAAAAAAAATATATATGCTTGTTTTATTTTAGAACCAACACTTGGAATTAAAATCTACTTTCTCGACAGGAGATGTTTCATCAAAAATACTTTTGTATATGCAATAGACTTTTTAGTAAACAGTTACAAGTAGTTGCAGTAGGCAACTCTATTTCTAAACACAATACATTGAGCTCAATGATAAATTCAAGTTTTAAGCAACAGGTTACTTTTTAGATTACTTTTGTAATTCCAAGACTGGATCCTAGATTCAGTCCTGGGTCAGTTCTCAGAATCAGTTGATGAAAGTCGACTTTGGTACTGTAATGATTTTTAACTAATATTTAGCTATTTTAAAAGTTAACACATAAAATATTTCAGAGCAAAACAATCAATGATTCCCTATGGAAGAAAATTCAGGTTATAGGTACAGTAGGTTATCGTTACTTTTGTAATCCAGTACTGGGTGCCTAGACTCAGTACTGGGACCTTTATCCAAAACAGGTAAATAATTACGTTTTCAGATGTTATACGATTTTTGAAGAATATTTAGAAATTGCAGAAATCAACACTTAGAAGAAATTTCACAGAAAAACAGTCCATGGTTTCCTATGGAAGAAAAATGAGTTAAAGATAAGTATAGTTGTGGGTACTTTTCAGAGTCAGTGCTGGGCACCAAGATCCAGCACTGGGAGCTCACCTAAGAGCAGGTGAGTAAATTCGTTTGTCACTCGGCTGATTTTTGGTGAATATTTGAAGATTTGAAAAGTCCACACTTAGAAGAAATTTCAGGAAAAAGCCAGTCAATGTTACCCTATGAGGAATATAGAGTTTGCGGTTTAAGGGTAAGTACTCGACTGGCAGAGTTGAGGTTCTGGGCACAGACTCAGGGGTCCCCCAGGGTCAGGTAGGTACAGTTAGTTCACCCTCAGCAACTCTAGGGCGGCCGGGTGCAGAGTGAGTTAGGCCCAATGTTATCCTATGAGGGATAGGGGGGCCTTGTTTGGTGGCTGCTGTCTGGCAAGCCACGCGGCTGTGGGAGCTGGGCTCCTGGTCACTTACTCAGGGCAAGTGGGGAAGTAGGACGGAATAGAGTTTTCACTGCCAGGGCCACTCGGGCAGCTGGGTGCAGAGTGCTTTTGAGCCTTCGGGCGCTCAATGGAAGTCAATGGGAAATCTCCAGTTAGGAAAAAGACTGCAAGCTCGGGGACGAGGACTCTTCAGGTGCCACCACCACTTCGAGAGGTAAGTTGGGTAGTTGGAGGATAGGTAGGTACCCCGGGATTGGACACAGAGGGCCGTGGGGCGCCGGGTGCAGGGGTGCCTTTTGGTGTCGGAAATCTTACCCTCTGTTGATCGCGGTTGGGGTGGCACACTGTTCTGAGGCTGCAGGCTTCTTCAGGATTGTCGAGAGGGGTCCTTGGGTGCCGGACTCTGGGTCACAGTCGCCGTGGGGGCGTCCTCATGGGTTTAGTTCACTCCGGCACCGGCCAGGCTTGGCTGGTGCAGAGTGGGCTGGGATCGCGGTTCCGGGCTGCTGCCAGGGGTGAAAGGTAGGTTCTGAGTAGAGCCTCTACTCATGGGAGTCCCAGGGAATCAGAGTTCAAAGGCAGCCAGGTCCTCTGGGGTTTCTGAGGTTGCTGGCCACAAGAGATGCCGCGCAGGAGCAGGTTCGAGGGTCGACAGGCCGGTAGGACTGGGGCCAAAGCAGGTGGTGTCTTCCTCTTTTTAGCAGCTGCAGGGCAGGTCTTTGTTCTTCTTGCTCTTCTTGTAGTTTCGAATCTGGGATCTGGGGAAGGAAGGTTCAGGGTGCCCCTAAATACTAGATTTAGGGGCATTACAGGTAGGTGAAGGGCAGGGGCCAATGGGTCCCTGTCCTGGGGTGGGTACACCCCCTATCCTGCCTCTCTCCTGTGGGAGGGGGGCAGGAGCCTAGTCCTGATTGGGCAGGGCTTCCCATCTTCAAGATGGCGAGAGCCCGGAGATGTGCTTCACCTCGCCTCCCCCACCTGAGGGGTGGGGTTGGCAGGCTGGCACATCCCCCGTCCTGATTTGGGGTTTCCGGCCAAGCTTCCCGCCAGAGTGGGGGGTTGCAGTGGCCTGGGGAAGCTCACAGAGGCGGAATGCCTTTGAAGCTTCCCCCCTGCCCATTCTGGGGAGGAGATTTAGCACCTCGCCCAGGATGTGCATTTTTGCAGGCCCAGGAGAGCAGGGGCTCTCCTACCCTGGGGTCCAGCAACAGGTCTGCTGTGTGGCAGCCTAATAACAGACGTGGATTGTAGGTTTAGGATTCAGGGGCCTCTCTAAGAAGCCCTCTGTGGTGCTTTGTACATTAAATCACACACTGGCATCAGTGTGGATTTAATGTGCTGAGCAGTTTGATACCAAACTTCTCAGTCTTCAGTGCTGCCATTATGGTGCTGTGGAGTTCGTGTTTGACAAGCTCCCAGACCCATATTCTCTTAGCTGGCAGCACTGCACTTACAGGTCCCAGGAATGGACCTGGGTACTGTAGGGGCACAGGGCTCCTGCCTCTGTGTCCACACCACTGGCATAGGGCACCCAGCTAGAGGGGTGGCTGATAAATGCCAGGGCAGTGTAGGTTGTGGGCATGGCACACAGGGATGTGTGCCATGTCGACTCTCTGTTTTGTCTTGTATCCAGACACTCAGCCTGCAAAAGCAGTGTGTGTGTGTTAGGGTACAGGGCCTCTAAGGGTGGCACAATGAGGGCTGCAGCCCTTAGAGGCCTTTCCTGGTCACAAGGCCCTGGGTACCTAGGGTACCATTTACCAGGGGCTGACATGTGGCCAGGGTTTGCCAATTTGGGTTTTGGCTGTTAGGCAGTTTTTATGGAAGGAACACAGGCCCTGGGCACTGGCAGGAGCCCAGGGCACAACAAGGAAAAGTGCATCAGCTATTAGGCAAAAAGGGGGGGGGGGGGGTTACTGCAACAGAAACCCACTTTCTTACAAGGAGTCACTATACCTCATGACTTAAAAGTCTTCAAAGAAAATCAAGCTGCACACATCTGAGCCCAACATCAGATGACAGGAGTATGCAGAGCATGTGTGTCTACAGCTACTAATGCCACAAACATCTTATTTCCTAACAAAGCGCTCATTTGGGGTTGAAAGAGGTCACTTTTCTCTGAGTTACCAGGCCCTGAACTTCTTCTCCAAACTAGTTGAGCACACTTTGAGATTCCATGATTCAGAGACCATAAGTACAGATTTATGGCTGCTCATAACTCACATCTTTTGTTCACACACTTGCATCACTGCAGCAGGACTCATGCGCCTGAAGTTAAGGACGCATGGAGGGTGAAATACGGCAACAAGCTATTCAAATGGCTCTAAGCTCCAAGATGTGGATGTGACTTTTAAAGTCTCGCTCTCACTTTAAAATCCACTAGGCAAAACTGGCCAAGTGAATGTTTCAAAGAGGAAGGCCTCCATAACACAATATAAGGCTAGTTTTGAATAATTATTGAAAAAGGTGATTTTCTGGAGAATTGCTCTAAAGTAGATGCTACCTCAATATCGGAGTTCCATAAATGCCACCAACGAGTTTGTATCACCGAGTTCACAGTTTTAATTTAATTTCAGTAGTCTCATCTGGCTGAAGGAATAAGTAAAACGAAAGACTCCACCATCAGGCCCCACATGCACAGCCTGTAAAAATGCCCACGATAGAAGAGGCTCTAGGAACTACAGTGATGACTGATCTTTCTTAAGTCTGGAAAGCCTACTTCTGACCAGGATTGAGCACTCGACAAATTAAGTGTTTTCTGATTTGTGAAAGGAAGGTTCCTTACTTGCTGCGAACTGCTTGCGCCTTTATACTCATTGTTTGAATCCTGGGATCGGGGTTATGGCTGACTAAGCTAAAGGATACAAGAAATCCAAAGAGAAGGGTAGACCGGTGCAGATGAGTATATTGCAAACACATGGGGAACAGGGTCAAAACTGATTTGCATATGGCTGGGTCTAAACTGGAATGGCATGGGGAGCAGATAAACGAGGATTTAGGCCCAGATCTATGTACTGGGGTGAATGCAAGACATTGTTCAGCATGCTGTCCTTCAATTGTTTTATTGCATTAGTCACCCCGAGTGGGACGGGTATGTCCAGATGTGGGTCTCGTGCTCTCCATGCCACTTGTGTCAAGCTAGCTTGGGTGATGAGGTGATACCCCGAAACCGGTCCTAGGATCGCTTGTTTCCAGTCCGGAGAGGTTCTGGCCTAGTAGTTCGGACTGGACAGTTCCCTTGAGAAACAGGATCAAGACTGATTTGCATATGGCTGGGTCGAAACTGGAGTGGCATGAGGAGGAAAAAACGATTAATTTAGGCCCCGATCTCTGTACTGGGGTGAATGCATGACATTGCTCAGCATTCTGTCAATCAATATGTTTTTCTTTTTTGGATGAGTGGCTAGTGAGCATACAGTCTGACAGCTAAAAGGTCTAGAATATGAAGAGCTTACCCAACTAGATTTTGTAAGCAAATATCCTCAACGCCATAAGGTACGCTATTTAGGGGAGTTGCAAAACATGGGCTGATTGGTGCAACTTGACCCTACGTGCAACACAAAGAAATGCTGTTATCAGTCTCCGTGCTAACATGGTAATGAAAAGTAGCTTTGGTCTGGAGTCGCTGTTTGACCACCAGAGACCAAAGTGAAAAGTACATCACTAGGAAGCCCATCGAGAACTTTTGGTATAAGAGAATGCAATGCGAAATTCCAGGCATAATTGAATAAGGAGAATAGGTGCACTGTGATAATACACCAACACTAGAAGGCTAAAATGTGAGGTTTATGAGCAGGAATAGAAATGAAAATTTATAATCTCAAATCAAAGCTCTGAATCCATCAGAAAAGCAGCCTGTTAAGTGGGATAAGTGATCTTTGTTCACTACGGGTGTGCACTAAGTGTTTACACACCCCAATAGAACCAAATTTATTTGGTATTTTAATACACAGAACGGACACACAAAATGGCAACACAGGACAGAAATGACTGGTTTCCTACATACTACATACAGAGTGCCATAAAGAAAATATTGCCACATTGTAAAATATTTAATTACATTGGCAGCGGATTAGATAGAGGTTAATATAAGCTGCAGCAACCGAGGATACAATTTCTGATGAAAGCATCTATAATTAGCTTCCTACCACGGGAGACTGAAACAAGCTCTAGCGGCATGATTACCAAGGAGATACAGATTCGCATACGACTTTCCTAGCCTAGATTAACCCCCCCGACCCTCACGAGAAACTTACAAATTCTGGAATTGTAAATAAGGTTCAAAGACCCTCTCTGTGGAAAGCTGGAGTAGTATTTTGCTAAATAGTCAGAGTGCCTCACTTGTAAGAGGGTGAATTCTGCATCAGATTCTCTGGAAAAAATGTAATTGACATAGAATAATACATGGAGGGTCGAATAACACTGGGATGTGACAATAGTAATGCCTTAACTACACCATGTTTGTGATAAACTTTAGTGGTGAGAAATGGATTTAAATTATTTGAGTTATGACAAATTAATGTATTGTTTGAACTGAATGTTTGAAGATTGTGAAGTGTAACTGAGTAATGAATTGAACCAAAATTAAAAAGTTGAAAGTAACAAACTGAATTGTAGTAACCCAACGTGGGAAAAACTGTCCAAGCGCAAGTAAACTGAGGAATGATCGCCTCTTTCTTTACCAATCTTAGGACAATCGTAGCCACTATATAATATGACCGAGAGAATGAATCATACCTACTAGGGAAGAGCGTGGAGCTATGTACTTCTTGCCCATTAATGTGGTCAATGGAGGAATTTAGAACTAGGTTTAAAAGGTAAGCATCCCCATTTGCAACAGTATAGCATTGTAGTAGAAGATCACCACTGATATGGTTTGGCAAACGAAAGTCCCCTGTACTATACATTTTAAAAGATTTTACCCATCTCTGTTGCATCTATCATAAAAAGACAGGACAATCAGCTACACTATTCTTGTTCGGGGAAAGTGTTAAGCCTGGAGAAGCAATATATTCCTCCGACAGGAACCCCCTTTTCCCTCTTGTAACACTTTTCTTCTTCTTCCATGGGCAGCTCCTCTTCTATCACATAACACATTCCCTCTACAATCACTATATCAGTTCCTCAAGGTGGAGATCAAGCCTCTAGCTCCAGATTTTGTAAAAAGTGAATAATCTTTTAATAACTTTAGACTTCTCTTGGGAGTCCCTTCATGGAAAACTAGAGCACAGAGATTCCTCTTTTGGGAGAATATTAATTTTTTTAAGAACACAGTGACTTCATTTAAGTTGTATTCTCCTGTTGTGCCTCATCCGGTCTTTCTAAAATCACATGAAGGGTCAGTAGTACCCTTGACCTCACCCCCTTATCAGAAAAAAATAAAATAAAATAAAAAAAAAAAAAAAAAAAAAATCGGAAGCAGGTCTTCTCCGAGGGTCTAGACAGCCTAACAGACCTCACTTACGTAAAGACAGTACAAAATACTTCATACGAGACTTAGATGAAAACTAGAGGAAAAAAAGATCTCATGCTTGTACACTTCCAGGCTTATGGTGCAAAATAATTATTGCAAAGGTTCACATTAAAATGAAATAAACGCAAAAGAAAATAAAATCTTAAAGTATCAGTGCTGCTCATTTAAATGCAGATTAGTAAAGAGTCAGAGGCCTGTGGGTTGAATTATTATTCCATCCATGAGCACATACAGTTTCTACAGTGCAATAAAATAAAAATGCTAACATTCCCCAATACCAAGCAACATTATGCTCTACATGTACTCATGTCTATGAGCCATAGCTATTTAATTGAAAAAGAAATCTAAAAAAGTACAGTACCTGATTTGACTTTTTTGTTGTTTCCTTATCTTGAGATGTAAAGCTGGTTGGAAATGATCTAGTTTTGTTGTCTAACACAGATCCTACATGTGACATATACTGTGGCCTCCGAGTGTCAGGCAACACTGTGTTTAGGGGGTTTGCAATGCTTTCAACACTTGTCCTTTTCTCAAGGATTAGGTTTTGTAATGTCTTCTCAACATTCTTCGAATGAGTTGCTGAAGGCACTGTTCTGATCCTCTGCACTCCTTTCAATTCCAGGTTTGACTGTTCTGTTTTCCCATAATGTGATTTATCAAATGTTGGTTGCGCAGCATTTTCAGAAACTCCAAAAGATTTCTGGCCCAATTCTTGGGTAGCCTCATCATTAGGGTTCGATTTGGTGCTTAAAGAAACTCTAACTTCTGGAGAGTTTAAATGTTCAAAATTAGACCTTTGTGGTGACTTGATAGATTGGAAATATTTTTGCATTCCTAGGAAGGCACTCATTTTATGATCGTTCACATTTGTCAGGCTCCACAAACTTTTTGTCCCAGTGGCTTCAATCTCTTTACAATGGAAGTTTTGAATTTTCAGGGATGATTCTTCGTCTTTAATGGGCACAGCTGCAAATACAAGACAATTGTAATTTATTACACTGAAGAAAAAAGGTAAACGAAGATGCATGTAGTTACAGGTTCACGTCTTTCAATGTAAGCGCAAAGCACCATTCCTACAATTTGAACTCCATTTTTAACAGCATGCACATCGGGTGGCAAACATTTGTAAAGCAATTCATCAAAACAATAGCACTCTCTCTAAACCCCCCCACTAATAACCATACCCAAAATCTGGAATCCACAGTAATCTTATTTCAAATAATGGTTTAGCTATAAACATAATTGTTCAACAGAGACAATGAACAATGCCATTGCTCCTAACACAAGTTAAAACAAGCAGGGTGCAGAAATGAATTTGACAACATAAAAACCATGATTTCAAAGGCCTATTTGCCTGGATATTGTGTACTTTAATCTTATGATCTAGTACAACACATTTTCAATTGAGGCTAGCTGAAATATTTAATTCTCAAGATTAATCTTTCTGTCATGAAGGGTTTGACGACCCAAGTTAATAGAATTCTTTAGATACAACACCACCACATTTTCTAAGACGAAACCAAGGATGTGATACCAAGGAAGTGATACCAAGGAACATACTCATGTTCTCAATGGAGACCAAAACAGATCATCTTGAGAAAACTCCAGAAACAGGAGATCTGGAAGAGGAGCATAGCTTTCAAACATTACCTCGTTTGGGAATCGGAGAGATGTTCGCTTCTGTATGGCTTCCAAAAAAGAACCTTATGCATACTTGCCAACATTTTAGAAGAGGAAAGTGGGGGATTTAAATAAAAAAAAATAATCAGGAGAATATATTTCCCCCATTGACTTCTACTGAAGCAGAGGAAATTTCAGGCAGGAGATAGCCAAAATAAATACATTTTTGGCCTAAAAAAAAAAAACAATCTAGAGTCGCTCGCCTGAATCACGTCTCTTGGCATGTATGCTTATGTCACAAAGGAATTCAGCAGTGTGACCAAACAGGAAGAAAGATTTGGTTGAAAAATTGTGTAAAACTAGGCAGTGAAACAATCACGATATGGCCCATATTAATTTTTTTTTTTTTCCAATTCACGTTATGTGATTAATTATTATGGGTATGTTTACTAACGGCTCAGCTACTGAGCTCTATATAAATTTGAGAAGCGACATGCCCTATACACGTTTGGTCTTGCACCAGACTTCTCTCCTGTCCGATCGTACACTGGGCTTTATGAAAAGGCATACAATTCTTCCCTCCACTTCAGATCAGGATATCAGATAGATTTGATGCAGTTGTCTATTGTAGAGATGTCAGCCTCTAGGATGCCTGACTAAAATGCTTTATTAGCACTGCTTCAGTTTCTAAATATCCCATAGTGTGAAATATCCCACTTTGTTATCAATAGTCAGTTGCTCTCAACATTTAAATGGCCTCAAATGATTTTCTTATACCATCATATTTGTGCCTGTCCTCTCCAGCCCGAGCGCCTCTCAGTTTCGCCACAAGCACCCCCTACTGTTTGAGAGGGACTACAGTGATTCTACATACACCATTAAGGGTATGTCATATAACATTAGAAACTACTTTTCATTGTGAGTTTTTAGAATCATAGTTCATTGTTACCTCCATCAGTTAATACGTCCTTCAGTCTGTTTCCACCTGAACCTCATATATATTGCCCTCAAATTCTATGAGCACCAATCCCTTACTGGAAACTAATTGAGCCAGGGTCTGCTTAAGCCACGGTTAGATCCACTAACGTCTGCCAGTCATGCTCCTCCAAATGTGGTCTATTCTAGAGTATCTTCTCTAAAGATGTTACAAAAATGGTGCCCTCTCACTGGGGACAAAGGACCTTTACATAACCAAAAAGGCCCAGATCTCGCATTCTTCTTTACAGCTTAACAACCCCAGTTTTGGAAAAGGTTCTAGCTTTCTTATTCACACCTAGGCATCTCAAACCAGACGAAGCTTCTTGTGAAGATTACCTACACCTTGTAAATCCTTCAAGCTTAAAAAGCAAGCTGCAAATGAGATGACTTGAACAAGTCACTGCACACCATTGTGTAGGAAGCTGGCTTTTTATGTAGTGTAACAAAATTAGGTACACTGTGTAGAAAGTCCAGACAACCCTTATCGGCTTACAGGGCTTAAATAAACAATCCCAAATGCTCTTTTGTGGTAGAGTAGGTGAGTAGTTTAGGTTTATCAGAGGGCAGTGTTAAGCATTTGTTGTACACAAAGTCAAAAATTGAGACAAGCACTCCTGAAGAAACTAGAATTTTAGACACCAAGGTTATCGAAATAAGGCAAGTACTTTAGATGTTATCAAATTTTACAGTAAAAACAGTACAAAATGACAGCTGTCCGATATGAGACACGAGCCTCGAAAAAGATAATGTTATCTTATGGGAAAACATATGCTGCATAGGGAGTAGTTTCTTTTCTGTAACTCCAGTTCTGTAGTAGGGGTATCTCTGTTATAGTCATAATCTAGTGAATAGTCCCGCCCATGTGCGCGGACCCCGGAGCAATAAAAATAATCTCTCAAGTTGTCAAGCCATGCAGACCTGCATCTACACTAGAGAGAATTTCAAAGACAGATAATGCAGCCTATATCCACAGGCTACACTGTCCAGTACTTCAACTAGAAAGAATTCCACCAGCAACCACCAACAGCACTGCCTGTCCAGCTTTTTCCATAGAGAAAAACCTGCCTCTTCCAGCAAAAGCCTCTGGAATGATAGAGAGGAAGGAATGGACAGACAAGCCCCATAGGCTGCCATTATGTGGCTCAGAACAGGATACTGTGCCTTTAAGAAAACTTTCCAGAACTTTTCCAGTATCCCAGAATGCACAGCAGGTCCCTTTTACTTTCAGTTCTTTTTGAAGGCGTAGCACGCCAGACCTGTAGCATTCCTTATATTAACATTCATCTCTCCACCGGGGAGGAGGGCGGGCGCTTATGACTATAACAGAGATACCCCTACTACAGAACTGGAGTTACAGAAAAGAAACTACTCTTTCTGTAGTAGGGGATCTCTGTGTATAGTCATAATCTAGTGAATAGAACGGCAAGCCTATCCCCACACAAAAACGGCGGTGGAGAAGATTACAAAATAATACCACTACTGTGCGAACAAATTTCGCAGCGAAGCCTGCCCAACCTGAGCATCTGCCCTGGCATCCGCGTTCAGACAGTAATGCGCAGCAAAGGTATGGACCGACTTCCAAGTGGCCGCCTTGCAGATTTCTGCAATCGGAACATTACGCAGCAAAGCAGTCGTGGCAGCTTTGTCCCTGGTGGAATGAGCCGTAGGTTTACCCCCTAAGATCTTATTAGCCTTTTGGTAACACAACTGTATACAGGACACAATCCACCGAGAGATGGACTGTTTGGAGGTAGCAAGACCGGTCCTGACTGATCCATAATTGATAAACAATTGGTCTGACCTACGAATATCTTTGGTCTTATCAAGATAAAACTTAAACACCCTCCTAACGTCCAGGGAATGTAGAGACCTTTCCGCTGGAGAAGAAGGATTCTGAAAAAACGTAGGTAAAGTTATGGTCTGGTTGACATGAAAATCAGATACAACCTTAGGAAGAAATTTAGGGTGAGTACGCATAACAACCTTAGCAGCATGAAATACAGTATAAGGTTCTCGGCAACACAACGCCTGAAGTTCACTCACCCTGCGGGCCGATGTAATGGCCACTAGGAACCTTCCAGGACAGGTGCTGCAACGAAGCCTTGTGAATAGGTTCAAAAGGCTCCTTCATCAATCTGGACAGCACCACATTCAATTCCCAGGAAGGCGAGGGAAGTCTGACCGGAGGGAACACCTTCAAGCCTTCCAAAAAATCCTTGACCACAGGGATCTGAAAGAAGGAAGTCTGTGAAGGGCATTTCCTGTAAGCAGTCAAAGCAGCTAGATGAACCTTAATGGAGTGGAAATTAAGGCCAGACTGTGCCAAATGCAAAAGATATGGAAGGAGGACATCTTCCTTACAGGTTGTCGGGTCAAAGTTCTTGGATTTGCACCAGATGCAGAATCTCTTCCACTTGTAAGCATCCTAGTGGAAGGACGTTTAGCCTCCTTCAGTATGCCCATACAATCTTCTGGTAGATTCAAATGGCCATATTGCACTCTCAGGAGCCATGCCGCCAAACTCAAAGACGAGAGGTTGGGATGCACCATCCGCCCCCCGAACTTCGTGAGAAGGTCCAGCCTGCACGGCAACCGTATGTGAGGAAGGAGAGACCGGTGAAGCTGGTCCGTGAACCACCACTGCCTGGGCCATTCCGGGGCAATCAGGATCATCCGCGCCCCGGACCTGGACAGTTTCATGAGCACTGCCGGAATCAGGGGAATGGGTGGAAAAGCGTACAGAAAGCTGTTCGACCAGTCGATCCATAGCGCATTCCCCAGCGTCCCCTTCTGGTAGTACCTGGATGCGAAATCTTGGCATTTGCTGTTTTCGGCGGTGGCGAACAGATCTACGTCTGGAGTTCCCCACCTTGCGAAGACTTCTCCTAGTACCTCGTCGTTTACGACCCATTCGTGGTTCTCCTGAAGCAGCCTGCTCAGCGCGTCCGCCTGAACATTCTGCACCCCGGCAGATGCGGGGCCGTGATCATCAGTCCGCGGGCCAGAAGCCAGCGCCAGATGGCCTGCGCCTCCTGCGACAGAGTGCGCGATCTCGGCCCCCCTTGCTTGTTGAGGTAATACATCGTGGTTGTATTGTCCGTCTGTATCAGCAACGAGTTGGTCTGGAAGGACGGATGGAAGGCCTTCAATGCCAGGTACACGGCTCGGAGTTCCAGGAAATTGATGTGGTACGTCGACTCCAACGGGGACCACTTTCCTTGTATCTGTAAGTCTCCGGAGTGCGCTCCCCAACCTTGGAGAGACGCATCCGTCACGATAGTCGTCTCGGGAATGTCCTTGTGGAAGGGAACCCCCCTGAGGAGATTCTTCGCCGAACACCACCAGTTCAGAGACTGAAGAGCATGTAGAGACAGCCGGATCTTGTCGTCCCAAGAACCTGTTCTCTGATCCCATTGATCCTCCAAGCACTCCTGCAGTGGTCTCATGTGCAGCCGTGCATGCGGCATGAGGAAGATACCGGAGGCCATCGACCCCAGCAGCGAAGACACCTCCCTCACTGTCGCCGATGGAGCGGCCATGAGGTCCTGAGCCTTCCGAAGGAGCGATAACAGTCTCTCCTCCGAAGGAGACACGCTTGCTGACTGTGTATCGATGGAGGCCCCCAAGTACTGTATGCACTGGACCGGAGTCGGGACAGATTTGGACATGTTGACGTGTAACCCCAGCTTGTTCAAGAGAACGCACGTCCTCTGGAAGTGCGCCTGCGCTTCCAAAAAAGAGGAGGCCTTGATCAACTAGTCGTCCAGGTACGGGTAGACAAACACCTTGTTCCTTCGCAGGTGCGCCGCTACCACTGCCATGCACTTCGAGAAGGTCCTTGGAGCAGACTTTAGCCCGAATGGCAGTACTGTGTATTGATAATGATTGGCGCCGACTTGGAATCGCAGGAACTTCCTGTGTTTCCGTGCGATGGGCACATGGAAGTACGCATAATACATGATGCAGCCCTTAGGGACACTCTTTAGTACCCATGCCCTAGGTACCATTTACTAGGGATTTACAGGGGTGCTGAAGTGTGTGCCAATTGTACTGGAGCCTGGTTAGCAGGTTTCAGCACACTGTCAGTCAAAAAACATTACCTAGTAGTTTTAATGGGGGAAAAAAGTGTGTGGGGGGGGCAACTGCATCAAACTTCTATTTTCCTACATATCGGACCAGCATACCTTAACTGCCGCCTCCACTTCCCCCAACTCACCAGATACCTAAGCTCTCTCCCTCACACACCCCCATATTCGCAATACAGGAGGCCTAGCTTTCTCATATATTGCACCCAAAACAAGAAACAACCTCCCTCTTCACCCAAGGGCTTCCTACTTGCTTCTTGAACTTCACAAGAAGCTCAAAACCTGCCTCTTCAACTAAGACCTCGTAGACTAAAACGCCTGCTGCAGTGCCTAGATACCCCTTGGGTGATAAGTCATGCTTTACAAATCCTGATAACAAAACATGAATTTCGAAAGTGCACAAAGATACTAGTGTGACCATATTGCCCTTGAGTCACCCTCTCATTGCATAAAACTTCCTATCTTCTGCTTCTTTGATGGCACCTAGAAGCTCTAAGGCCAGGAACTCCCTGAAAGAATTAAACACAAGATAATTTAGCAAATGTTTGACGTCTGTTCCTTTTTCCCTCCACCGTGCCCTCGGATATGGGTCCGGAGCTCTGCTTTACTGCTTTTGAATAAAACAGACTTTTCTTGAAAATCAAATTTACTTTGGTAGTATAGGAAAGGAAGTTGACATCAAATAATAGAGTTTAAACCCTGTCTGGTTCCTAGGGACAACTACAGATATTATGACAAATGCCCCCATATGCACTTAAAGGTGATCAGGTGGAAGGCCGAGCTTCGTATGGTGGAACACTTGCAGTGAGGCCATTCCTGTTCCAGGTCACCATCAAGTAAGTTAAAGGACAAGGATTTGAAGAAAAAGCATACAATGTCCCATAACCAGAACACCTCAGCTTCCCAAAGCTCCTAGTTAAGGCTGAGGATGCATACTAGTTGTCCACATAATCCAACTCTGGCTTCATCTTCTTCCTCTGCTGCCGTTCCAGCCCTGGCGTTCACTGGGTCATCAGCAAGTCAGCCTTCAAAAAGGCTATGCTGGAAATTTTGACCTTTGCTGCAGCTCCCACTGGTACGCGTTCTGGCCCCACCAAACCAGTGTCTCAATTCTAAGTACCAGCTCAAAACCCTGCCACCGCACCCCCTTTTGGCCTGTATAATCCACCTTTGGTGCTGGGCTTTCTACCTTCTCCTTTGCTGAAGGAGCAATGGAGGTTTCTACAGCTCCTGTTTGGCACCTGGGAGGATACAAAACGATGAGCACTGTGAAGGAAGAAGTGTTCATCAGATTTATAATGTTTTTCCTTAAGAAATAATTTGATTCACAATCGAATGCATCAAGAAAAATGCTCTCAACTCAACACCTCATCTTGAGTCCTGCAAAAAGGACCTTTCACCCCTGGGGCCTCCAGAATTCTGTGTTGGAAGGACACAGAAACTCTAAAAAAAGAACATTATTATTATTAAAGACAACGCGGTTAGCTTTAACACATTTAAAAAAGAGTTCTCTTTACTTAAACATAATAACAGACATGGTGGTCTACTGACCCTTGCAGGCCACCATTGTAATTGTGATGAATTTGACGGAGTCACAATTTCCTACCTACCTCATGAATATTAGGTAGGTCGGATTGCAACCCACTCCAATTTGGAATTTTGGGAACTGACCTATTGGTTCATAGGTCGGTTCGCGAAAATCAACACTGGTCGAAAAATGCTGTTGCAAATTCTAACCAGTTTTTTCAACCAGTGTTTTAGCATAACCAGCATGATATTTCTTGTTGCAGAAAAGGATAATGCGCTCAGTTTCGAGATTAGCAAGTTCAAGGCTTTTACTAGCAATCTACTCTTCAATTCTAGGGAGAAATGCTAGTAAGGCATCTATGGCACATCTGGCTTCGAAGACCATGATGTATCCACTAACAGTGGTTAATGCATGCTGGGGCTTGAAAAAAAAAATTCATTACCATTTGCCTTGTATAAATAGCAATACAGGCAAAAAGAACCAGGCAGGTGCTCACTAACTCTAAAAATTATACTAGCCATTGCAAATCTAACATTTTAACAAATGCATCAACATTAACATACAGCTCCTACTGGCTATCACTGTTGTTGAGCGTACAAGGCAAAATAAAAAAAAGTACGTTGACGATAGTAACCTGCATATAAAGTCTGGTCTTCTAATCAAATTATCGGACCTGGGGACATTCTAAGGAGAGTGGACCAAACGCACATGTACTTAACAGATGTATATGTAATGCAGTCCTTTATCTTCTCCACACCCGCCATCTATAAAAGGGAATCGCAGGTGACATACATTAAGGTGATTTCACAGCAGGAATGGAATGAATATCTATCAGAGGATTGCCATCTGTGGCATATTGATAGAGCAAGCTTGAAGCAGCTGAGAGAAAAGGGCTTCCATTTGAGAGGTGAGGTCTAGTGTATCATCAGCACACACGAAGATAACAAGAGAATATATAGGGAGGAGGATCCCAGTGATAGTCTTAAAGTGGGACATTTCTTTCTAGAAAACTTCCCCAGCTTGCATCTCCAGCAGATTTGGATTATGTTAGGCAGCTGAGAGACACCTTTCTAGCAGCTCATTGAAGTACATGGTTATACAGACCTCAGCTTGGCTGGAGAGAGGTCCCCCTTATAGCTATTTTATATATGGTGGACATATGTTGATGCACCGGAGGCACAGATCCATATGCACTGCTATTCTTTGAAGAATTTCGATTTTGGATCTTCTTTCCATCTAACGTGAAAGTCTGTTTAGGTGTGTGAAGTCCTTAATGCTAATGTTGTAGACAGGAAGTTGAACGATGGGGAGGTGCTGCCCAGAGATGAGAAGTACTCTGACAAAAATAAATGCAGATGAATAACCACCTATGCATGTTTCATGATGAAAGGACGCTTTGCTGGGGCTCCAAAGAAGCTGCAGAGGTGGTTCTAATGTCTTTGGTGCTACATGAATGATTCTTCAGGCACCTGCAAGACAGTGTTCTTTGCTCCTTGGAAGACAGGTTAAAAAAGAAGAAACTGAGCACCACTGGCTCATTCAGATATCTTAGGCATCAATGTAGGAATAGTTTACAGTGCGACTTTGTCCTTAGTAAATAGCAAGAATAGCTTCTGAGCACCTGAAGGAGGAGGGGGATGGAAAAATGGTTATTCACTATTATTATCTACCAGGAATCTGACACCAATTGAAAAAAAGAGCACTCAACAGGGGTTTAGGGTTCGTGCCTACCCCCCACGTGGACCACTTTCTCCTACACAAAGAACTTCATAACTTCTTCAGGAAGTTACGACTGCGAGCATATTTCCAAGACAAAGCACCTCAGGAAATTACCGATACGGGCTTACGACCCCCCTCGACCTTTACACCACATGATGGAGTCACCCCACACGAGGTATTAACCTTTGAGCAGGCAGTCATCAAATAAGTGGAAAATATCACAGAGATCACAATACAACAATCTACCTGCAGTCGAGAGGGTTGCCATAAAAAATCTCAATGAAGATCTTACAATTACAATCAAACCAGCAGACAAGGGAGGGGCCATTGTTCTGATGGACACGACAGACTACGACCGTGAATGTCTCCGCCAACTCTCACAAGACAAATACTATAAAAAAATAAAGGGGGACCTGACAGGGAGACTGATGACGAGGATAACATCAATCGTAGAATCAGCAGAAACACAGGGATGGATTTCTAAGAATGAGGCTGAATTCTTGGTAAACTCACAACCACGCACCCCAGCATTCTACACACTACCCAAGATTCACAAGGGGGCTAATCCGCCCCGGGACGCCCCATAGTGTCGGGTATCGGTCCATTATTGGAATCCCTTAGTAAATTCTGCGATCATTTCCTTCGTCCCCTGGTCAAAAGAGTACCCTCATACCTACAGGACAACAGGGATGTTCTAAATTTACTTTCTGAAACCACCATAAGTGGAGAAATCGATCTCCTGATGACATTGGACGCGGAGGCTCTCTACAGGAACATTCCACAGACAGACACTAAGAGTAATAGAAGAACTCCTTCTAAAAGAAAACTGGCTATCCAACACCCCAGTGTCCTTCATTATGGAATGTGCCACCATAGCCATGTGTGAGAATTACTTTCAATTTCAAGATCAATTCTTCCACCAGACCCAAGGAACTTCTATGGGTAGTACATTCGCACCGAGCCTGGCCTGTCTCTATGTAGCGGAATTCAAACGATTCCACCTGACAGATATCTATGGCAACAATATCATCCTGTGGAAACGTTACATAGACGACATCCTATCCTGTGAAAAAGAGATAGAGATACTTGAGAAGAAACTGTCACATGGGTCAATTCCTTGGACCCATATTTGAAATTCACCCGGTCCACCTCCTCCACCGAGATACACTTCCTTTCCTCGAGCTTACCATCACGCTACGGGAAGGCTCCCTTTCAACTCACACATAGAAAAAACCAATGGACCGCAATAGCTTTCTCCTGTATGGGAGTCATCATCCTAAAGCCCTGAGGGACAACTTGCCCTTCGGGCAGTTTCTGCGCCTCCGCAAGAACTGCGAGAAGATTACTGACTATAAGAAGGAAGCAAACGCCCTAAGCAACAATCTCAGAGCACGGAATTATCCTAACTATCATTAAAAGATCTAACAAAAGAGCACTCCATAACAACCGAGAATCTCTTCTAGAACCAAAAGAAAATAAAACGGAAGAAACTCTGACATGTGTGACCACCTACACATCAGAATCAAATACAATACAGAAGATTATCAGAAAACTGGAAGATCCTTACCACAGGAAAATTATCTTTACCCAAACCCAGGTTTGCTAATAAGCGTACTAGTAATCTACGTGATATTCTGATACACACATGTCCGAAGACAACCAAGATGATCACTAAGGGACCCTGTGGGAAACGACACCAGTACGAGGACACTATCCATGTGGTCAGTGTGGAGTGTGTGAACTCACAAAGGCAACCAAAGAACTCACCCTTGAAATAGGTAAAGTCTGGACCCAAAAGAGTCACGCGAACTGTAATTCTAATAACTGCGTTCACCTCATTAAATGTCCATGCAATTTAAGATACATAGGCATGACCACACGCCCTGTAAAAAAGAGGATCATGGAACACCGCGGTAATATACGGTGTGGAAAATCAACCACAAAAATGAGCACACTACCTCTCGCATCCACATGGACCTAACGAACTACATTGGACTGTGGTCGAAAGCAATCCTACGTGGTCCAGCAAGAAACTTTTTGAAACAGAACACAGATGGATTTTCCGTCTGTCCACACAAGAAAGGAGCCTAAACTACGTCATCCCGTGGACAGAAATAAACTAACGCTAACATTACTAAACTAAGAACATACATCTACCCAGAGCACACACAGTGGCATTGTTGACACCTTGACCCCAATTTCAGACACATACCTAGTATTATCTATTCATCCTCAGTTTATGTCCATATATGATTGGGTACCTCAGTGACTAACTAGCTGTTTTTGTCTTTACTGATCCCACAGTCATCCTTTTAGTCCCGTAATACACCATTACACTCCTTTAAGGACCATATATATATTCACCATCAGTAACTATTTATTACTGTTGGTCTCTTTGGACCCGTGTTGTTTCACTTTCAAATCGTTGTGCGATCGCTCAGTATGAGGCCTTTTCATTCAGGTCACCATTACACATGTCATTTCTAGACTCCGTCTTATTCATGTTTTTAGTTGACTTGGCCTTGCCCCCTGTAATACACCAACTGTGTCACACCATACCGCCTGATTGGTGGGTTGATAACTTTAGGCATCCCCATTGCCCACCACCTGCCGATTACACCCGCACAGTCATCTTTTCTAAGTCAGGCGATCCCTTTTTGAGACAAGATGGCGGTCGCACGTACAGTACTGCTCGACTACGCCACCACTTCCGGGTTTAAGAACACGAGTATTCTGCAGTAGCAGTAATATTCAGGTGAGGAGAAGACGTGTTTGCAGAAGTGGCAAGCCCACTACATCTTTAGGGTAAGTCCACGCTGCATGTTACAGCACAGGCTCTCCTACCCGCTCTTGTTTAGCCGGACTATCCTTCTGGTGTGAGTTAGTCATTTTTAGGTCTGAGTATGTATGTTGCAACGATCTCCCACACCGGGATGGTCCCCTCCTGATACGGGTAGTTTGTTATTTTTAATTGTTCTACCTCCGCACACCCGGCCTGGTACTTGACGCAACCCCTCACGATATTTCCGCTCTGGCCCTGTACCTTTCAGGGGCAGAGCCTTAATATAAGGTCCGTCGTTTTAACCACATTAGGCACCTTATAACTATCGATGCTCCTTGTCTGGCTATCCACTCCCTGTGCTCCCACCTTCAATCGGGTGGCCCTGCACGCACGTCCGAGTTACGGACTACGCCTTCCCAGTGGAATACGCTGCCTTTATCGTCTTAATCTGGGGTCCCTCGATTACCCACCTCTTTATGTTTATTAACCGGGTGCACAACCTCACATGCCACTCACCATTTACGCGTTTAGATGCACGGGGGCCTTGGCCAGACTCCGTTAGTCTCACCCCTGACGCTAATGGATCAGGTGCAGTACTCTCCACGCCCTAAATGTATTTCGCGTGCAATGTCGTATCTGCTTGGTATCCCTGGATTGGCACGTTTGAGTGGTGGCTGTGTTGATATCTGTATTCTTCTGTAACCTCTTTATTACAGTGGGCCCGTTCCAGTGGTCGGGTTGCTCCTCCTTCACCTATGAAGCTTTCGTTCCTACTCTGTTGAGGCAAGACCTTGTGTGACACTCTTAAGTGGCCATAACGCCTACATGAGGCAAGGGTGGCACCTCTACCCTCAAAGTACTTTCTTACCTTTTTTCCCCCTGCGTTAGTTCACATAAGTTTTTAATCAAGTTTTTAATCATTTTCTCCTTCAAACTAGTTGATAAGTGAGACTAGGGACCTTTGGTCCACAGGTCAGGCAATTTGTCCCCCACTTGAAATACGTGGATTATGTTACCTCCCATAGCTGTTGACGGTTTACTTTTTTTGTTTGTCCTCTCTACTTTTTGTCTCCATCTATCTAGGCGGAGACTTTCTACAAAGATGCTGAATTAGGGTTTTTTCTCCTTTGAGGTAGATCCCATTTACTCGATTACAATAACCGAGGTACATATATAGATCTACCCACGGTCCTGAAGAAGTGTCGCTCAACTTTGGAGCAGTGAAGACACGAAACATGTTGACCTCTGTGAACTAAAGCTGATACATAGAATCACTGCAGTAGCCTCACTGGTTTTACCTAGTCCCAGCCCCACGAAACTCAATTAAAGTAATCCAGGGGCCAGGGCCTATTTTAATTACTCTTTTGAGTCACCACACTAACTAGGAGTCACTGACTTTCACATTCTCACACACAGCGTTCTCAGATCAGAAGATCTCCACTAAAGATGCCACCAGGCCCGTTGGACATTGCAACGCCGGTCCGACGAGGAGCGCCCAATGATGAAGCATGACACCCTAACAGGTGTGTGAGGGCATTAAGAACTGAAATTCAGATCTCCCCCTAGACCAACTAACAGCAGGCGGATAGTGAACTCTATCACCTCGGCCTTTAAGAGGAACTGTTCCCCTCTGTCATTCTATATTCACTAGTATAGACATGCCCCCAAGGAGCCTGTGATGTCAGCACCTTGTCTTTACACACTGTAGAGCCTTTCCCACTATTTAAAAAAAAAAAAAAAAAAAGCATGTGCTTTTCTGCCATACCTTCCTACACAGGACTACTGCCTTACCAAATTCAGGGAATGGTTGCAACCATCACCATGTCTATGACTGTGGTGGGGACGATGGCTGCCTTTTCACAATAGCTTTTGCATGCCAGTGTTCTGGTTTCAGGTCCAGAAGAACAAAAATATTATGCCATATTTTACGTCGTGAGCTAGGATTGCTAACAAGTTAATTGTCTTTATGTATATATGCATCAACAGGTTATAAGGAGGGACTGAACTAGGCTGCTACAGTTATGGAGTTGAACTTGGGTGATGTATGAGGAATTCCTGTATGCATGGTTGACCCTGCATTATTTCCAGGTTTGTGAATACATCCTGCACAATAACTCACTTTCCATGATGTGCCTTCACATCAGAGGGGAAGCAGTGCTTCTCAGCTGATGTCATTGGCATGTCAAAGCATCTGCACCGGTTTCCAAGAGCGAGTGGAAACAAACTATGTTGTCAAGTGAAGAATCTGCCTGAGGCAGCATTTTCGAAGGTACTACTTAGCATCACCTCTCTTCATTGGCTTAGTCATGAACCTTACCATCCTCTATATCGGTGTTCCCTTCCTCAACAAGCGATTCTTTCTCCATATCCATGTGCTGAAGCATAAGAATAACATGCTGCAGCGGTTATAGCAGCGGAGTTAGTAGCTCCTGGGATAAAGGAAAAATCAGCGGTGCTGGCATTAGTGACTGTAGTGTTCGGAGCCTTCTGTAAGAGGTCTCCATCATGTGCTGGAGAGATTCCAAGAACTCCAGAGGAACTTCAACTATGGATGGCTCTGCAGAGTAATGTCTGGGGCTGTAGCACAGTCACTTAATAGCCTTCCTAATAGTGTTATCTGGGGCAGAGGGTTAATGTTCTAGCCTGTGGCTGGCTCTAGTGTAGTCATCTGAATAGTGCTGTCTAGGGGCTTGAAACCTTGGCCAGCAACCCCTAGGAGGGGGGTGGCCATTATCCCGCTCTTGAGCCTCTCTATCACCAGGACTGCAGTACGAGACATAGCAGCCCTACAGTTGACCTGGGGCATTGGTGATTATCATTCGTCATCATATTCACTCTTCTCTGCTTCTCAGTCTATGCCAGGAATCTGAACTGGCACATGCACCAATACATAAGTGTGTTAGAAGGCTTAAGAGCTAATTCATTGGACTTTCAGGGACACAATATCATGTGGTGATGGGGTTTTCACCACCAAATGAGTTGTTGAAGTGGGGCCCCATCGACCAGGCCAAAAGCTAGACCACAGTTGACAGGTGTGCTAAGGAATCAAGCACTGCCTGGACAATGTACTGTGTAGCCGACTTCCAATAATGCTGGTTGGGCGAAAGACGTAGTCTGCAGTGGCAAGGTTGTCAGTCTGATGCCATCAATGGGAGACTGCTGCTGCCCAACTGCAGATAAGGATATAAGGACCCATAGCCACACAAGATGGAGATGAAAAAGACAGGCATAAAACTGACAAGGTAGCTATCAACAAAGAAATCGACATCGACACTTGCAGAATACTGCCTCAGCTTCTTAAGAGCCAGAGGTAGGTACCAAGGGTACTGTGACCAGGGAAGGTCTCTAAGGGAGGCAGCACCTTTTGCCCCAACCTTAGAGGTCCTGTACCTTAACACACATACACTGCCATTGCAGGCTGCGTGTTTTGGTGCAGAGAAAAGTGAAGAGTCAACATGGCACACATTTCTGTGTGCCATGCCTGCAACCCACTGCCTAAGGTATGGATAAGACACCTCAAGCTGGGTGCACTATACCCCTGGTTAGGGTACAGTTGCATGAGCATGAGCATTGTACCTCTAGAGTGTCCAAGTCCATTATTATAAAAAAAAAATGTCGTGCTCGCGCACAACCTTGGTTGCATAAAGATTGATTCCTTAGTTTCGTGTTATTTTGGTGTGCTCCTGAGGTAACGTTCTCCGGTCTAGGAACTTGGGATAATCATACAATAGTTGCGCACCCTTAGGTTGGGTGCGTCCTCCAGGTCACCATCTACACCCTGCTGGGGGTTATTGTGTTAAACAATTTTTGTTAAACAAATTTTTAATCCACAAATTGTATGAGTTGGTTGGATTTATTATATTGTCCACAAGGCATGAATTTAAATGCTTCAATCCATGTATTCACACAGAATTTTCCATGATGCATTTCAAAACAAGTTTTTGGTTCAGTAGGAGTTCCAATGCATTTCGGGCAAATTGCCCTTCATCAGGGAACAACTCCAACATAAAAAAAACGTGAAATACAATGAGGAAACCTTCCGGAATTTTATGTGCAAGATGCTGTTTATTAAAAGGAAGGGGGGGGGGGAAAGAGTGCCGTGATGCTATCTTGGTGTTCTACATAAACCAGCGAAGGCTGTTTGGTTCGTGAAGAATTCAACAATCAACATGTTCCTTTTATAAGCCACAGATGAGAAGCTATGTTGGTAATGTTAACCGTGCTGATTTGTAGTGATGGTAAATCTCTGGGATCAAAAAATTCCGTGCAGGAAACTAGTTAACCTCGCTCATGCTCGCAAACGTGAGGGGTGAAATGATCAAGTTTTATGTTCGTCGCGATCACACGTTAAGTGCAGTTAAACAGTTGTTTTTTTAAGACCAAAAGAAACCTTATTAGTAAACCAACGGTACCCGTGCATTTGTGGATGGTTTAACAAGAAAATTATGAGTGAAACACTCTTAATCAATGGCCGAAATGCCCAAAGAAGTTAAGTGCGGGGTGCATAGCTGAAGAAAGCGTGGTTAAATGAGTAAATGCTGTAACACCCAAAACGGTCACTTACTAATGTTTAAATCGAAGGTGTTCTCGGCATGGAGTCTCCTCGACGAGAACAACTTGCGGGAAAAAAGGGGTGCTAATGAGCGTGCTGTGTGATGGTACTCGATGTGGGACTAAAACGCTGTTTGGTGAATATGGCAGCCATTTTAAAACATGTTAATACGCTATTGAGCCTATGAGAGAACTGCTATGGCATGGTCGGCAATGAGCTGTAGGTATGACCCTAAACAATGTAAGCTCTCTGTACCAGGAGAGCGTGTTAAAAAACGCAGTTTGTCAATAGCTGAAAGATGCTAAGTGTACATTTAGATCTGGCATAATGCAAGCACAAACTCAACAAATAAGAAGGTAAACATAAAAATCAAAGTACAAACATCAAAGATTTCAAATGACCAATCAAGAAGCGGTTATATGTAGCACAGGAAGTCTATTCGGTCATTCATCCCGTGAGGTTGAGGCCTTGAGGTATTTAATCCAGAAGTTTTCTCTTTTCAATAAATGCTTTGTCTCATCCCTCGATCTTACGTTATGATTGTATTCAGTGAAATGGCTGGTGACAACGGATTTAAAATTTTTGGTGCGTATACTTTTGTGTTCGTTTATACTGGTGTTTATTTTTCGCTCCGTCTTGCCCACGTATATTTCTCCACATGGACATTTCAACATACAGATGACACTCATGGTGTCACATGTGGCTGTCACGTTTAGCTTGATGTTGTTGCCTTTACATGGGTGTGCAATGCTGGAGCCCTGTATTATGTTATTGCAGTTGTTACAATTATAACATGGTATTGTCCCCTTGTATACAGGTCGTACATTCGTAGTGGTATCTTTGAGCATTTCCCCCAAGTGTTGGCCTCTTTAGTACGCAAATATTGGAGCTTCAGTGAACAACTGTTTGAAATCAGGTTCGAATGTAAGAATCGACCAGTGTTTAATAATGCGTTTGAAAGCTCTACTCATATTTGAAAATTTGGATACTATAACCATGCGGTTATGTTCTTTTTTGGTATTTTTCTAGAGCAATTCCCTGCAAGTCTTATTTTAACATCGAAGCTTGGCTTGATCCAAAACTGACTTGGGGTAACCTCGATGTGCGAACCTTCGTTCCATCTCTCCAATGTGTGTTGTACCGGTTTGAGGATTGGACACTATTCTTTTAACTCTGAGCATTTGTGAAAAAGGTAAATGGCGTTGTAGTGGTGTGTTTCGGTCTGTTTTTTTCCCCTTGTAGATTTGTTTCAAAGCTGTGCTCAGTTTTGATGATTTCTACATCTAAAAAGTTGATACGATGTTCTTGTACCTCAAAAAGTGAATTGTGTTCTTTCATTGATGTTATTCAGATCAATTAATCCTGAGCGAAGGTAGTCATGCCCCCTCCCCCCGGTCAGGAAGAGCGATCTGTGGCAGGGGCGTTTCAAAGGCCTTGCCGCCAGTGTAACGCGACCCCCATCCTCTCCTGCTATCAGGAGCAGGTCCCCCTCTCGTCTCCCCTCCTTTTCGGTGGGAAGACAGGCGGGAAAAATTAGAGCAGCCCAGAAGGTGTGCCCACCTCTGCCAACCCCATCCCTCAGTTGGGAGAGGCGAGGTAAAGCCCACTCTTCAGTGCCCGCCATTTTGCAGATGGCAGGCACTCTCCAGTCAGTGTTGGGGATTATGCCCACTCCCATGGATGGGGTGAGCACAAGGGTGTAGTGACCCTAAGGTCAGTAGCCAGTGGGCTACTGACCTCAAGACCCCTAAAATGCCCCCTAAATAGAGTATTTAGGGGGCAGTCCTGAACTCAGAAGGGAGATTCCAGCCACCTACAAAGAAAGACGTTCAGCAGAGGAGACTGCAGAGAAGAGCTGACTTGGCCCCAGGCCTACCGGCCCGTCCGCAGATTCCAGAGATCCTGTGCAACAAATCTCCTTGTCCTTCAGCCAGCAACCTTCAGAACCCCTGGGAGGACTGACGGCCTTCAAAAAAGACCGGATCTCCTGTGAACAGCAATTCGTCAAAAGAATCACCAAAGAAATACTCCCAGCCTGCTGAGGACAAAGAAATCAACACCAGAAACCTCCACTGCACCCTACGCCAACGAGTGGCCTACCAGTCCTAGCGAGGTCCTCCAGCGCTCCAAGTCCGAGTCCACCATGGGTGGATCCCTCCAGGACTCCCCGTCGCCTTCAGCCTCTGCCCAAAGACCCCCCCCAAGCGCGAGTGACCCTGTAAGGGGAAATACGACCTCAAAAGGCACCCCTGCATCCAGCCGCCCTGCGCTCTGGAGAAGAGGACCGGAGGTACACCTATGTCCCGAGCTCTCCAACTTACTTGCCCAGCTGTTGGTTCCTCCCGGAAGACTTCCTGGACTAAGCCTGCAGCTAAAACCCAAAACTGGCAATTCGCATCGAGAACAGGGCACCCAGTGCCAAAACAGCACCCTGCACCTTTCACTGAGGGTGCACTTTGTGTGTTAACTTGAAACCCCTTTGCCCTGAGCTAAACCCTAGGAGCTTTGCTCCCACATTCAAGTGACCTGCTCATGAGCAGCCACCAACCGGAGGCCCCCTATCCCCTATTGGCTAACATTGGGCCTCCGCACTCTGCACCCGGCTGCGCTAGTGCCTCTGAGGGTGCTTTGAGTGCATTCTGAGACCCTGGGGAACCCTTGTTCTAACCCCAGAAAACCAACTCCCAAAACTAAGTACTTACCTGTAAACCAATAACTTAATTTCCTTCCATAGGATTGCATTAACTGCTTTACTGTGAAACATTTTTTAAGTGCGGAGTGGGAAAAAAATATAAAACCTTTAAAAAAGGTATACTTACAAAACCGGATATGCTCACCTTTTATCTAGGAAATGTCCCAGTGTGATATCTAGGCATATCACATGGAGTAAAACAAGTAACTTGAAAAGTAATCTGAAAAGTAACTAATAACGTAATCACAATAGTAACTGAAAAGTAATTCCAACTGTTTTATGAACCAGTAACTTACCTGTAATTGATCCAATTGCATTCAAACTGTATTTAACTGCATTATTCTTGCAAAATACTATTACATTGACCTGTACCAGGCCTGGCATGGTTGTAGAAATAAAATACAACTAAATATTTTTACACAAAACAAATTGGACACAGCTCAGTTTGAGTGTGTGAAATCATTTCTTGCCCGAGTATGTACAAAAAATGCTTAACACTACCCTCTGATAAAGACTTACTGCTCGCCCACTCTTCCACAAATAGAGAATAAGGTATTATCTACTTTAGCCTCTGCCTACGTTCGGGGATCCACTGGACTCTGTGCACACCATTTGAAGGGATAGTCTTATAAAGTGTCTATATGTACATCTTTATGCTTAGACTACAGGTGGTGAAGGCACTCCTGGTGGGGAAAATGTGCAAATATTTTCCTAGCCACATGTTGGGTAGAACTTGTAAAGACACTGTTTTCTCGAAGGGGTTGACTCAAAACATCTGTCCTGGTCCAGGGGGTGGGAAGTCAAACAATTTTCTACATAGTGCACCTGGACTAAAATAACTAAGAACGTTTTCCAAGGTAAAACACAGAATAGAGCGAGTATACAGTTCTGCCTGGAGACTCGCTTAAACTCCAGGCATGAAAAAAATCTAAACCTTGGTAGAATCCTAGGTGGAGTGGAGTGCTTAGCACATTCACCCCCCTGGCCACAATTTGGAGCGTTTCAAAGTAGGTGAACCTACTGCTAGACAAACCATATTCTTTTGCCTACGGGCAGGTTAATACAGTTTATTGTTGGGTCAACTTTCTGAAGATTTGCAGCTTGAGGTAGGGGACAGATGCAAGCATGTGAATCTATAAATGATAAATGCTGGAAAATGACTAAATGAGCAAGGCAAATGCACTGAAAAGAATATTTAGCTAGTTCAGGTTTTTTTTTTAGCCAACAGCAAAGGCAAGGTGCTTAGTACACATGAAATCAAATGCTTATAAAACTTAAAAATTACATTTGTTTAAACAAATGTAGAAAGATGACAAAATGAAACGAGGGTTAAAATAAATATATATTTCAGATGCTGATATGGAGTAATTTACTACAATGGATTGAAAAATAAGAACATGGCTAATTGATTTGTGCACGAGCACCATGGGTGCTTTCTGTCTCTGCCAGAAAAGAACACATTCTAAACAAATTACATATTTGAAGGATACAGGATGCAAAATAACTCATTTGAACTACATTATTTGAAGTTGGTCACCTCTCTTGGAGCTTGACTCTTCTTCAGTGAGGTCAATCACTACTCCAGAACCTTTCTTTATTTCTTCATTTGAAACCTGCAGGAATTAAATGTTAAAGAACAATAACATTTCTGCTTCTTGAACCACGAATACAGGTAAATGAAAGAAAAATGAATACACATTTAAATGTTAACAATGATTACTTGGAATAAATATCTGCAGGTCTGGCTAAAACAAAAAATAAATAGCAATGCCATCCATCATTACATCATCCATCATGTAGAGAGATGAATCAAATTCTTTTCACCTAGTGTTAAAACGAAAAGTTACTTAACTCCATCAGTTTATTTCAGTTAAGACAACACAAACATAAAAACATACAAAATAATGACATTATAAAATACAAAGTAAAATGTATTCATAATTAGAACATTGGAATTTGGAGCACTCCATTGAAGCAACATTCCAATGTTGTTTGAACAAAGGCCTCTCGGAGCCCGAGGGGATTTAAAACCCCTCTAGCTCCAAGAGGCCTTTGTTTAATTTGTTAGAACATTCTGCCCTCTAGTGGAAGAATGTTATAATAGCCTTATAGCCCTTCATAGCTGAGCTATACCGGTTTTTAAAGTCCCGCTCCCTTGTTAAAGTACCTCGCCTTCGGCTCGGACCTTTAACGCTGAAGCGAGCCTTTAATAGCCGGTATAGAAGGCTGTATTAAACAATGCTTGATATTATTAGGAAAATTAAATCTGGGCACGATGATCTCAGGCTAACAGCCTTACTCAGAAAGCCAGCTATGGCAAAGGACAGAGGAGCTGGGCCTGTCTCTCCTGGGTGTTAACAGGAGTCGGAAAGGAGGAGTCAACAGCAGAAGTGATGGTGCTCACCTCGTGGTGGGAGCAAGCTGAGCGAAGCTGCGAGTGGCGCACGGTAGGATAGGCAAGTGAGCAGTCGCGGTTGTGCCGGGGGGCCAGTAGGGGAGCATAGGGGGCGATGAGGCTAGTGCTGCGGCTTACTCCTGTTCGCACGGAAGTGGGCAGCACTAGGTCAATGCGGCTGGCACAAACGGTGTGGGCTGCCCCGACCCCACCTACACTACTGTGCCTACACCCGCTCTGTCTATATTCACAGTTCTCATCTTTTCTTCGGGGGGGGGGGGGGGGGGTCTGCACACACCTACTCCTACCTCTCCTACCGCCAGAGCAACACAGGAGGGCTATGTGCTGCGAGGATGACTGTTAGTAACCTCAGTGCGCCCAACCTCAGTCCCAATCCTCCATAAAACATACCTCCAATACTTCCATTCTCTCGGTGCTCTATGCTTGATGCCCTGTTTTATCGGTACATCTATGAACTGTTAGTGGCCAGGTCATTTGCGGGCATTTGAGAGCTCTGCCAAGGGTGTTCACAGATCCTGTACCTGCACCTGTGAAGCGGTCCAAGCCATTAGGCTACGCAGGGGATCATCAAGAAGGTGTCACGTTAGTCACAGCCAACTGCATATTGCAAGCGGCCAAGCAGAAATCCTCAACATCCCCTCAAATGTATTGGGAAAAAAAAGCCAGACGGTGCATACAAGGCCAAGCTGCTATCAAGCAAGGAAACTTCTCTGGAGAGAAGGTACCACTCTCCGACATCATACTGGATCTGCCCGGGGAGCCCCAACAGCAGCAGCGAGATACATCTTTACCCAGAGGCCAACCTTCACAAGCGCGGACCAGTGAATTTTTCAGCAAGATTTCATCCCAATCTCAGAACCGGGCCTGCTCACCTCCATCTGCTATCCCGCAACCTGGGAAAAAAGTAAAAGCCTATGCACAGCCTCTCAACCCCAGCCCCATCGCTGCGTCACCCCCTGTATATCCCCGACCCTGCTCACCCAAGTTCTAGGTAACTCTGGATTTTCTTCATCAGCCCAGGCTATCTCACGGAGGGTCCACTATGACCCTGGACACTGCCCTTGACACATTGAGAGCTCCCTTCCCCAGCTCTGGAGAACCTACTGATAGAGAGTGCAGTGCCATATGGACTGAGACAGCTGTGGAAGTTGTGGAGACAATATTCCTCCTTGTTTTTGTAGGTATTACATAGCTTTCATATTGTCTGTCCGGACTAGGACAACCTTATGAGTCAGTTGAGGTAGGAATGCTTTCAATGCTAGGTGAACTGCTTGAAGATCCAGGTAGTTGATGTGGAGAGACTGGTGCCTGGCATCCCATAGGCACTGCACTGTGAGGTCTTGTGGGTGAGAACACCATCCTCTCTGTGATGTATCTGCAGTGAGAGTGATGTGGGGGAACGGGGTTGAGAAAAGGCCACCCCTTCAAAAGATTGCTGTTTTTCTATCATTGCAGAGAACAGCGAGTGTGGCTGTCTATCAACATTAGATCTGTCAACTGATCCTGTGAATATGACCACTAACAAGCTCAACATTCCTGTAACGGATGCATGTGCAATCTTGCATGGGAAACTATGGCAATGCAGGAAGCCATCATCCCTAGCAGTCGCATGACCATCTGCACTGTGAGGTGTTGGTTTGTTTGAAACTTGGGCATTATTGCCTGAGTTTTGAATTCTGGTGGATTGGGGAGGGCTAATCCTATTTGTGTGTTTAGGATTGCTTGGTGGAACTTATAATGGTTGCAGGTGAGACTTGGGAATGTTGATAGTAAACCCTAAACAGGGAGAAGATTTATTGCCATGTGAGTGTGTTGTTGGCACTGATGAGGAGTGCTGGCTTTGAAAAGCTGGTTGTCCTGGTAAGGGGATACGTGGATATTTTGTCTGCGTAGGTGAGCTGCTACGACTGCTAGAAATTTGGTGAACACTCAAGGTACAGTGGTTACCCCAAAAAGGAGAACTTTTTGAATTGGGACCTGCACTTCCTGTTTATACTTTAAGTCTCTGAACTAGGCAGGTCTTCTCAGAGTGGTGGCCGCAAACATCTGCCTACCGGCTATGCCTGCTGCACTGAGTGAGGATTTTATGTATGTCATGATTATATTTAAGTCCTCCTAAACTACAGTCTTTACACTCTTCCTTTACTGAACGTTGCATCAGGTCTTTTATTTCATCCCACTGCTGGTAGGTGTACCTAATTAGCAGGGCAGTAGAGTTTGAAATGCGCCACTGCCAATCTTTCCATTTATCTGCCCACCATGTCCACCCAATTGCTTTCCTAGTTTGTTTTACCTGCGAGAGAAGAGTTCCCAAGAGAAAGCACAATTTTGTCTGTTCTTCCTTTAGGTGCCCTCTTTATTAAGGCGCTGTATATCACAATGTACTTCGGAGCGAAGGTCTGGATGGGTAGTATTCCATCCCTCTACGGGAGAATCGGTTATAGATCTTGTCACTGTTTTGTAGCTTCTCCTCCCCGGAAGGATTCCTACTTAATTTGTCCAACTCCTGCTTCCTCTTTCCACTCAATAAATTCCGGCTTTGCCTCTTCCAGAGGCTCTGGTGAAGTTCGAGGCTCCAGTTAAGTGGTGCTTTGTTCACTTGTCGTCTTTTCCTTACATGATTTACAGGGAATTCTGAAATTTGTCAAGGAGTCGTTGACATACTTCCTCCTACCCACAATGGCCTCTTGGTGCAGTTTCTTTCAGTCGGAATGGAGGGCATTTAGGCCGACATTGGGATTTGCAGGATTTCTTGAAACTTCCCTTTTATAGCCAAGGCTGGTTAAGAGGGTCTGCCGCCTATGCTATCTTTTGGTCTTGACCTGCGGGGCCCTTAACACTTTTGCATCTTTTAAATCGCCGATGTTCTCAGTGACAAACCAGTCTTCGCATGCTTCGAGTTTGATGATTTTGGCTTGGCCTCACTGCACCCTTGGTGTATTACCCGGTGTTTTAGTGTCTACTTCCTTTAGCATCCTCTCTGATGTGCTCTCTCCAACCCAATAATTTCTTCAGCATTTGAGCCTTCGTCTTGTACCAGTTTAGTCTCTTCTGGGTTATCCTCGACGGGTAACAAGCCCAGATCTTTGAGCAACTCCAGTTTGTGCTCCGACTGTGTCAAGGTATAATGTGCCCACCCACATCTACTACTCTTGCCTTTGGCTGCAACTTGAACACCCCTCGAACTTAGTGATCTTCTGGGAGACAAGAACTGCACACATGCCAGTTGGGGAAAAGAACTAAATGTGGCTCTTCAACACCCATTGCTAATTAGGTTAAAAAAAACAACTTCGATGATTGTTGAACCTGAGGATTGTTGAGCACATTGGCTCATCCGTTTCCTTTTTTTGCAAAACCAATAAAAGAAATTTAAACAAAAAAAAAAAAAAAAAAATTTGGGTTGATTCCTCGACCATTTCAGGAAAAGCTCTTTGTTTTTTCCTTTCTTCGGATCCAGGTCTCCCAGCTGCGTTTCAATTCCAAATGATGGAAGAAGGTGAAGATCAAGATCACGCTGAGGGACTTCTGAGGGCGCACGCCTGATGTCATTCAAGGAGGGACATCGCATAAAATGATCAATGACGCTAAACACAAGAAAAAGTTAAGAAAAGGGTCTAAAGGAGACAATTTCGGGTTTTTCATTTTTTAATGTAGCACTCTATGGAAGTGTATGTGTTCCTTTTTACCTGGTTCTTACATAACAGACCAAGCTCCTTCCCTTTTACCCTAACCTCTCTCAGGGCATCTTCCCCCTCCAACCTCTCAAGGTACAGCATTCCCCCCCATCGGTCTTTCCACCCCCAGCTAGATTTTTTTTATCCCTATTAGTCTCCTTCCTCTGCATGTTATGCGCTTGATGGCGGGGTTTATGATGCCCTGGACATTTTCCAGCTGCATTTTCCGGTCTATTGCAACACCACAATTTCCCCCCCCCCTACCTTTCGCGGTCCCTCTCATATTCATGAAATTAACTGCCAATGCCAGATGCTTTTTAAATGCACCAGCTTGAACGAAGCCAATATCATCGACTGGTTCTCTTAACATGGATTATGGCTAATGCAATGCATCACACCATGTTGTGTAAGACAACATGGCTACCATCTTGAAAGTATGATAACATTGTTTTGTATACTTTCAAGATGGCTGCCATGTTGCACCACACCATGTGGAGACCATCTTGATATTAGAAAAAGGCTTTCAAAATGGTTGGCCATTACTATCCCTTTGCCAATACAAACACACTTTAAAAGCATCTAACATTGGCAAAACCAATAAGGTAACCACAACTCTTTGACAAAAGAGACCAATTGGTTTTGCACAGCTTGTTCTGATGCAGACAACAATTGCAGTACGAACCACAGATGAAGGCGATTCATTAAGCAAAGTAAATGGCAGAAATTAGGCACCACACAAAGTAGAGTTATATATAGAGTATCGAATATAAAAAGGTAGAATTCACACATTTTTGTTCTTAGCACAACTGTGTGCTGTTGTATTTGTTTTCAAAAGAAGAGAAATGATGCGTTAATAGAATCTCATACTAGAAAGGCAGGCCACTTGGAAACTGGGGTCTGGAAAGTAAAATGTAGGTGTATGGTAGTTTTTTAAAATTTAGTTTACTGTCAAACACTACAGCGGAAGGTGAAGCAAGTGACACATGATTGAGAAACAAGGTTTAATTGTATCAGTGGCACTTAAGCTTGGTAAGAAAACAGTTTAGTTTGACAATGGTTGAGAATATGGGCTGCTCTATGCTGTAAGGTGTGTGCTAACAGATTTTGATGGCTTGTGTTGCTTGCATCTGCAACAGGCCATACGAGTTGTGGACCTCTGTTTAATCGTTGGTGGAATATTGCACGAATATGTTCAAGTTAATTGAGCCAACTGAGAAGAGGCTATGAGTATGTGAAGCTGTATGTAGCACGCAAATGTGATTCAAGCAATTCATACCTACTTTGAGTTGTAGCACAAAGAGTTACAGTTCCGGAGGTCTCAGACTGACAAAAATGCTTCACTTTGGTCTCAGGGCTTAAAAACTGCTAGACATTGTAGACTGCAGTGAGGAACTCTAAAGTAAACATCAAAAGCTACTAATACAAATCTGAACTTTGGTAGTATAAAAAAATAAGGTTAGATCTTATACTAATATTAACAAAAGGAAATCTAGATTTTCCAACATACCTCAGTGTTGGACTTCACATTTAGTACAGACCCTCTGTCTGTGGATGCCCTCCTGCTCAGACTATCTGCAGAAAAAAGGTGATTGTTAAAGGCATTTTAAAGTTTTTACTTCTTTTAAATTAATTGTTTTGGTTACTGGTCAGTCGCATTACCACTATAGCAATGTTTAACAAGCCATGAAAAACACTAGCACGTCACCTTGGTTAAGTAAATGCAACCCTCGCAGCTGATTAACTGCAATAGAATGCAAGGGTACGGAGGTGTAGAATCGCCTTAATTGCTACTGGAGATAAAGAAGTTGAAGTACTGGATAATAAAGCTATTTACTCAGGGAAAAAAAGCAATTTGAGAAAAGTGAAATATTAGGAATAAAATACAGGCCTTGTAGTTCTCAAATCTGCAAAATAACTAATTGAGTACAATATTTTAACCACCAAAGAACATGGCTTCATTATCATGATCTAAAAGACCTGTGTTCTGCTGGGCTTCAGTGATTGTAGAGAGAGGAAACCTAACCCCTACAAAAAATAGTTTTATTTTAATCATCTTCAGTTTTGTGATGGCTGAAGATTTAACTTGTGCTTCCCAAAATTTTAACTTTTTTTTCGCAGATAAGATAAGAGGATAGGTCTCTACCAAATACAAACAATTGACATTTTGTTGCATTTTGTAACCACAGATATTATTACTATTATCAACCATATAAAATAAGCATCCTGTTTATGAGAAACAGAGGTTTATACATGAGAAGGAAAAGAAAGAAAAATAAAAGTCAGGTGCAGCAGTAGAAAATGTTAATTTGTTAACACTATTTTTCCAAGGTTCGTATCTTAGAAAAATGTGCATGCTCTTTAAAGTTACCTGGTGGTCTCTTGACTAATATGGAACTACATGCAATGAGTATAGGAGGGCCATGATTAAAGGCACATGCACTAATTGTAAGTAGACCCAAAATACTGAATACTCCCTGAGCTAGTTTCAAGAACGAGTGGTCTGGAAAGTTAAGATGGGGATTTTAACCTTATTAATTAAAGTGTTTGGGTGTGCACTTCATCCAACGCACATCAAGAGTTAGGAGTGAAGCCAGAAAGACTAAAATGTTAAGTCTCAAAAACAAGGGGACTAAAACAATCTCATAAGATCCTGCTTGTCAAAAATATAAATTCTAGAACATAACTTACAAACAAACCAGAAAAGAACATTAACAAGATATTATTGTACTTTACAATGCTTCTTATAGGAAAATACTTCAAAAAAAGCATGTCGATTTTGCCAGTTTTATACAATGCACTTCATTGAGCACTCACCTGCCACAATAAAAATAACAAATAAACCATTAGAATATGATTCCTAAAGAATATTTTTATAGCTATATGTGTTGAGGCCCTCTTCAGACAAAGATTATGAACAGGCTTCATAGGTTTCTTTCTTTTGGAACAAGACAATGGAATAGCAGGAAATTTGGTGGGCAGGCAGAACAGTGGAGTGCAAAGACTATGGAGTAACCAGCAGCACAAGTGTGTGCAGACACCAGTGTGGCTTGCATTTGGCACCCTAAGCAACAAAACATATTTTCCTCATTGCTTTTCCTTCATAGTTGGACAGGCTCTGTAGGCTGAGCATGCCAGAGCAACACAACAGAATAAAATAGTTAAGCAGCCAAGCTCAGCTGCTCTACGACTATTATCCAAGGAGCTTCTCTGGGGGTTCCAGTGTTTAGTGCAGGCAATGAGGTCTCTACAAGGCAATGGTGCTTCACACTTCATTTCTTTCCTATGCCAACAGCCTATAATAGCTTGTTTGTGAGCCCTGCAGCCCTCTTCTCCTGCCTTGAATTGCCCCCATTGTGCAAGGAGGGACCGAAAATTGTTTTTAAAACTAATTTCTATCAAAACATTAGATGAAGGGGTAAGCTTGGAATTTGGGCAGCTTACTCTAAGATAGTGGAAACGTGGGGTGAGCAACATTTTTTGCTACCTAAGAAATTTCCTTTCATGCTTTCTTTTTCAAAAGGGGAAAGATAGATCACAATGTTAAACTACAGATTCCTAAACAATTTAAATGTGTCTACTGGATTTTCTAGTTGGTTCTCTATTTATTTAAAGACACATTTGAGATTTTCTTTTGAAATTCTTTTGCTAAATCTATGTTTAACATTATTGTAGGAAGCTGGCTCTGTATAGGATATTGGGTATTAGGTAGTAATACCATGCACGGAGTCCAGGGGTTCCCCAAAAGTGTATAAGGCTCAATGTAAAACCCAAAGTAGTAGTGTGGGCAAGCAGCCTTAGGCCCAACACAGAGGAATGCAAGACATTTATTGAACAACAGTGATCAATAATGGACACATGACTCAAGGAGATACAGAACAATTTTAGAAAATTATACTTTGTAGTTTATTTTAAGACCCAGGTCTTCGTAATCAAGTAAGTATGTTTTAATTAAAAATACCTCTTTGACCCAGGTCTTGATAATCAGGTAAGTAAGTTTTCTAATTAAAACTACTTTTCACTTTGAAAAATCGACAGAACCTTTTCAACACAGTCCAATGTTATCCTATGAGGAAAACAATATTACTGTTAACCATTTAAGTACGGAGTTACAATCCTAGTCTTCGAAGCAATAGTCAACAAGGGCCATGGTTTTGGTTAGTACCACATTCGATGGTGAGCGCCCAAACCTTTTCAGTGGGGATTCTTCTTTCGGCCAAGAGGGTGCAAGCAAGGCAACCGCGGTTGAAGGCAGAAGACCAACAACAGCAGAGGTAAGATGTGTAGGGGGTCATAGAGGCACTGTCCGTTCAGCTCACCAAGGCCCAGGAGCTTTAGGTGCAGGGTTGCCTTTCGACGTCGGAGTCTTCTTATCAGAGCCATTCGAAATTGGGGGGAGCCTCTGGATTCACACTCCAGGCACAGTTTTTTGGAGGTCAGGAGCGGTCAGCCAACCCTGGACACAAGGTCATAATCGGTGGGGAGACTTCACTGTACAGGTGAGCCACTCAGACTCAGGATGTTGGTGTCAGGTGCAGAGTGGGCATAAGATGCGGCTCTACCTGGATCTGGAGTAGGTTTCTTCTGAACAGGTTCGCTGTGGGAGATTGGCATCCTTGTTGAAGGCAGCAGTCCTCCAGGGTTTCAGAGGTCACTGGCTGCAAGACAGGTAGCAGGGTTGTCGTAGCTGGAGATAGTCCGGTAGGGTTGGGGCCAAGGCAGTTGTCTTCAGGCTTCTGCTGCAGGGTGTCTTTCTTCTTAGGTCATCGCAGATCTACTTTCAAGGTCTGGGGCAGCCACCTAAATACTAAATCTAGGAGGCGTTTTAAGGGAGTAGTAGGTAGGGCCAATGGGCACCTTACCTGGGGTGACTATACCTTCTATGTCAACCTCCTGTGGGAGGAGGGCATAGACCTAGCAGTGATTGGAGGTGTCTTTCTATCTTCAAGATGGCACGGACTGAAAGATATGCTTCACCTCGCCTACCCCACTTGACGGGTGGGGTTGACAGAGTTGGATACACCTACTATCCTTCCTAAGTTTTCCCACCCAAAGTGGGGGTGTAAGCCGGGGGCTGACATCTGCAGAGGCTGGGGGTCGCATTACAAAGGTGACAGGCCTTTGAAGCTCCCTTCGAGCACTGGCCCATCCTGGAGGAGACATGACACCTCTGTCCAGAATGTGCATGGTTTCTGGTCCCAGAGAGCAGGGGTCCAGAAACATGTCTGGTGGTGGCTGCCTACAGCCGCTCAGAGACCAGGGTTCGTAGATGCAAATACTCTTACTCTACTTCTAAGACTCTAATACTGTAGGGGCATATCTGGTCATGCAGTTATGCCCAAACCTGGGATATAGTGCACCCTGCCTTAGGGCTGGTAAGGCCTGCTAGAGGAGTGACTTACTTATATCTTAGTGCTAGCTGGCATGGCACACAGGCAGTGTGCCATGTTGACTTGGTCATTTCGTTACCTCACAGGGACATGCCAGGTGCAGGGGCAGTTGCATGGTCCTAGTGAGAGAGTTCCAGGCGAACATCTTGAGGCACTAGGTACCCATGGTGCCACTTACTAGAGGCTTACAAGGGGAGGCAGAACTACCAATTGAGGACATGTTTTAGGGAAAGATCACTGGTATTGGGAACCTGGACAGCAGGGACCAGTACTCTACAGTCAAAGTTGCATCAAAAGCCAGGCAAAAAGTGTGTGTGTGTGTGTGTGGGGGGGGGGGGGGTACTGCAACAGAACCCCATTTTCTCACAATCAAAAAAGAAAATATCCTCCAAACTGTGAAGCAACAATAGTGACAGAGGGCTTCCGGTATTTAGGTTTATTCGTAACAGCCGACGCTGACCGTTTCTATACAAACAATCTCATGGGTCTGGTAACACGCTTGCACCATGACGTGCACCATTGGAGATCCCTGCCCTCACGCCTGCTCGGCCAAGCAGACCTTTAAAATGATGGCCCTACCTATCCTACAAAATACACCATACAAGGTCCCAGACACCTACTTCTATATGATAGAAGGGGAAATTAGGACATTACTATGGGATGGCCGGCCACTACGGATAGCAACCCACAAATTGACATGGGGATGGTAGGATGGTGGGATGGCGCTGCCTGATGTGAGAGCATATTATTGGGCAGCCCAACTAATGGTTAGAAAACATTGGGTACACCGCCCTCACGACGACCCAGCATACCGGATGGATCGATGGCTCAGGGGGCTAGAAAGCCTCCCTATACAATATTCCAATCCACTAACATCTGACCGGCCCAACGGAGCAGACAATATCCCTTTGGCACAGAGTGACAAAAAAAAGAGTGACAAAAAAACCAGGACGGTACAACAAACTGACACAGGCTACCTCACTCTGGGAGGCAGGAATATCTAAAGGCGGCGATCTCTGGCGCAGGGGGAACTTACTCACATTCACAGGGATACAAACAGCATGAAATGGCAGACACAGATATTTTGTTACACACAAATCAAACACGCACTGACAGCAGCCATCCCATGTGACCAAAACCTGCCAGCGATCACCCCGCTAGAAGTCAGGTTGCTCACAGACCACGTGACTCGGAGAGCCATCTCCATGACGTACCAAAAGATATTTAACAACCTCCCTGAACCACTAACACAACTCTATTCTCGGTGGCAGACTGACTCGAGAGACCTTGAGGAAGATGAATGGCGACAAGTGCTGTCCTCCCCACGAGAAGTGGCTATAACAGCTAGACTTAGACTGATACAGCTAAAAACACTACATAGGATATATTACTCCTGCGAAGCAATGATAAAAATGGGTAAAAAGGAAAACGCACTATGTCACAGGAATTGTAATCAAGTCGGTACATACTACCACATATTAGGGGAATGCCCGGTAATTCAACAATACTGGGAGGGGATAACGTCACAATTACAACAGGTATGTGTCAAGGAACTGTTTCCCCAGCCAAAGATATGCCTCCTCAGTATCTGGGAAGCAACAGATCTTACCTGCATAGAACAAACATGGGCAACTCTGGGGATGGGAATGTCAAAACTGAACATTGCCCATAGGTGGGGAATACAGGAGGCACCAACAGTTAAAGAATGGAAGCAAGATATGGGCTGGTGCATGCTGGCTGAAAAAAACTGTTTATGTAACTCGGAGATGCCCCAGGAAGAGGGATCGTAAGTGGAGAAACTGGAATGCTTAAAGTAGATAATATAAAGAAACTGACAGAGGAAGGTGGGCGGTGTTAGACGTTATTGCGGATAATAGGTCAAAGGGGGCAAGTGACTGGTACTGTCGGCAACAATATCTTGTTTTCCAACTTTGTGCCTATCTTGTCAAATGTGACCACATTTGCACAGACATTTGTGATAATTGGCAACATTTCTAGGTTTGAAAACATTTCTGGGACTGTGAGCGTTTAATGTTATGCAAGATTCCATGATGGGCAAGACAATACACAGACCACAAGCTGGTCAACTGGTCAAACAATAAGCAATGATACTCAAACCTAGTTGGGATCTCACTTTCATGGTGGGCAGTAAGCTTAGGAAAAGTATAACCCTCCACCTCTAGGCCCTGATGCAGAACACAGACTTTCCTGGCTGTAAAGAAGACAGAGCCAGAGACAGGCATTGCCCCAATCAACCATAGATTATAAATGGTGTGATTACATTTAGACTGCTGAAAAGTTAGTGTGGATTTAAGGTGCTCCTGTATTTTGTGTTTTCTCCACCTATGATTTTGTAGTGCTACAGCTGTGTTTTACATTCTCAAAGGGGAATAGAGCAAAGAAAACCAATTAGTGGAGCACAGTGATTCTCATCCTGTGAAATGGAATGAATGGACAACACCATTACGAATGAGGTTAAATGGATTTGAGAGACGTGCTGCAGGACACTATTGGTGTTGAAAGTGCATGTTTGTTTACAGTAATGAACTCCCTCTGTTGATGGAAAGAGGTCTGGTGGTGCTGAAAACTGCAAATCGACCCAAATTAATTTTTTGTGTGATTCTTATCTGACATTAATCAGTAAAGAACACTAACAATTCAAGATGTCAATAAAAACAATTAAATAGCCACAAATGTACCAGACCCAACTCTTGATGCTGGTCACAAATTCAAGATGTTTTAATACCTGGAATGCCAGATGTCAAAGATTTCAATCGAACCTTCTCATTGAAGCTAAAAGGACAGAAATAAACAAAATCAAAAACTTTATTTAATGACAGAGGTTACCTGGAAGCAATAAGACATGGAGTGAAATAGGAGAACAAGCATGTGCCACATTACACATTAAAAAGTTACTTACCGCCAACACTTTGTCGTATGGGCATCTTCTGCATATTAGAAGATGGAGGGCATGGAGAGCACATCAGATATGGTAGGGGACGTCCTTGGTTACATCTACATGTGCTTCTTGCACACTTTTGAAAAACTGCATATCCTGTGAAATCTCTTGGCAGTGTGAGCATGAAGGACCCATTTCCGAAATTCGCAGAAGCATTCTAGAGTCAAACCTGTAACAGCAGCTACGACTACTCTACAATGTCTTTGCCCTATACAGAGTCAATCTAATTAAACAGCTTAGTTCCAATCATAACTCAAAAGGAGTCACAACCAGCTTATGCCGCCATAACCTTTTTTGTCCACGCCAAATTTGCGAACTTAAACTTTGCTAAAACTCACTTTTTGCTCACATTTCTATGATGGCATGTTCTACATCTATGGGAAGCCTCATATTTCTTATCACTCCATGTTCCCCCCCACAGCTCCCAATAAAAATGGTACCTTATTTGTGAGTGTAGGCCCAGTGCACGGGACAGGAAAGGGCCGAAAACGCAATGTGGAGACATCAGCATTTTCAGTCAAAAATATAACCAGATTTGGCAATGGAGCTTGTCGCTGTATTGGAGCCCAGGCATGGCGGCAACTGAGAGAAACCTACCACAAAATTCCTACCACCCAGTGTTCCCCCAGTTGTGCCAACAGAAACGCGACCCCACGTGTTTGGCTGAGCCCCATTCCCATGACTGGAACATAAACTACAGTCAATTGAGTCCTGGGGGACTCTGATCAACCCTGGCATGGTTTGATCCATCCCTGTTGCATGCGAGTAACTGTTGGCGGCACTTCGGGTCATAGGGGTCCAAGGTCCAAAGTCCCAAAGTCCCAAAGGAGACACCCAGAAACCGACTGTAAATAACTGTATGCAACCTATGCCGTTTTCACCCATAGGAAAGCATTTTTGCTAAAGATGCATTTAAGTGAACTGTTTACTTACCTGTGAAATTCAATATTTTAAAAAGTACATATCTGATCACGAAGCTCTTGGTACCAAAATGTACATAAAAATAATGATTATTTTTCTAAATTCTTGTGTGTCATTTATTGCCTTTGTGAGTACAACAAATGCTTAGCACTACCCTCTGATAAGCCTAAACTACTTGCCCACACCACCACAAAAGAGAACCTTTAGCGTTATCATTTTTGCCTCTAAACTAATAAGGGCTGCCTGGACTCTCTCCACAGTGTACCTCGTTTTGGTGCACTATATAGAGTGCCAGTTTCCCTACACATACTCGTAAAACAAACATACACAAGAACACAGTTTGCAAAATAAATTACAACCCCTCTGAAAAGTGCCAAACAAGGATTATCACATTGCAAGTCTTAAACTTCAAATGTTTTTAAGAGGGTGTAACCAATATCATCCTGCCAACTAATGAAATCTATGAGTTTTAATGTAACAAAATATATTTCCACAACCTTTAGCACAGTGTAAAGATAATCCACTCCTAAAGGTCAATTAGCTTTAGCAAATGCTTATCAAAACAGACTTACTGTCGATGTAACGTTACATAATAAATAATCATGACAGACTTATGGTATTTGAAACAAATTGTCCAGAAGAACCAATCAGGCACCATGCCCTTTATCATTGGCTTGTTGCCACCCAGACCAGCTCATGTCTGAATTCTACACAAGCTTTCCTAAAAGGCAACTTTCAGGCATACAGTAGGCAAACTAAAATATATAAAATATTACATCTCGCAAACTTTTTAATCCCTCCTAAGAGGTTTAACAAAGATTATCAAAGGCAAATCTTCTACCAGCAGGGTTTGTCAGAGGGGGAAACAAGAGGGGGAAAACCAACACCAAAACTCTTGCTTTCTAAAATAGTGTGCAAGAAGCCATGAAATGCAATACCGGTCAGGCTTTAACACAATGTAATAACCCAAAATTAAAGGACTATTGGCTTGAAGAGATGTTTTTACAATAAACAAATCGGGCCTACTGAATTTGTTGAACATTTTCATGAAAACAATTAGCCGATGGACACAGACATAACTTTTGACAATGAACTGATCAAGACTTTAGCCTTCATAATTGCTAGGCCACCCTAAACTACTGATGCCTACTTTATTCCGCATAAGCAATCCCACAAGGCAGGCATCGAAATATAGTTTAAAAATACAAGTGTGTGCCAAATTACAGATGGCAAAACAATATACAACCCTTCTTAAAACAGCATAACTTGCTTTCTCAATGTGCAAGTCTGTGGGTTTGTCTCAAGAAGTGACAGACACCAAAACCCTTGAATACTTTAGTAAACTGTGAGATTCCCTGCAATAATGTTATGTTATTTAGGGTTTTAAAGCGCACTATTACCCGAGGGTGTCCTAGGGCTGAGCACTGTCCCACTGGAGTCCTGTCTACACGCTTCAACTCAGAAATGACAATCTACTCTTATAAGCCTATTGGATTTAACATTCATTTCACAATAAATAAACCAGGCCTACTGCCTTTTTTGTGTGTAACTTTTCCACAGATCAGGTCGACGGCCTGGTCAAGGACTTGTCACCATGACCAACTTCGCTCGGCTATGCAGAGCATAAGCTTTCCCACAATGTAAAATGTGAAGTACAGGCACTCTTTTCAGGGAAAGAGTATGTTGTCTACCCAATCAAAATCTGTACTCAAGAAAAGCATTACTTGGATGAAGCCAAAGGCCCTCTATCAGAACTGCTTCTTAAAGGTCAGCCACATTTATGGTTATGCATATGCTCACGTATCAGCTAAAGTTAAGAGTTAGATGCACAGGAAATAATAGATTGGAATGGAAGAGTTCACAAACCCTGACTCTTAGAGCTCCCCCTTCCCATGAGCTACAATTTAGTAGAACAATGGCATAGGTGTCTAGATAAAATAGGAAGTGACCTGCTAAAAATAGTCTCTTCCAAAAACCCGCATTGGAAAACATATGGCCAGAGGAAGTGATGCTTTCAAGACACATTTAAATAGCAGAAGAGAAGGATATTCTATATTGGCAAGGATTAGACCAGACCCCTTGAAAGCTTGAGCACAGCGTAACTGCTGACGGCCAAAAAGATATTCAATAGTCACTTGGACTAGGCACTTCACTAATCTTTATGCAGCCCTCTCACCTACAGCATGATGAAGTTATTTCAGGACTCCATATACAATAGGCATGATGGACAGGTGCTTTATTTTAGGTTAGTAAATACAGAGCGAGCTATTGAGGTCATAAAACCAGGAAAAGTGCCTGGGTTGGACAAGATCCTGGGGCATCTGCTGAAACATGAAGAGAAAGTATGGGTTCCCTATGTAAATATGCTGTGCAACTCAGCTGCATCTGGGGCATGGGTCCCTCCATTGAGGAAAAGGGCCGAAATAGTACCAATCCACAAAAAAGGTAAAAGTGCAAGCCTGGGACTTATCGGCCAATAAGCCTTGTAGACGTAATGCAAAAAATGTATGTCCGCCAAATTCTGGACAGACTGAACGATTTGCGAATATGGATAAGATACTTACCTGTAATCCTAGTTCTCTTCCAGGAATATATATATACACATCCACATCCAAAAACAGTGTGCCCATGCACAGAAGCGCACTCAAGCCAGTGTTGGTTTGAGGAACCCTTATTCAGGGAAAACTGCTGCTGTCACAGGGAGTAAATGAAAGCATGATGGTGGCGCCAGATTCACGACGCGTTTCGGGCTCTTCCCTTCTTCCTGGTGAGACGCCACTGCAGCTACCCGTACCTGAATGTATTTAGTCAAATCTGCCCTCCAATGGGCCAATCAGGTAAGTGGACCTCTTCTGGGAAATGCAGTGTGGGTCAATTCTCGTGCCTCAATGTTCTTGCTGCCATAATGTTCGCATCCAGCCCTGAATGGGCCTCTTGACAACAGCAGTAGACAATCATTCCAGACACCCTGTTCCTGGGAACTCAGCGAATATTATATTTTATATATATACACATATACATAAACTCACACACACACACAACGCGTTTCGGTCACCTGACCTTATTCATGGGTGTAACCGGCAAATCAACTTGTCATGCGACTGTTGTCCCTTAGATTAATTTCAGTCAATTCCCTTTGCCTTTGGATCAGGGCTATATATGGGACAGCAAGCAAAGTGATTGTTTTATGGGCATGACCAAAAGGGAATTGACTGAAATTAATTTTAAGAACTGTGATATTTATACCAAAAGATATATTCCAGTCGGATTGCTAAAACATGATTGTTACGGATTTTCTACTTTAGACTATAATAACCACAATGCATCATTGCAACTCAGATTGGCTGGCGCATCAAAAGTGCCATTGGTATAAAGGACAACAGTCACATGACAAGTTGATTTGCCGGTTACACCCATGAATAAGGTCAGGTGACTGAAACGTGTCGGGGAGGCACTCTTGTGTTATGTCCTGGTGAAAATAAATGGATTGGATGCTTGCAGTCATGTGCCTCTCCTCCTTTCTGTGGGTATTGGAGAACTAAACTAAACACATACATATCCATATACACACACATATACATACATACATATTACCTACTGGCGATAGCCAGTAGGTAGTTATAGTTAGGACCACGTTTCCATAGGAAAACCTCAACATTCTATTTTGAATAACTTTGGCGCCGGTCGACGAATCCTCGCGAATTTCTCAAAATAGGTGGGGCGCTACGCTCCGCTCCTACCCTGAAAGTCTCGGGGGGATTCGTCAAGCGGGGGCTGAGATAAAAGGGGGGTCCCAAAACGCGTTTTTCCCATGCATTTTTCCATAGGACCTTTAGAACGAGCTACAGCCCGAATGGCTGAACAGAATTACTCAAAATTTGGCAGAGAGGTAGTCCCTAGGTCAAGGAAGTGCCTTTTGTAGGTTTGGTGTAAATCTGTTCAGTAGATTCTGAGAAAATAGCCTTTAAATCAATATATATATCTGAGCCAGCTTACGGTACGCTTACCGTACGCTTACGGTAAGCGTACGGTGGCGTGCGCGATTCTGATTGGCTCTTAGATCTTAGTAAACATTCGAATCGGCCGAAACCAGGAAGCGGCGGCCGCCATTTTGTCTCTCGCACTGAGAGAGATTTTTAAAATCGGAAGCCCAAAAACATGTAAAGGGGCTGTTTTGACAACTCCCTCCCACATAGTCATGTGGAGGGAGTCCCCAAACATCCCCCAAGTGCAAAAACGGTTTTATTTTTTTTTCGGCAATTTCACGGGGTACGCTTACCGTACGCTTACGGTAAGCGTACGGTAAAAAAATAAAAATAAAAAAAACACTATCCACACTTACCCCACCCCCTGTGCTTTTGGTGGCCGAAGGCCACCAAATGTGCTGGGCTTATTACAATGGAAAAAAACACTATCCACACTTACCCCACCCCCTGTGCTTTTGGTGGCCGTAGGCCACCAAATGTACAGGGCTTATTATAAGGGAAAAAAACTTAGCATTTAAAAAACCGTACTAATTCACTGAAAAAACCATAGGTTTCACACACGTTATAGTTAGGAATTAGCATTTAAAAAACCTTGCAAATTCACTGAAAAAACCATAGGTTTCACACATGTTATAGTTAGTGGAAATTTTACTGATAAAAAAACAATGAAATTGCCCCGTTAATCAGTAAAATTTCCACTAACTATAACATGTGTGAAACCTATGGTTTTTTCAGTGAATATATATATACATATATATATATATACACATACATATTATCTACTGGCGGTCGCCAGTAGATAGTTATAGTTAGGACCATGTTTCCATAGGAAATCCGCAACATTCTATTTGGAATAACTTTGGCGCCGGTCGACGAATCCTCGCGAAATTTTCAAAACTAATGGGGCGCTACGCTCCGCTCCTACCCTGAAAGCCTCGGGGGGATTCGTCAAGCGGGGGCTGAGAAAAAAGGGGGTCCCAAAACGCGTTTTCCCCATGCATTTTTCCATAGGACCTTTAGACACAGCTACAGCCCGAACGGCTGAACAGAGTTACTTGAAATTTGGCAGAGAGGTAGTCTACAGGTCAAGGAAGTGCCTTTTGTAGGTCTGGTGTAAATCTGTTCAGTAGTTCCTGAGAAAATAGCATTTAAATCAATATATATATCTGAGGCAGCTTACTGTGCGCTTACGGTAAGGTTACCGTACGCGTACGGTGCCGTGCGCGATTCTGATTGGCTGTTAGATCTTAGTAAACATTCGAATCGGTCGAAACCAGGAAGTGTTGGCCGCCATTTTCTCTCTTGCACTCTGAGGGGGGGGAGGAAAAACAAAGTTGGATAACATGAAAAGGGGCAGGCTAGACAGCTCCTAACCACCTAGCCTTGGTTAGGGTGTCCCAAAAGAACCCCCAAGGCCAAAAATTATTATTTTATTTTTTTCGAAAAAACTCCGAATGCGCTTACCGTACGCGTACGGTGACAAATAAACAAAAAAAAAAAATATATATATCCACATTTTCCTCCCCCCCGTGTGCAAAAGGTGCCCGTAGTGCACCTTTTGTGCATGGCATAGTTGTAAAGTGAACATTTAATAGATTACCTTTCACAACGAAGCGCATAATATGTCCTCCGTGTGCGGACGGTGCGCGAAGCGCATCGTGCGTACATGGCCCATCCAGCGTAACGTGGGCACGCGGTGCGCGTAGCGCACCGCGTGCCCACCGCGCGTGCACGGCACTAACTGCGTAAAGTGGGCGCGCACGCCACGAACGGCGTGAAGTAACTTAGCATTTAAAAAAACTTACAAATTCACTGAAAAAACCATAGGTTTCACACACGTTTTAGTTAGGAATTAGCATTTAAAAAACCTTGCAAATTCACTGAAAAAACCATAGGTTTCACACATGTTATAGTTAGCTGGACATTTCACTCGTGAAAAACCATTGAAATTCCCCCGTTATAGTTAGTGCAGGCAACTATAACTCACGCGACCGCAATCCTCTGCTGATGACATATGTGTCTTTATGAAAAAAAAATATCTGTAATATATGTATAGCTAAAATTTAATGGAAGAAGACATGGGCAAATAAGTGTCTAAATACAGTATTAGCATCAGCAGAGGATTGCGGTCGCGTGAGTTATAGTTGCCTGCACTAACTATAACGGGGGAATTTCAATGGTTTTTCACGAGTGAAATGTCCAGCTAACTACAACTTGTGTGAAACCTATGGTTTTTTCAGTGAATATACATATACATACATATACATACATACACATACATACATACACATACATACATACATACATACATATATACACACACACATATGGGTAAGAAAGTTTCCCGACTTAGTCAGCTCCACTCCTCCCGGGGTCGGTGCGAGTTCCCGGGTTTCGGGTCCCGGTAATATATTGTAGAAGATTCCACAGTATTCTATGCAAAGTAATACCTCGCACTCCAAGGCTCGTTTCAAAGAAATGTTTAATGGCAACGCGTTTCGAGCAAGCGCTCTTCTTCACAAGCCAAAAGTTACAAATCACTCGTCCACCATTTTTAGTACATATAAACATAAATAACGGACCAAAGTTGCTCGTAACCAGAGCATAGAAGTAAACAAAAGACTTTCTTTCAAAAAAAGAGAGAGATAAGACGCATTTCAAACTGCATAATAACAGTGCGTCAGTTGCAAAATACAAGAAAAAATGTCAAGGAGTATAAATATGCAAATACAAGTAAACATTTTTATGTTTAATGGTACTCTGTATAAGCAAATTAGGGGTACGGCCATGGGTACATGCTTTGCCCCTAGTTTCGCTAATCTCTTTTTGGGCAAGTGGGAGGAGGACATCAGACAGGACATTACACTCCATTATTTTTCCAAAGTCAAATTATGGCTTCGGTATATTGATGACCTTTTTCTTATTTGGTCAGATACAGAGGAACTAGCCACTGAATTCATTGACAAATTAAATATCAATAACAAGAACATTGCCCTTACGAGCAATATGAGCAGACATTCAGTTGAATTTTTGGATTTACTTACAACACCTCAAGTAAACACACTATAAACCAGTTTATTTCGGAAAACCACAGCTGGCAACACTCTTCTCCATGCTCTCAGCAGCCACCCTGATACCCTGAAATGGAGTATCCCTTTCGGGGAGCTGCTGAGAGCACGAAGAAATTGCAGTACCATTACTGCATTTGTTAAAGAAAAAGAGATCATGACCCAAAGATTCAGAGACAGGGGCTACCCCGAGTGGGTAATCCAAAGAGCAATCAAGAGAGTAGACCAAATTGACCTTACCCAAGTATTGGATCCCCAGGTGCAATCAAGTACTAACAAAACTAATACCACTCAAGAAACAGGTAGAATAATTCTTACCTATAATGGGAACTCCAATCAGATACGCAAAATACTGGCTGACAAATGGGATATATTGACCAACGACTCTATTATTGGTAGAACTATGAAGCGCAGACCTAAAATAACTTATAGGAAAGGTTGTAACATTAGAGACATCCTAATACATAATGATATAACATCTAGCAAACCCTCAAGTGAGCATAATCTCAAAGGTTTTTATCCTTGTGGGCATTGCAAAGCCTGTCGTAACAGCTGTATGAAAAAAACTGTACCAATTCCTGGTTATAGGTCTCCCAAGAATATCAACCAATTCCTTACCTGTAGTACCACATACTGTGTATATGTCTTAGTATGTCCCTGTCAAATGTGGTATGTGGGCAGTACAACATTTATGGCTAAGAAGCGAGTGTTAGAACATATGCGAGCCATAAATAAAAAGGATACTCATTATCCCATTGCCAGACATTTTGAGCTGTTCCATCTGTCCAATAGCTCGTTTCTTAGCTATTTTGTATTGGAACAAGTTCACATTGGCCCCAGAGGAGGTAACAGAACTTTAATGTTACACAAAAGAGAATCTAGGTGGATAATTGAACTTGAAACCAAGTACCCTAAGGGTCACAACCTAGATGAAGAACTAAGTACTCATTTACGTGGTGACTAGGCCTGGCATAAATATTCTGTCGTAGCTGCGTGTATTCTTACTGATGTATCAATTTTATCATGCAGTACAAACTATGCTTCAATAGTTTGTGCTATTAGATTTTAAATATTTGATTTTTATTAATTAATTTTTTCATTTTCATACAGGAAGAAAGGAAGGGTTACACCAGTTGCGGACTGTCTCATCCGTTCCGGCCACCCTACCCTTTTCTTCCGCGTCTTGTGGGTCCATCCCCAGATAAGATTATCTTTCTAATTTTCGAAATTGTTATGTTGTACACTTTATCTTTATTTTCTCTCTGTGTCTCATGAATCTGCTTAAGGATGCTGGATAAATGTAATTTTGTCGGCTATTCAAATAGTGTACTAATCTCCCATATATAGTGTGATGTTAAGACACAGCAAGCCATAAGATGCCAGGCACATCTCTAGTTCATGTATTGTATCCTCACAGTTGGACGATATATACAGTTCATGATAGGGGCACTATGCCGCTAGTGAAGCTCTGTTGTATAATACATACATTATATCCCAGGTGCACTATGCCGCTATTTAGTTTGTCTTGTGATACAGCACGCATTGTATTTGGATATTTTGTGATGTATATTATGATCACTTTAGCACTATTGGTCAATACGTTTGGAGAGATCATGACCTCCTAATACATGGCTCTTGACTGTTTGTCAAAAATTAGGACACTTCAATATTCTATGTCCACTTTGTGCGCCAGTAATCCAGAGGCACTAGTGCCGTTTGAATGTTCTCACAAAACTTTATTCAATGTTGGCAGCAATGCATTTACATGGCTTTTATGTACGCAACACGTGTTATGACCTTAAATGACATATGATGTGTTCAGGTGCCGAATATGTGGAAATAATATATAAATTCTTGCAATTGCGTCTATTATAACAAAAGATAAATCATAACACTAGGAGAATCGTTATATTTTTGACATTTACAAATGGCCGCCATGTTTGCCACTATTTGACAAACATTAGTCCTTCTTTTGTATCTGCACCTATATAGAATCATTGGAGATGTGTATTACTTTGTGTGATCAAGACAGCTTGCTGTCGAAACGCGTAACCTTGGTGAATAAACCTCTGGTTTTGTCCTGAGTGCGAGTCCTTCCTTGAAGATTTTTGTGCGTGATTTAAATATCGGGAGACCTGCCCGGTTTGACTCGCCACCTGTCTACGGGCCACGGACTTCGGTAATCTTGGTCGTTTGGAAAGCATATATTATATTACATTATATATATATTATATATATATACACACACATATATATATACATACACACACATATATATATATATATATATATATATATTCACACATATATACAAATATATATATGCACACACACACACACACACACACACACACGTACTATTTTTCCCACAAATCAATGCAGCCTCCCAGAAAAAAACAGGTTAATCATTGTCCTGAGACTTTGATTTTGCAATAAATGTAGAAAACAGAAGGACAAGGAGACACTTAAACTCTCTTCAATTAAAATCAGACAGTTCTCCTGGAAAAACACAGGCATTGTTAGTCCTTGGGCTGCATTAGAAACTTAACAGGATAGAAAATTAAAGCAATTGCAAGAATAAACTGCCACAGTGCCTTTAAGGCAGCCATGACCCCCCAGTTTCCCATCATGCCTCAGAGGTGGCGGTTAGATCAGTTCTTTGCAGAGTCCCGGAGGTTAGGACACAAAGATGACATAATCATGGATCATTTACCCAGGGAGGTGGGTTGCTTATGACTTTGAGGATACCCCTGGAAGAGAACTAGAATTACAGGTAAATACCTAATCCTTCTCTTCCAGGGGATCTTCATCAATCGCCATAAGCACTGAATCGAATAGCAAGCTAATCCTCTACTGAAATACATTTCTAAAGGAGGCCTGGCCTACTTGAGTGTCTGCTCTTTTATCAGAGTTGCAACAGTAATGTCTCATGTACATATGTACCGACTTTAAAGTGGCTGCCTTGCAGATCTCAGCAATCGGTACATTGCGCAGAAAAGTCACCGTATCTGCCTTTCCCCTAGTGGAATGAGCCTTGGGAGAGGACAAGAGGGGGTTATTTGCTAATTGGTAAGCCAGTTTGATATATGACACTATACATCTGGAAATGGAATGCTTGGAGGCTGGGAAACTTGTTCTGATGGAACCATAGTTTACGAATAAATAATCAGACTTTCTAACAGACTTGGACTAGTCTAAATAGAATCTTAAAACTCTTTTGAGATCTAAAGAGTGGGGAGGCCTCTCAGCTGGAGTAGAATGATTGACAAAGAAAGTAGGCAGTGAGATGGTTTGATTAACATGAAAATTCAACCGCACCTTCAGAAGGAAGGAGAGTTGGGTTCTCAGAACCACTCTGTTGTAGTGAAAGACAGTGTACGGTGCCTTGGAGCAGAGTGCCTGAATCTCGCTCACCCTACGAGCGGCAGTGATCGCCACCAAAAAGGCAGCTTTCCATGTAAACGGCTGAAGGGTCGCTTTGTGAATTGGCTCAAAGGGGGGACCCATGAGCTTGGAAAGGACCAGGCTTAGCTCCCAGGCAGGCGAAGGAGGCCAGACTAGGGAAAAAATAACTCTTTAATCCCTGTAGGAAATCCTTAACCACCTGAACCTGAAAGAGAAGGTTGAGTAGGTCAATTTCTAGATGCTGTAATGGCAGCAAGGTGTACTTTAATGGAACTAAATTTTAGATCAGAGTTGGCCAAATGTAGGAAATAAGGAAGATTGCCTCATCTTGTCGGTTGGAAACCATTTTCCACCCACCCCATATAGAATATTTTCCATTTAAAAGAATAGGAAGACCTTGTGGAAGGCCTTGTAGACTCAAGATGTTCACGGTGTACTGAGAAAGACCTAGGTGTCCATATTGGAGGACCTCAGGAGCCATGTTGCTAAGTTCAGCAAGGGACGGTTGGGGTAATGAATCCTCCCGTTCATCTTGGACAGCAGGTTCGGCCTGCACGGAAGTCTCCTGTATGGGCACTCCGAGAGATGCAGAAGGTCCGGGTACCACCACTGTTGTGGCCAGTCTGGTGCTATCAGCATAAGCCTCGCTCTGGAGAGTGAGAGCTTGGTTATAACCTTTGGGATGAGAGGAAGAGGAGGAAAAGCGTACGCTAAGTCCCCTGACCAGTTGATCAAAAGGGCATAGTCTTTCGACCCTGGAAGTTAAAAACTGACATGAAGCCGTGGCACTTTGTTTGTAATATCTGCAAAGAGATCGATGCTTGGCTGACCCAAATAATAAAAATGTTTGCCATCACTTCCTCGTGCAGAACCCAGTCTTGCTGATCTTCAAAGTGACGACTTGGGAGTCTGCTTGTGTGTTTTGTTCTCCCTGCAGATGGATTCTGTGATTGAAAGCTGTTTGAGACTTTAGGGACAAGGGGCAAGAGCGGATCCCTCCCTGCTTGTTTATATAGTACATCGTGGTCGTGTTGTCCATCTGGACCAATATGGATTGACATTGAATAGACGGGTAGAAAACTTTGAGGGCTAGATTGTGAGAAAGTGCCATCTTTCTTGCATGGTATGCCCCCCCACTTTTTTGCTGAATTGCTGAATGTACTTTGACTGAGCATGCCCTGGACTCCTGCCAATCAGGTGCCCAGGGCCTATGTTCCTTCCCTAAACAAAAACCTCAAAACCAAATTGGCAAACCCTGGCACATGTCAGCCCCTGGTAAGTGGTACCCTAGGTACCCAGGGCCTTGTGACCAGGGAAGGCCCCTAAGGGCTGCAGCACTCACGGTTTAAAGTCTTTATTTCGATTTTTACATCATAAAAGACAATTGAGAGCAATAAAAATTAGACATACAAAAAATAGGTAATTTAAAACAATTACAATTTCATAAATTTCAAAAAACATTACAGCGTTTAAAATAGAATTAAATAATATGATAAAGACCTAGTACATGAAAAAAACAGTTGAGAAGTTAAAAAACGAGAGCAAGATCAAGGTGCCTGCAGATATCTTGCTCTAATCACCCATGCCCACCCCAGGAATTTGGCTACGCCCACAACTACCACCTCAGAGGTATTGGTACGAAGCACCCATATAGCCTCAGCACTCCCTCTGACTTTAAGATGGCAGCAAATGGGTCTAATCCATTTGCTTCTTGGAGCATAATAGGCTGGACATGCAAATAGGAGATGGCCAACACTCTCCTTGTGACCAATGCACCAGGGGCAGAAATCACTCGCTCGGTTAGACCAGTTCTTGGTGAAGGATCTTAAGGGCAAAGACCCTACTCGGAACTGGTGGTAGAGCTTTTTGTCAAGTGTCTTAGTTATAACGTCCCAGTAATTCTCCAGGAAAGGGTCCAATTTATGGGACAAGAACCTTCCTGTTAAGCTAGTACAATCTGAGGCGTTAACTAATGCTTGGCGAACAAAAGCCCAGTAGAGTGCTTTAAATTCCTGTTTTGAAGGAAAGGTGGCTGAACCCGGGGAAACCCACAGCTGATTAAGACCCATGTCATCCAAGATCAATTTCACTTCACGAAGCCAGGGTATGCTACTAGACCCCGAAATAGATCTTACTTCCTCAAGTTCCCTAGCAAAGAGGCTTAAATCTGGGGAAGTCCAGATACGTCTCCACAGGGCTACTAGCCTGTATCGAGCCATTTTGTTAATTGGGTTGCAACCCATATCCAGACATAGTGGTTTGATGGGAGCCGCTTGGGGGAGTCCTACCAGTTTCCGCAAGAATTTATTTTGAACTTTCACCAGGGTTGATAGGTCCATATGCCCCCAAAGGTCTGCCCCGTACAGTATCGCGGAGCTTACCTTGGTGGCATAGATCTCAAGTGCGGGTTTGACACGTTTAGTTGAGGACCTTTTTTGCTCCTGCAGAAGACAACCAGTAAGGCAAGCAAATTTTAGGTGTAATATGTCAACCTGTGGTTTCCAGCGGAGACGGTAGTCCAAGGTTACTCCTAAATAGGTCATAACCTCAACTTGTTCCAAACCGACTTCACTCATGCTCACTGAGCTCTTAATAGGGCGACTTTTAGTTAGGACCATAAGGAATATGCTACTTACCAGTATGCATCTGTTCTTGGCATGTAGAGCTGCAGAGTTGTACACTTAGCATAGGTCGCCATCTGGTGTTGGGCCCGGATGTTTGCAGTTTGTTTTTCTTCTTGGACAGTCTTTGGAAGTCACGAGTTTGGTGACTCCTCCTTCGGTCCGTACTGCGCATGGGCTTCGGCTCCATCCTCAGATTGTTTTTCGCCAACAGGGAAATGGAGCGTAGTAATAACAGTGAGAAACCCATGTGTTGTATCTAAATAAGATGTACTGGAACGGATACAGGTAGCCGGGGAGGCGGGTGGGCGTGTACAACTCTGCAGCTCTACATGCCAAGAACAGATGCATACTGGTAAGTAGCATATTCCGTTCGAGGCATATGAGCTGCAGATTGTACACTTAACATAGATTATATAGCAGTACCCAACCTTAGCGGCGACCACCGGTATCCGTTGCAGCTGTTTGAAAAAGTGTCTTTAGTACAGCCTGGCCCACCCTAGCTTGCTGCTTGGAATGCACATCTACACAGTAGTGTTTTGTGAAGGTGTGCGGTGTAGACCATGTGGCTGCCTTGCAGATGTCATCTAAGGGTATATTCCCTAGAAAAGCCATAGAAGCCCCTAACTTTCTTGTAGAGTGGGCTTTAGGGGGAACCGATAATGTTCTCTTTGCCTTTTGATAGCAAATTTGTATGCATTTTACAATCCACCTAGTTATCCCTGATTTTGAAATGGGGTTGCCTTTATGTGGTGGAGAGAAGGAAACGAACAATTGTTTAGTCTTCCTGAAGGGTTGCGTTCTTTGTATGTAGTATAGTAACGCCCTTTTTACATCAAGTGTGTGTAAGGCCCTTTCTGCAACAGATTGGGGTTGCGAGAAGAAGACAGGTAATTCCACTGATTGATTGAGGTGGAAGGGGGAAAGGACTTTGGGCAGAAACTTCGGATTTGTGCGAAGTATGACCTTGCTGTGATGCATTTGTATGTAGGGTTCCTGTATGGTGAACGCTTGTATTTCACCAACCCTTCTAAGGGAAGTGATAGCTACAAGGAAAGCTGTTTTCCAGGTGAGAAACTGTAGCTCACATTTGTGCATTGGTTCGAAGGGCGGACCCATTAGTCGTGTAAGAACTAAATTTAGATTCCATACAGGGGAAGGTGGTGCCCTGGGAGGAATTACTCGTTTAAGGCCTTCCATGAAGGCTTTAATAGCGGGCACTCTGAAGAGTGATAAATGCTGCCTGTTTTGTAGATAAGCAGCGATCGCTGCTAGGTGTAGGCGTATGGATGAATATGCCAGGTTACACCTGTGAAGATGGAGCAGATAGCATATGATGTGCTGTATGGATGCATCTAGAGGGTTGATTGTATTGTTACGGCAGTAAATTACAAATCTTTTCCACTTTGCGGCATAGCATGCTCTAGTGGTAGGACGTCTGGCTTCCATGATGATGTTCATACAATCAGGGGGAAGGTTAAGGTATCCGAATTCTAGGATTTCAGGAGCCAGATCGCCAGGTTGAGCTGAGCTGGGTCCGGGTGCCTGATTTCTCCATGGTTCTGGGTTAGGAGGCATGGGGATAGATGCAGTTTTTGATGTGGTACCACTGACAGTTGTAGTAGCGTGGTGTACCACGGCTGCCTGGCCCACGTCGGAGCTACCAGAATGAGTGTGAGGGAGTGCTGTTGTAGCTTCCTGACCACTAATGGAATTAGTGGGAGAGGTGGAAAGGCGTATGCAAATCTGCCTGACCAGTTCATCCATATCGCATTGCCCTTGGACAATGGGTGTGGGTATCTGGCGGCGAAGCTTGGGCATTTTTTGTTTTCGTGGGTGGCGAAGAGGTCCATCTGAGGATGCCCCCACTGTTGGAAGAATGGGTGAAGAACTTGTGGATGCAGTTCCCATTCGTGTATTTGTTGCGTTTGTCTGCTGAGCAGATCTGCCATGGTGTTTTGTACGCCTGGAACGTGCTGTGCCAGGAGAAAGATGTTTTGAGGAATTGCCCATCTCCATATGCTCTGGGCAAAGCGGGAGAGCTGGGGAGAGTGTGTCCCCCCCTGTTTTTGGATATAATACATTGCAGTCATATTGTCTGTGCGGATGAGGACTGCTTTGCCCGAAATCTGTTTTTGGAAAGATTTTAGGGCTAGAAAGATCGCCAAGAGCTCCAGATGGTTGATGTGGAGCGATTTTTGCTGTGGCGTCCATAGACCTTGCATGGTGAGGTGTAGAAGGTGCGCTCCCCAGCCGGAGAGCGATGCGTCCGCTGTTAGTCACTTGAGGAACCGGGTCCAGGAACGGCAGCCCTTTGGAAAGGTTTGTGGTGTTCCACCACTGCAGAGAGTGATGTGTGCGGCCGTCTACCAACACCAGATCCGTCAGCTGACCCTGGGCCTGGTTCCACTGTTGTGCTAGGCACTCTTGAAGTGGACGCATGTGGAGTCTTGCATGGGGCACTATGAAAATGCAAGACGCCATCATTCCTATGAGCTTCATAAACACTCTTGCTGGAAGAGAGTGCTGAGGAAGGAATGTTTTGCGTAAGGCTTGAATGCTTGTGATTCTGGCTGAGTTTGGATAGGCAATACCCTTGGAGGTGTCTATAGTGGCCCCGAGGTATTGCTTTGTGTGAGATGGTATGAGGTGGGACTTTTGGTAGTTCACCGTGAAGCCTAGCTGGTGGAGCAGTTGGATGGTGCTGTTTGTATGCTGCACACATTGGTCGTAGGACGCGGCTTTTATCAGCCAGTCGTCTAGGTAAGGGAAGACGTGAATATGTTGACGTCTGAGGTGTGCTGCTACTACTGCTAGGCATTTGGTAAACACCCGTGGTGCGGTGGTGACCCCGAAGGGGAGAACCGTGAATTGGTAATGTTGCCCGTCCACCACGAACCTGAGGTATTTCCTGTGAGAGGGGTGTATTGGAATGTGAAAGTATGCGTCTTTACAGATCCAAGGTTGTGAGAAAGTCTCCCTGGCAGAGGAGTGGGAGGACTTGTTGTAGAGTGAGCATGTGAAAATGGTCTGAGTGTATGTAGGCATTTAGAGGCCGGAGGTCCAGAATGGGTCTGAGGGTCTCGTCTCTCTTTGGTATTAAGAAATATAGAGAGTAGACCCCTAGATTTCGTTGGTTGACGGGGACCTGCTGTATAGCATGTTTTTGCAGGAGTGAAAGTACCTCTTGTTTGAGCAGTGTGGAATGTTCTTGAGACATTGGACGGTGCCTTGGTGGGATATTGGGTGGGGTAGATGTTAGCTCTAGACAGTACCCTGACCGAATGATTTGGGTCACCCATTTGTCCGATGTTATGGACTCCCATACGTGGATAAAGTTTTGTAGTCTGCCCCCGACCGGAGTGGAATGGTCTGGGGGGAGCGGAGGGGAGTCATTGTGCGGGGGGGGGTGGCAGAACGGGTGTTGTTGGTTTTGCCCCTGCCCTTATTGTTGTTACCCCTGTAACCACCTCTCTGATTGCCCTTTGAAAAGGTATTTTGAGGAGGGGACTTGTAGGAGGTAGAGGCGTTATCGGTGGAGGAGCCTCTACCTGTGCCACAAAAGGACGAGCGTCGAAAGGAACGTTTGGAGGCTTGTGTTTGGAGTGCCCCCATAGACTTTGCTGTGTCTTTCTTCATCTTTTCGAGCGCTTCGTCTACCTTTGGCCCAAAGAGTGTTTCCTGGTCAAAGGGGTGATTGAGTATGGATGCCTGGACTTCAGGTTTGAACCCTGAGATCCTGAGCCAGGCGTGGCGACGAAGCAGGACACTGGTATTTATGGCCCTAGAAGCAGTGTCGGCTGCATCGAGGGCACACTTAATGGAGGTGTTTGTGATTAGTTTACCCTCCTGTATTAGGTCATGAGCCTTGTGCTTGTATTTTTCTGGAAGGTGCTGCATAAGAGCCTCTAGTTCGTCATAGTGTGCTCTATCATATCGCGCAAGCAGTGCTTGTGTGTTTGCAATGCGCCACATGTTTGCAGCTTGGGAGGCGGTGCGTTTACCAGACGCGTCCAGAAGTTTAGATTCTTTGTCTGGCGGTGGGGCATCTCCTGAGGATTGGGAGTTAGCCCGCTTTCTAGCTGTGGAGACAACTAGGGAATCTAGGGGAGCAGGGCCCTTGATGTAAGCAGGGTCTGTGGGTGCCGCCTTGTACTTCTTCTCTATTCTAGGGTTCAGTACTCTGGCTCTGACAGGGTCTTTGAACACCTCTGTAGCGTGCTTGGTGACACCCTTAAGCATGGGTAAAATGGAAGTAGATTTGTCTTGTATATCAAATGTATCCAGTAGGAAGTCTTCTTCTACTGGTTCACTGTGCATGTCCACCCCATGGTAGTGTGCTGCTCTCTACACTAAATGAAACCCTAAGGAGTCCTCTGGAGGAGACGGCCTTGATGGGTATAGGTCGTCCTGAGGTACATTGGGTATATCAGGGTTATTGTAATCCTCCCATGGATCTGGGGTCCCTGGTGGAGTGGGATCCATTGGGGCGTCCGCCGGGTAATTGTCCGGATCCCCATTATCCGGATCTGGGGATGGGGCCGGATCATAGTGAGGTAAAGGTGGCGGAGACCTGTGAGGTGGAGGCGGTGGAGGAGGTGGAGTGGGTAGGGGAGGCGGTGGTGGGGAGGGCACTCTGAGGGGAGAAGTAGCAGAGTCCTTCCTTTTGGGTGGAGGAGGAGGAGCCGGAGCATCAAGGCGTCTTTTCTTGGTAGTTAAAGTCAAAAGCCCAGTCTTTGGATCTTTGGACAAAGTCTTTTGTAAAGGGTCTGGTGTAAACAGAGCCAACGGTGTCGAGTCGTCTGTCGGCACCGGTGATTTCGGAACCGGGGGTTTCGATGGTCTGTGTGCGCCATGCTTTTTTGAGGTCTCCGGGTGTTTCGGCGTCGAATGATGTTTCGGCGCCGGAGCGTCGGTGCCGACAGATTTGTGTTTGTGTTTGGTCGGCACCGAGTGTCCAGGCTTCGGCACCGGTGGTTTCGGAGTTGAGCTGGATTTTGCAGTCTTCGGTGCCGGATGCTGTTTTTCGGCACCGGGTGTCGGCTGGCTCGATCCCGAGCTGCCATGAGACTTTGGGTGCTTCGACACCGGGCCCGAAGGTGGGGTGATCGAAGTTTTGGTTTTGGTTTTGCCCAGGCCGGCAGGCGAGGGAGTAACCTGAGTCTCTTTGGTTTTCGGCGCGGGGGTGGGAGGGGGCATAGTACTCACGGCCCGCTGCGCTGGTGTAACGTCCTCCACGTCGGAGTCGTCGGCCTCGGAAGCGCGGACGACGTCTTCCTCCTGCTCGGTGTGTGTTTGCCCCGAAGCTTCGGCGTCGTCTCCGAAGATGTCCGGTGGAGCTGCCGAGGAGGAGTGCGCCATGGTGCGTCGAGCTCTTCGATCTCGGATGGTCTTCTTCGATCGAAAAGACTTGCAGGCGGGGCAGTCTCTAGCCTCGTGTTCCGGAGAGAGGCAAAGGTTACACACCTGATGGAGGTCGGTGTGGGGAAATTTAGACCCACATTTTGGGCACTTTTTGAACGGAGTCCTTTCCATCGGCCGGGACCGGAGTCGCGGAGGGCCCGAAGGCCGGTGTCGATGTACGGGATGGAGAAAAGTGCCGCTTCGAGAGATGAAGATGATGAAGGAACTCGAAGAATCGAGGATTTTCCGTCGAGGCTGGAACCGTAGAAGTTCGAAGCCGGAGCACGAAGTATCACATCCGAGCCCGATGGCGGAAAAAAACAATCTGAGGATGGAGCCGAAGCCCATGCGCAGTACGGACCGAAGGAGGAGTCACCAAACTCGTGACTTCCAAAGACTGTCCAAGAAGAAAAACAAACTGCAAACATCCGGGCCCAACACCAGATGGCGACCTATGCTAAGTGTACAATCTGCAGCTCATATGCCTCGAACATTTAGTTTTGCTCACATCGATTTTTAAATCGTTGACATTACAAAACTCCTCAAATCGGGTCAATGCAATTTGCAGACCACTACGAGTCTTTGAGAGAAGTAAGGTGTCATCGGCAAAAATGAGCACAGGGAACTTGGTCCCGCCCAAAGAGGGTGCATCAGTGGGGGTCTTAGCAAAGAACTTGACCACTTGGTCAACGAACAACAAAAAGAGTGTAGGTGCCAGAACGCAACCCTGGCGGTCGCGATGTGTTACGGGGAAGCAATCCGTCACCTGCCCTTGGCCTCCCCACCTCACCCTAGCAAAATTTCCCTCGTGTATCCTTACAATCATGGCCAATATTTCTAACGGCAGTCCCAAATTTCTAAGAACGGTCCAGAGTTTAGCCCTTGGCACAAGATCGAAGGCCGATTTCAGCTCTATAAAGGCTGCGTAGATAGACCCGCCGCCCAACAGCACCACCTTCCAGTAGATCAGACAAAATCTGAAGACCTGGTCAATGGTGCTGGTACCTGATCTGAAACCAGCCTGTAGGGGGGACAGGATACCCTCCATCTCCATCCACCCCTGAACTCTGGCAAGGACCATCCTTGCAATGACCTTTTGAAGTGAATCAATTAAACTTATGGGACGGTAGTTTCCCGGGACTGAACGGTCCCCTTTTTTAAAAATGGGGAGAATCTCCGCCCCCTTCCAGGACACGGGGATCCGGGCCCCCTTGGCAATAGCATTCGCTACCGCAGTTATATAAGGAACCCAGAGTTGGGGATTGATTTTGAATAAATAAGCCGGGATGGAGTCCATCCCTGGCGCCTTCCCCCTTTGGACCAGGCGGAGCGCAGACTCCGTTTCCAGTGGCGTGAAGTTTAACTCTTGGTTGGGAGTAAGGGTAATTTCCTGCTTGGTCGGTTCCATGTCGATTTCTAAATCAGGATCCATGAACTGACCAGAATAGAAATCAACCCATGCTTCTGCAGACACATGATTAACTGGAGTTTGGGAATCGGGGTTTCTGCCCCACTTAACAATTTCCCAGAACTTAATCTGGTTGCCAGAAGTACAGGCATCCAATAGGTCAGACCAATGTAGGTCATCCCACTCCTTATTTGCTTCCCACTGAATTTTTTTATACATTGAACGTGCCTCATTTATATCGCTGGAAATCCTAGATTTCACTGCTTTCACTAAACGACTATGTGCATCCCTGCAGTTTTTATTGTACCATTTCTCACGGGATCCATATGCCTTTACTTTGCCTTGTGTGGGTGGAAGGGTTAAGAGGGCCTTAAGATTAGCAAAGCACCGTTCGTGAAGATCACAAATCTGATCACTAACATGCATGGTGGGGGCGAGAATCGAAATATCGCTCAAAGTCGACGAGACTACCTTCATTATGCCATCTAAAAGGGTTGGATTCTCCACCACCCTGGACCATCTGAGCCTTCTCCTATCGTTTGTCAAGATAGCATCACCTGTTAGATGAACAGCAGTTATAGACTTGCCGAATCCACCTGGGAGTCTCATGCTTAGTGACAAAGGGTTGTGGTCACTTTCAGGACGGGACACAACTTCCATATCATCCAAGAGTGACCAATATTCCATTTTTAACAAGATGTAATCTATTCTACTTTTCCTCACCCCATTGTCAAAAGTGGGTTTGCCATCCTTATCAGAGGCTGTACGACCATTGGTTGCCCTCAAACCCCAATCCAGACACAACCCCAACCAGTGTAAAGCTGCCTCAGAGCCTCTTTTAATATTATTCAAAGACAGCATTGGGATATTCCAGACAGTGTCCTCCTCAAACCCCAGGTCCTCCCCCGCATTATAAAGAGGCTCAAAGGTGCAGTTGAGGTCCCCTGCTAGGACGAGTAGCTTGTCTCTCCCTATCCCTTCGAGGTAACAAGTCGAACACATCTAGGATACTAGGACAGCGCCCTCCAGGTTGACCACGTGCATAGATGTTAATGACTACAATGTCCGGGCAGTTATCCTTACTTAATCTAATTCCCAAGAGGTCCGGGTTGTCCAGAACAATTTCCATTGGTCGATAGCCAATGGACTGTTTAACCCAGATCACTAACCCCCCCCGATGCTTGACCTTTATTGCCCCTTATTGCTGGTTTAAAAAAATTTAGGAACCCGGCCCTATGAATTGGATCAGGGGCCCAGCTCTCCTGGAACAGTAGGATATCAAAAGTATCAATAAAGTCCAGCCAGTCCTCTGAAGCCATACGCCCCTTCAGCCCTGCTACATTCCATGATGCTAATTTGAGTGTCACGAACTGACTGGGTGTTGTTGTACCATGCATGCTACAATGATCCACTCCCAAAGATGAGACTATATTAAATTGGGACCCCTCCACCATGTTGTCATCTTGATGATAATATGCAGAGTCCGTCACCTTCTCCTTCTCCATGGTGACACCCCCCTGGATCGATACCTCGGTACAGACTCTGTCAGCCCCACCCACTTGGTTACCCAGAACACTCCCGCTGCCAGCTACCGGGTAAAGTCAATCGATACACTCCAGGCCAGAGAGGGATTCGTAGCGATTAGACAATAAAGGGTACTGCGGGATGTAAGGTGTTCTATCGGCAAGATATCTCCTAACAGGTCTTCTAGGGAAGGTGTGACTAGAGGGGAACTCGCAGGATCGTTTGGGATAAAAATACCCAAGGCCCAGGGTCTGCACATCACCCAACCTCCCAAACCTTGCTTCCCTACGCAAGAAATCTACCACCCAGGGATCCTTAAAGGATATAATGATGCAGTCCCCCTCTAGGTCCTTGGTACAGTGGCCCACCCATTCAACTCTTCTCACAAACAATATTTCAGTCGAGGAGGAGGGGGGGGGGGGGGGAAGAGGGCGGTTTTTATTTAGCCAGAATACAACTTTGTTTCTGAGGTCCCCATGTGATTCATTTGAACCCTCCTTAAGTGGGGCAACACCTGTTAGAACTATTGTGTATGGGGTGGCTTCTGAAGGTAGGTCTGTACAGGGGGGTGCCCGGTTATTTGCTTTCACAAGGGGAATAGGGGGGTTGATGGATCTGCTCCCCTTTGCTCCATTTCTTATTTTGGGCTGTGATGATGTACTCTGAACCCCACTCACATTATCTTGTACCCGTGTAGCCACAGGAGGTATAGGGATGTTCGGCTGGCATTGTTGGTTAAGTTTAAAAGAAGCCTTCTTTGGCACCTGTAGCAAAGTGGCTGGTACAGGTGTACAATCATTATTCCCAGAGCTCCCCCCTGCCACTGAGCCCTTGTTTTTGTTAGGATCAGGCTTAGTGGATACTGGTCTAGCAGATGCTGAGGATGGAAGTTTACCTATGATTACATTTCTCTGACCTTTGGAATTACTCGAAGAACTAGGATTCCCCAAGGCATTTTGAGAGTTAACTATCTTTTTTAAAAAGCCAGTATTGGTGTTTACAAGAGTCTCAAGTGCGTCCAATTTTAAGGTCATCAAACGTGTTCTTTCAAGTACGGGAAGTAAAAGAGTTTTAAACAAAGCTTCCATTTTGGCCAGCAGGCTATCATCACTATTATAACAGGTAGGACATGGGTCCGAGGACCCAAAGGGGATATGGGGGGGGTGGGGGGCACAGGGGATCATTTAAAACCAAGACAGGGTGTGAGGTGGGGATGACTTCGGAGATTCTGATGGTGGACTGAGCTGGGGCATTGGATCTTAGTAACACCCCCCCCCCCCCCCCTCTGGTGGCCCTTGCATCTTTTCCTTTTGCGGGGTACATTTCTCAGAGAGTCCTCATCCATGGTTGGGTCCGACTGAGATTGACTGGCCAGGAGCACACTACCCTCATCCCCACTATCTTGTGTGTCATCAGGGTTTGAATCGCTCTCTGAAGTAGTCAAAGATAGACCTTCCCCCTCCACCTCACGGTGCACATCCACCGCGGCTTCGACCAAGTGGTTGCTCGTACTCTAGGCCAGTGCATCAGGGCTGGGTATTGTGGCCAATTTTCCTAAAGAAGAGCGTTTCCCGCTAACCAGATCTAATGAAAGCCGTTTTTCGACCATGGCTATCTCTTTTTCAAGTATACCTGTAGCCCTGGTGATAAAGGCGTCTAAGGGGCCAGAGACTACCCCCTTGGTAGTCTGCAGCTGTACAGTGCATTCCTTTCCAGAACGTAAAGGCATGGTTACAACAACAGGGTGAAGTTGACAACGATATGACCAAAAAATATAAAAGAACAGGGGGGGTGGCCCAACCCAACCGACCACGGACGGCCACAGACGGTCCCGCCCTTGTCCCGGGCTTCTCCCGGGACGCTCCCGCGCAGCGGAAGCAAGCGCAACCAAAATAAGGGGTATGTGATGCACAGGGGGCGGGGTTGGCAGGGAGAGCGGGCCAGGTGGTGCTAATTTGCCAGGCAGGGACTCCTGGGAAATGGAGTCCCTGCAGAAAACGCTCGCAGCCCTGCAACAATGCACCAGCACTCCTCACACGTCGCTGCTCCTACACAAGGCCCCCACCAACTGTTCGTACGATGCGGGACCCGCGAAGCGGGTCCGGCGAGCAGTGTTCAGCAACTAGCAGCAACCCAGCACGGGATTCCAGGGAGTGAAGGTCCGTGAATCAGAAAGTCCTTCCAGCATTGTGGCACCCTTAGAGGCCCTGTACCCCAACACCCACACACTGCCCTGGCAGGCTGAGTTTCTGGGTACAAGACAAGACAGAGTCAGAGTCGACATGGCACACATCCCGGTGTGCCATGCCCACAACCTACACTGCCCTGGCATACATCAGCCACCCCTCTAGCTGGGTGCCCTATGCCAGTGGTGTGGGCACAGAGGCAGGAGCCCTGTGCCCCTACAGTACCCAGGTCCATTCCAGGGCCCCGTAAGTGCAGTGCTGTCATTTAAGAGTACATGGTGCTGGGAGCTTGTCAAACACGAACTCCACAGCACCATAATGGCAGCACTGAAGCCTGAGAAGTTTGGTATCAAACTGCTCAGCACATTAAATCCACATTGATGCCAGTGTGGGATTTAATGTACCAAGCACAACAGAGGGCATCTTAGAGAGGCCCCTGAAACCTAACCTACAATCCACGTCTGTTCTGAGGCTGCCACACAGCAGACATGTTGCTGGACCCCTGGGTAGGAAAGCCCCTGCTCTCCTGGGCCTGCAACAATGCACATCCTGGGCGAGGTGCTAAATCTCCTCCCCCAGGATGGGCAGGGGGAAGCTTCAAAGGCATGCCGCTTCAGTGAGCTTCCCCAGGCCACTGCAGCCCCCCACTCTGGCTGGAAGCTTGGCCGGAAACCCCAAATAAGGACAGGGGATGTGCCAGTCTGCCAACCCCACCCCTCAGGTGGGGGAGGCGAGGTGAAGCACATCCCCGGGATCTCGCCATCTTGAAGATGAGAAGCCCTACCCAATCAGGACTAGGCTACTGCCCCCCTCCCACAGGAGAGAGGCAGGATAGGGGGTGTACCCACCCCAGGACAGGGACTCATTGGTCCCTGCCCTTCACCTACCTGTAACGCCCCTAAATCTAGTATTAAGGGGCACCCTGAACCTTCCTTCCCTAGATTCCAGATTCCAAAATCCGAAGAGCGAGTAGAAAGAAGACCTGCCCTGCAGCTGCTAAGAGGAAGACCCAAACTGCTTTGGCCCCAGCCCTACTGGCCTGGCGACCCTCGAACCTGCTCCTGCTCCAACCCGGCATCTCTTGTGGCCAGCAACCTCACAAACCCCGGAGGACCTGGCTACCTTTTGACTCTAAGCCCCTGGGACTCCCATGAGTAGAGGCTCTACTCAAAATCTACTTCTAATCCCTGGCAGCAGCCCGGAACCGCGAACCCAGCACACTCTGCACCAGCCAAGCCTGGCCTGTGCCGGAGTGAACAAATACCACGAGGACGACCCCACGGCGACAGTGACCCCGAGTCCGGCACCCAAGGACCTCCCTCGACACTCCCGAAGAAGCCTGCAGCCTCAGAACAAGGTGCTCCACCCCCCCCCAACCACGATCAACAGAGGGTAAGATTTCCCGACACCAAAAGGCACCCCTGCAACCGGCACCCCACAGCCCCTTGTGCCCAATCCCGGGGTACCTACGTATCCTCCAACTACCCAACTTACCTCTCGAACTGGTGGTGGCACCTGAAGAATCCTCGTCCCAGAGCTTGCAGTCTTTTTTCTAAACCGGAGATTTCCCATTGAAATCAATTGAGCGCCCGAAGGCTCGAAAGCACCCTGCACCCAGCTGCCAGTGTCCCTGGCAGTGCAACCTCTACACCTATCCACTTCCCCACTTGCCCTGAGTAAGTGACCAGGAGCCCAGCTCCCACAACCGCGTGGCCTGCTAGTCAGTAGCCACCAACCAAGGCCCTCCTATCCCTCATAGGATAACATTGGGCGCAACTCTCTCTGCACCCGGCCGCCCAGTGCCGCTGAGGGTGAACCAACTGTACCCACCTGACCCTGGGGGGACCCCTGAGTCTATGCCCAGAACCTCAACTCTGCCAGTCGAGTACTTACTTTTAAACCGATAACTCAATTTTCTTCATAGGGTAACATTAACTGGCTTTTTCCTAAAATTTCTTCTAAGTGTGGACTTTTCAAATCTTAAAATATTCACCAAAAATCAGCCGAGTAACGAAAACGAAAATACTCACCTGCTCTTAGGTGAGCTCCCAGTGCTGGATCTTGGTGCCCAGCACTGGGACAAAATACTTACAACTGTACTTACCAGTAACCCAATTTTCTCCCATAGGAAATCATTGACTGTTTCTGTGAAATTTCTTCTGTCAATTTCTGCAAACTTTAAATATTCTTTAAAAATCGTATAACTTCTGAAAACGTAATTGCTTACCTGTTTTGGATAAAGGTCCCAGTACTGAGTCTAGGTACCCAGTACTGGATTACAAGAGTAACAAGAACATACTATACCTGCAGCATGAATTTTCTTCCATAGGGAACCATTGACTGTTTTCTATGAAATATTTTCTAAGAGTCAACTTTTAAAATAGTTAAATATGGTCTAAAAATTACAGTAATTAAGTCGACTTATCACTTGATTCTAAGTACTGACCCAGGACTGAATCTAGGATCCAGTCCTGGAATTCCAAAAGTAATCCTAAAAGTAATCTGTTGCAAATAACTTGAAACTTCCATTGAACTCAATGCATTATTGTGTTTAAAATTGTGTTGCCTATTGCAACCACTTGTAACTGAGGGGACGCTCATTACAGGACGCAGAGAAAGCAGAAATCTACAACCTACCTACTTGCCGTGAGGGGAACGGCTCGCAGAGGTGCTGCGGGGCTGAATTTCCACGGAGTAACACCGCCGTGAGGGAAACGGCCTGTTCAAACTCCACATCCCAGCATTCTCCTTGGCAGCGCACGCTGATGATGACGCGATTCAGCGCCGGTCTGCTTTAAATCTGAGCAGGCGCTCACGCAGCGCGGGACGCTCATTACAGGACGCAGAGAAAGCAGAAATCCACAACCTACCTACTTGCCGTGAGGGGAACGGCTCGCAGAGGTGCTGCGGGGCTGAATTTCCACGGAGTAACACCGCCGTGAGGGAAACGGCCTGTTCAAACTCCACATCCCAGCATTCTCCTTGGCAGCGCACGCTGATGATGACGCGATTCAGCGCCGGTCTGCTTTAAATCTGAGCAGGCGCTCACGCAGCGCGGGACGCTCATTACAGGACGCAGAGAAAGCAGAAATCCACAACCTACCTACTTGCCGTGAGGGGAACGGCTCGCAGAGGTGCTGCGGGGCTGAATTTCCACGGAGTAACACCGCCGTGAGGGAAACGGCCTGTTCAAACTCCTCATCCCAGCATTCTCCTTGGCAGCGCACGCTGATGATGACGCGATTCAGCGCCGGTCTGCTTTAAATCTGAGCAGGCGCTCACGCAGCGCGGGACGCTCATTACAGGACGCAGAGAAAGCAGAAATCCACAACCTACCTACTTGCCGTGAGGGGAACGGCTCGCAGAGGTGCTGCGGGGCTGAATTTCCACGGAGTAACACCGCCGTGAGGGAAACGGCCTGTTCAAACTCCACATCCCAGCATTCTCCTTGGCAGCGCACGCTGATGATGACGCGATTCAGCGCCGGTCTGCTTTAAATCTGAGCAGGCGCTCACGCAGCGCGGGACGCGCGCGGGCAGCGCCCGGGCGAAGCCCGGGCCAAGGGCGGGCCCGTCCTTGCCCGTCTGTGCCCGTGTGAGACCGGACTGGACCACCCATCGTGGCTTTTTTCTTATATCCTGATATCTTCCCATCACGATCCTCCCTCTAGGATTGGTGTCCATCCGCAGGTAATTGCCATTCATTCCTGTAACACTAAACCGATCCGAACTGTTTTGATTACACCTACCAGACTGTGGGCAAAATAAACGCACTTAGATATAGTCGAACATCTCTCTCTATCATGGGCAAAAGGAAAGCATTGAGCTGTGAACCAATAGAGGGAATGGACACAAAGAAGCCAAAAAAGCAAACCCTATTAACATACTTGACCGGGGCAATGGGGGCAATTGAAAAACAAATCTCCTCAGTAGAACAATCCCTAGCAGCCGGTACCCTGGTGAATGAAGAAGCCAGTGAGGGGGACGATCAATTCACTCTCATTAACCCCAATATTTCGACTGTGCGTACAGATATTGTAATACCAGTTAACGGGTGTGTTCAAAATATTACAAATGATATAATAGTACACAATAACAGCGATCAAAATTTAGCACAACAAGATAAGGGGAAAAACTTGACTAAGAAACAGTTAGGGAAACAAGGTAAAAGCACAAAAGTGGTTAGTCAATCCAGGCAACATAGAGGTAAGGACAATTTTGGCAAGAAAAAAACCCAAGACAGGGCGAAAATCTCAACACAACTTCCTGATACATCCCACATAGTAACAAATAACCCCATACAACAACATAATAAGGGGACTGAACCGGAATGTATCCTCTCTTCCATTAAAATTCTTGATGCTTTTGTTAGAGAAGCTGTTGAGGCGATTGGTTCTAGACTAGATCAGATTGAGTCCCAGGTTGCGAAACTCTTTACGCGTAAAGAAGATACACCTATCTCATCCCCCAGCCTAAGGTCCACTAGTAACAGCGCGAATTACACCAGGAAATCTCGAACCACTAATCTCGTTATTGACGCACCTGTAGATACTCCCACAACTGAAAGTACCAAACAGCTTAGGGTAATAAAGACACCACATATTACAGTTATGCCGTCCCATATAGTATCTAAAAGTCACTCTTCTTCTGCTATTAATCCAACATCTGTAAAGACGTCTCATCCTTTACATCTTGATCTCCCTCCAGCTTGTACTCCTTATACAGTGATTCTGGGCAATGTTCCCCATTTAGGCCCGAACGATCAGGAGAGCTATGAATCACTAAGGAACAAAGCTCTATATTGGTTGGGAGACAGAGTGGGTGACACTAACATCCTGTTCGAAGAGTGCAAGATGATACGCAGAATAGGATGGATAGGTAGATCAAGGAAATCCTTTATGGGCGACTGTCTGATACTAACTTTTAGATCCCCTTGGTTAGCTAGAAAAATTTTGGGGTCCGCGCCAATAAATTTGTTCGATAAAGGGATTAAGATTCTTCCCTTAGGCTTTTTCTATCGCCCACCTTGCGAACAAATGAATCCGGTTCATCACCAATTTTCGTTGAATCAGAAATTCAACATTCCTGTCCGTAATCGTTTTGGTGCTCTCACCTCTCTTGATGATCAAGATTGACTCTTCCTAAAGCCATTAAATAGTGCTAGGAGTTTAGCTGGGAACTCCGACATCTGCTTGCCTCCCCAGCCTCGTAGGAGCTCTCCTGAGATTGAGATCGATTTAGTAGCAACACCCGCTGACCTCGAAAAGCAGCCACGGCATAAGTTAATGCAGGAGGATATACTCACTATAGCCTGCAATAATAAAACCAACCTAAATCTTACTTTAGAGGAAACAGAGGCCCGAAGACTAGCCGACCTCCCACTTATATTTTCTAGGAAAGAAGAAGGTTATATTAATATCACATACTGGAATATATGGGGCCTATACTCAAAAATTCATAACGACCTTTTCACTGATTTTGTTAAAAACTCGGACGTTTTATGTCTGCAGGAGACTTGGTCGGTAAGCGCAATTAATATCAATGGCTTCAAAACTTTCCATAGTCCAGCCTCTCCCTCCCCTCATGGAAGACCAAAGGGAGGCCTATGTATATACTTATCAAATCTTGTGGTACTAAAAAAAGCCAAACTAGAATGCTCAAATTCTTATTTTCAAATACTCACCCTCACACTAGATAGGAAAGACGTTCTAATACTCGTCAATTTCTACAATAACATCCCAAAAGAGAACGAACTTAAAGTTATTGATCACCTCAGACAAGCTGTTCACGACATTCAGCTGGTTAACTCAGGTGATGCCCAAATCATCTGGGGAGGGGATTTTAACGTTAGATTGTGCCCCATAAATAATAATAGGACTTGCGGTATGACTGACGAGGACAATTACAATCATACACACTTTCCTCATAACATTTTGGGGGGTGCTCTGAATGAATCTCTATTTATGCTGAACCTGAGATTCGCAAATGAACTAGTGATCCCTCCAACTGCATTCCTACCCACTTACAATGGGAGAGGAACAGGCTCTGTAATAGATTTTATTCTTGCATCAAACAGTCTTGGAAATAGGGTAAAGCAATTTACCACCCATAAGATCGCCATCAGCGACCACTTCCCACAGACCGTAGATATCATGAGGAAAAATTTCAATTCTCTCACTAAACGCAAAACGAATATATTCCGTCACAATTGTCCCAATCTTGCTATTGATAGTCTGAATGGTTTCTCCTTAAAATGGGAACTAGTAGATCCAGAAACCATTACTTCTGCAGTGGTGACTAAGGCCCTACCCCATATAATGTCTTGTCTGGAAGAGAATACCCCTCCATCGACCATCATAGACAGTTTTATTTCCATTACAACTACCATAAAAAACGCATTGACCGTAAACAAGAAAAATATAGACTCCAAGAAAACAAAATGGTTCGATAAAACCTGTACAACGGCCTATCGCACTCTAAAAAGAGCCATCCATAAAAGGGACAAAGATGGACTAGCAGTCCGGCAAGCAAGGAAAAGTTACAAACAGGCTATCGCGACAAGAAAAAAGCTATTAAAAGAATCACTGTGGGAGGATCTACATAGGGCAAGCATCCAGAATGATATTAAAAAATTCTGGAAAGTAATTAGATCCCCGTTTCTTTCAACGGATAATGAACCATCAATAGAAATAGCTATTGACGAGGCCCAATGGGTGAATCACTTCGCAAGAATCTTTGGCGACCCAGAGTCGCAAAATAATTGTCCCCCAAATTCACCACCGCAACATGAAGTTCTTATTCCCCTTACTTCTGAGTTATCTTTCTCACTTGAGGAAGTCCTAATTGCACTAAACGAAAGTAAAGGCTCCAAGGCCCCTGGTCCTGACGGGGTCCCGGTAGACATCTATAAATACAACACAGATCTCTGGGCTCCAATATTAACCCGCGTTCTCAATGCTACTTCCTCTCAGGGCCTCATTAACAGCTGGACGGAATCCATCATGGTCCCCATTTACAAAAAGGGGAATAGACAGGATCCTTCTTGCTACAGACCAATCTCACTCCTGGATTCACTAGGAAAAGTAGCAGGAAGGATCCTTCTGACGCGGCTGCAAACCTGGGCTGCAGACAACAATATACTGTCTGACTTACAGTTCGGTTTCAGAGAAGGCCTGGGGACAATAGACCAGGGACTTAATCTAGCCATTTTGTTGGGCAAATACACGAGGGCGAAGAGAGGGAAACTATACCTTGCGTTTGTTGACCTCTCTTCAGCCTTCGATTGGGTTGCTCACGATAAACTGTGGCTTATTTTAAAGGAAATGAAAGTAGAAGAACCTTTAATAGATTTTTTAAAAGCCCTCTACAGCAATGCCTCAGCGAGAGTTCGATACGGAAAAGCGGGAGAATGCACTTCGTCATTTAAAGTACTTAGAGGGGTTAGACAGGGGTGCGTCCTGGCCCCATTCCTTTTTACTCTTTATACAAACGGCCTCGAGAAGGCTTTACTGGATGGAACCCAGGACGTCCCCCAGGTTCAGCAAATCTCGACCCCTAGACGTATACCAGCATTATTGTATGCTGACGACGCTGTGATCCTCGCTAGGACCCCCATAGCTCTCCAGAAGGCATTAGTATTGTATAGCAAATATATGCAAGGCATCGACTTAAATATCAATATTTCAAAAACTTTTGTGATGAACTGTGGTAATGGTAGCAAAAAGAGTAAAGATATCTACCTAAATGGGAATAAATTGGCCAGTACACCTACTTACTCTTACCTGGGAATACTTATAGACGATAAGGGCACATGGAACCAAGCAATCTTACAAAGAAAACTCCTTTTTACGAGAGCCACCACTGCCCTTGTTAATTTTTCACAAAAACTGGGGAAAAGACCACCATCAGAACTGATCAAAATTTACAAAGCAAAATGTATAAGTGTGGCAACATACGGGGCAGGGATCTGGGGACATAGGAATGTATTTGAACTGCAGAAAGTGGAAAACGCATTCCTAAGGTATCTATTAGCGGTTCCAGCTTCAACTTCCACTTTCGTCTGCCATGCTGAGTTGGGAGTCCCTTATATCACGGACATTATAAAAATTCAACCCGTAACTTTATGGCACCGTATCTGGAAGTCAGAAACAAACCACTTTAATCAACTGGTGCTTCAAGATGTTCTCAAACTGGATCACTGCCTCGAAATCAAATGGATTAAGTATGTGAAGGATTTTATGACAGACATTGGTAATCCCGACTATTTTAACAATCCTTTTTCCATGACAGCTATTGCAAGGAAAGACTTTAAGAAACGTTGTATGAACCATATGGAGAGTTTGAGACTAACTAATGAAGCCACAAAACTATCAGTGAGCCACAACCTAATGATATCCACCTCACCAGGCATGCAATTATATCTTCAAAACACAGATAAAAGTTATGATAGATTTGTGCTCACTCGCTTCCGTTTAAATGTTTTCCATAGGCTGGTGACTTTTCCAACTGTCAATAACTGGTCTAACGAACTTTTACCCTGTCCATGTGATTCCATTTCTGTGCAATCAACAATTCATGTCATCTTATTTTGTAAATTTTACGATGAACACAGAAAGAGATGGTTGAAACCAATTTTTAAACTTTGGGGAATTCGTCAATGTCGACCAGCATTTTTGGCCCTACAATGTCTCGATAACAACAGTATAAATTACAATGTTGCAGTCTTTTTAAAACATTTGATTAAACACAGAAATAGTATTGCTCTAGATTCTTTGTGAATAGAGCAAATCCTTAGAAGAATAATAGACATCAGTTACCAAACGTTGTTTTGGATTTATCCCCCAATGCATCCTAAAAAAGCACTAGGGGGCATATGTTTCTTCTATTTTGCCCTAAAAAACTGTTAACTCGTCTTTAGCACCTTTGTATATATGGACTTTTAAAGCTGTTAATATCGTATTATATATTTCTGCTCGGTGGATTCTCCTTATCGCCTTCACATGACATATAAATGGCTCCCAGTTAGGCTCTAGGTGAACAGATGGACCAACAGTATTATAGATATAAGACATAGCCCCAAACGCTGTTTTGGTTTCATCCCCCAACTGCATCCTAATAACGCAGCAGGGGGCATACATTATATTGCTTTTGGTCTCCAGTTTCACAAAATCTTAACCAATTTAATAACAGGGCATATAAATTTGAAATAATGACTTGTATATCTTTCGAGCTGTAAAGTTGCTTTCGCTTTTTCCAATTTTGTACTAATAATGTTCTTGCACTACTTCTTGTACATATAGGATTTTATAAACCTTTTTATGCGTATATGTATTTAGTATGATATGTTATAAAGTATATGCTTTTATGGATTGAAATCAACTTTCCGAATAAAGCTTATTTTTTTTGATTTTGATTTTTTGTAACTGTTTACAAAAGTCAATTGCATATTGCAAAAGTATTTATATAAAGCATCTCATTCTGAGAAAGTATATTTTAATACTTCTTTTTGGTTCTAAAAGAAAACAAGCATCTATTTGTTTATATAAACCATTGGCCTAGAGTTCAGTTATTGAGTGTGTGAAATCATTTTGCTGACTGAGTGTGTACAACAAATGCTTTACACTGTCCTCTGATACTGCCTTACTGCTCGACCAAGCTACCACTTTAGAGAGTAAGGTTATATCTAACTTTAACCTCTGGGGGACTGTGGACTCTGTACACCCTGTGCCTATTTGGGAACAGTATATACAGAGCCACTTTCTCACATAGATGCACTGCCGTAGTTCCAGCAAGTTGATGTGTTATGCCTGCTCCCTGCTCAATCACTGGCCCGGAGATGGTAGAGGGCTTTTTGCTTTCGATTACGTCCCTAGAGCACTACTGTAAACAACACAAAAGACCCAGGGTGTCTCAGAAGAAATTCTAACCCAGATAATTTGGCTACACCACAACAATTTTGCCAGGGGGTCATTGGGGCCAGCAAGGCAATCTTACAGAACAGATCCCTATTAGAAGAGGAGTGAGACAGGGGTGTGTGATGGCACCAACCCTGTTTTCACTCTAGATTAATGATGTTCTGGATCACTTTAAAAAAAAAAAAAAAGTGTGGCCATGATTCCAAGATCAGTGGAAATCCAGTCCCCGCTCTACTTTTTCAGACAATACCATCCTGATCTCCCAGACAAAAAGGACTGCAAAACCTACTTGATAGTTTCCATATCTACTGCACAAAAAAGGGATTGGAAATTAATACAAGTAAGACAGAACATAGGACCATAAAAACACATAGGTCCTTCAAGAAAAATGTCAGTGGGGAGAACAAAAACTGGAGCAGATCAATAACTTTAAATATCTGGGCATAACTTTAAACTCCAGATTATCATGGAAAGCCCAGATAAACCAGGCTAAGATGGCCCTGGTACAAAACTCTACCAATATTGAACAAGTATAACAGATCTGGTACAAAGTCAATAACACCAGCCTTGGAAATTTATAGGCACAAGGACCAGGCCACAGCACTATACGGAGTTGAATTAAGGGGTATAGACAAAGTAAAATCTCTTGCTACAACAGAAAATAAGCTTATGAAAGGGCTCTTAGGTTTACCAGTTGGAGCACCAATGAGCCCAATGTATCTTGACCTGAATATTAAACAGATAGAACATATTGCGCTGCTAAGATCTATTCTCTACTGGGTGAGAATATGGACCACGAAAGAACGGGGCCATTACAGAGATGGGCCTATAGGAAATTTTGGAATTAAATGGAAATCAAACTCTCCAATGGCTGCGATATGTAAAAGCGTTGCTTACAAAACTGGTTTTACCCTTATATTATAATGAGCCACAAACATTACAAGCCAGCTCAAAGAAACATCTTAAATCAGTGTACTGGGAGTATGTTGAAAATTCCTAATATTGCAACCCAAATCTGGGTCAACTTATCACTCAATATCTTACTATAAAACCGGTTTCTGCTTTTGAAGACTTCCTAGATGAAATTCAACCTTATCTGGCGAAGATATCGTATATGAAATTTCAATATGGAATTCTCCAAATTAGATCTTATATTCCCAAATGGAAGATGAATGCTACTTACGAGACTGGGACTCTCACCTTATGTTATAGGGGTATTTGATAAGCGCACGGCTACTCCATGGAGTGTCCCGGCGCTGTCCTGACCCCAGGACAGAAAAGCTGACTTTATATCAGGCAGAAAACATTGCACATATGTTATTCTTCTGTACAGACTACAATAGGCAAAGGAACAAATTAATTCCTCCATTTTGTAAGAGTACGGGCTATAGGAAATTTGAAGAAGCCCTGAGGGTACTCAAAAAGTGATAAATCACCCCATATAATCTTTTCTCTCAGTAGGTACTTACTTGCAGTTAGTTTTTTGTGCAAGAAAACAGGGCTGAAATTGTAGTCTTTTTTACAGAGTGTTTTTTAAGACAGTGTGGGCCAGGATGAGTTTTTTCTTCTTTTTAAATTGTAATCTATTATACAAATCGGGGGGATACCCAGGTTTTATAGATCCTTCACCCAAATTAATGCAATACTTATTATTGTTTGCATTGTTGTAATCCTATGTTGATGGCTAAAACAACGTCCATCATAACTACTAGAGCTCTAGGCCTAGTCAATTTGCAAAAATGATTGTTAGCCATATAATTGGCCCTACCTTACGTAACTTAGAATTTGCACGTTATTAATCTGGCGGTTTCGTGGGACTTTGTAGGGTATGGATCTGTACTTGTGCTACGAGATGAGAGCCATTACTACTTCCTGCTAGCTGAGTTACATTAATGTAGCTACTATCGGACATTGATTTACAATGTATTTGAAAAATGAGTTTACCTGTATTAATTCATGAAGCCACTTTCGATAGCTATATGGCTTGTGATTGCACTTAATTCAAACTCTAGACAAATTGTTTTATGGATAAGTCTCACCCTCCGGCATGGCGTACCATTATAAGTTTGTCTTTGACCGTGTATTTGTACTACTTTAGTTTAATTGGGCCCAGAGGTGTATTCAATGCAAATTCTGATGTATGCTCGCTGTACTGTATTTTTAATTGTTTTATGCTGCTTTAATGGCCTATAGCCCAAATAACGTATTTATTATTATTCTTCAATAGAGTTGTAGGAAACAATTGAGAAGGATCACTTAAGCGGGCATGAAAGGTGTGATGGAGTGCTCATTAAAGTTGCACTGGAAAAGAAAGTTTTTTATCTTAGATTCTCTAAAAGGAGATATCAAGAGGGTTGATGTGTACTACAACTCTGCCATGGACCTTGCGTTTCCATACTACCATAAACAGTGACTGGTTATTCAAGTTACAAGAAGTGAAAAGCTGGGCTGAGGCACTCCAGAGTTTCTCCTAAAAATATTAGGTCACAGAAGCTCCCCAAAAGGCTTTGTAGACACTGCCAGAATAAGTCCTTATTAGGCAATAAGGACTTAGGTCGCTAAAAAGAGTAGCTAAGAACTGTGTTGTGCTTCACCAGTGGGTGCTATTGCCTGGCCACTTAATTGACCGCATAATGCCCAATGGAAAGAAGGTAAATGTAAAAAATATAGGCTTTGCTTGCTTTTGGCTTGTACACAAGTATTCTACAGTTCCTGAAATTGTCTCTTTGCATCTGTGAATGCTATTTCCTAGTCACCTTTCATGAACAAAAGTACAAGTGAAGCACGCATCACTGACAGGACAGTACCCGTTTGCGGTATTCATTTGCAGAACTATGTGCTCACACTGAAATAAGACTTTCTTGGAGTAGCAGAAGGACCCAGGAAGCAAAATCCCTGCACAATACAAAAATGTCAAAGACAAAAAAGATATACATATTTTTTTTGCAGGAGCAGCAAGGCGGGCTTGTGAGGAGAAAAGTACATTCATGGATTGTTGCTATATGCTCACTTACCATACATTTTTGACAGGAAGGAGGCTTGGTGAAACTCTACAAAAAGTGTCTGACATTTTCCAGTCCATTTCTCTTCCAACAGATAAATGGTAACCTTCTATAGAGAGACCATTCTCTCACTGAAATGTTCTATTGAAAGGTTTTTACATTTAATTTCCTGCTGGTAGTTCCAGGAAGCACTGCTATTTAATTTGTACTTCGTAAAAGCTTTAAGGTACACAACACAAAATGATCTAAATCATGCTGCCTAGCAAACTAGTTGGGAGGAGTTATGGGCATTACAGGAGGTGCACACTAACTCTCCTTTTCCTCAAAGAGGTTTCTACAGAAGACTTACTTACACCTTTCTCTTGACCAAAGTTTTAACAATTGTAGTGATTTAACAGTTGTGCCCTTACAAAGTCAGAATAAAAATATTTGTTTCGATTATAACCCTTTTCTTTGTTTTTATACACTCAATACATTTGAATACAGTTTCCAAAATGTAAGTCAATTTTTTTAATTCTGATTTTATTTTCTATCTGCCACATGGCTGTCTCTTCATAAAGAAAACGTATTGCAAAAGTAATAAGTATACAGCGTACAGAAACTTGTAGTGGAGGCAAGATTTGCTCAAGCCAAACTTGTACCTTGCTACTAACCTTTCAGACTCAGCATGCCGTTCGAGCACAACTGTTTCTTTGCCACTTTCAGCTTTGAAGGAATTCCAACTGGCAGGGGAGTCCGATGAACTAACTTTTTGCAAATCCACTTGGGCAGGCACATTTCGACTAGCAGAGACAAGCATACTGGACTTTAGGGCATTAGAGCCATGAGCAAGACCAGCTGAATTTGCAGTGGTGATATCAGTGACAGAAGTGGAAAATTGAGCAGAAGAAGTTGTCTGAAAGTACAGAGGCAAACAAGGCTGTGTAGTTGTGCTGGTAATGACTTCATTCACAGGAACAGGTTTGTCAATCAGTAATGCTTGTTGTACTGTCAATATATTATCATGGGAAACCGTACCCTGGAGAGAAAAAAGATACACTAGGTTACGTGTCATACGAACTTTTGCACTGGCAGTCTTTTTTTCTCTCCAAAATTTTGAGATGTCTGTACCAAAAAGTAAAAAGTCACATTTTAACCCCCCAAAATAAAGGGTAAACTATGAAGTGCTGCCGCAGCTGTGTACCACATGCTTGCTTGCTATCTCCCTAGAGCTTTTACTCCAACAAAGGCTAGTTGCTAAAGATGGAAGTGAAGTTGAGGGTTAAAAGTTTAGGGAGTGGGTTTAAGGATTACACAGACATTACCGAGAGTAACTTTTACTTAAAAGGCACGTCCAGATCATCTTCCTCCAGATTCATGAAATGATTAAGCCATCCCGAACAGCTAGGTAAAAGTACTAGGCAGCCAACTGCAAAGGCAAAAGTTTCACTAGGCAATCACAAATAAGGAGGAGAACATACTACGAGTAAACCACACCTCTCCCTAACAGCCGCAAACATGCGAACATGTAAGTGCTGTTGAATTCCAGAATCACACATACAAACAAAATTGATGCCAAGCCACCATAGCTGCCCAGAAACCATGAGCTAAAGTAGAAAGCAGCTCCAAACCCTCGTGCATTACTCAAATATGCCTATAAAACAGAACGCACTACAACTTAATGTCCAAAACATATACACAAACATAAGAATAAAGATGAGCACTGTACCTAACATTAGTAAACAACAGAACATCTAGAGTAGAGACCCCATAAGTGTTTAGACAGAAATCTAAAAGGCAGATTACGATATGTCAAGTCTCTCATGAATGCTGCCAAACAGAAATGCAGGCCAAACTGGAGCTAGATCACAAGCCCAATGCCACAATTTTAAAAGACCAATCCCTTCTATGAAAACGAAATGAAGGGAAACACGGTGCATGAGGGACCAGGAACCAAGATCAGTCACAAGCGAAAATCACGCATGGCATGGCCAAACTACCTTTTAGATAGTTTAATTCTGCAGATATTAGTGTTGGCAACAAGTAATGGCAAATCCAGGTGTGACCTAATGGCTTTGCAAATGTATGTCCAAAGATAGCTTTCGATTTCATAATATTGTCCCAACCAGCCGCTGCTGCCTCTGAAAACAATGCACCTATGCGCTACAATAGAAGAACTTCCTAGAAGGCACAATAATACACCAATACAATTAGCAGCCAACAGCATGGCAGAAAAGAGAAATACTCCTCTGAATGAAGCTCCCTGCTGCTAGAGAAAAGCCATGACAAAAACTCTGGAAGAAAAGCTGAAGCACAACACAGTCAAACAAATAAAATGGGAGCAGAATCTTTCATACCTTCGGATCAGTTGTGAGAGACTGCATTTTGTGTTGTCGTATCAAACTTTTCAGAGATTTCACAGCAATATTTGCATTTTTTTCAAATCTTCTTAATTTGTGCTGAAGAAAAAGAATTACAATAAATTGCCAATAATCCACATCATGCTGTTGCTAGCAAACCTGATCACTTAAATGAAAAAGAATGGAGGTAATGATTAACATAGCTATTCGAAAGAAAAATGTTGATGAGTCAGCATCCTACACAACTGTACTGTATTCCTGCCAATTTAGGTAAATTGGCTTTCTAAAAAAACACAAGACAGAAAATGTGCCCCTCATGAGCATATTTATTTTGGAAAATTATTTTCAGAATTGAAAATGTATATTTAATAATGCTTTCTGAGATAAAACACATCAATATTCTACTGTTTATGAATATCAGAATATAAAATAGCTTAGCTAATGTGAAGGAAAGTTTCAAACCGATTAATGGAGGCAACGATTATTCATTTTTCTCTTCATTTATAAATTTAGCAGCCAAGATAGTAATCAGACACAAACAAGAAGATCTTCAGGACTATGAATCTCATGATTTTGGAGAGAAAGCATCATAAACAATTATATTGTCAGCATCTGCCACATAAACCCATTTTAAAAAAGTGCATCTTCTCCTGCTTGGTGCAAAATTATATATGCGCCTTATCGGATTCACAATTCATGACTCTAGATTTTGGTTGGGGCCGGTCAACAAATAGGACATTGAGCATCAGATACAACTATATTGCAGAATACTTCAATCGTTAACAATAAACCGGACTACTTCACTATACATTTAGCACAAACATAAAAAACATCCCATGTGATGCCTTTAAAAGAACAAGATACCTCTATATTGCAAGGTCCTGTTGCCTCCAGGGGTGGAGAGTTGCAACGTCTGAGCTGCCAGGCAGGATAATCCTTTCCCCTTTCCCCTTAAAAGAACTGAACTTTTCCTTCATAAAAGCTAGGAAATTGTATATTCTACATAAGGATGCAGGTGAGGATTGTGCATGTTCCAAACTGACTCACCACAAGGGTGGCAATGCCGTGAACTGGCTTGAGGACAACCATCTTAAATGTAGACTCCCATGACTAGTTCACTATCCACATTATATCTTCAAGCCTTAAGCCCAATACAAAGGCTCCACAAGCAGAAATAGCCAGAGGATACAGAAGATATGCCAGTCCCTTCTTCCTATAATCCAGCATACATGGAAGGAGATGACATTGCCATGAATATTTTATAATGACAATCTGAAACTGATCGACAGGGCGAACATCCTTGGATATAGAACTGATTTTGGTAACCAGGAGAGAAGATACTACATGGGCAAACTACTCTGGTCACGGGAATGTATACAAAACAATTATAACGAATTACCGGTGCTACAACCGAAGGGATACTAATTACATTAAAGACTACAGTGAGCACGCTCAAAGTAAACTTTATAGTCCGCAATATATCGAAAAATTCCAAAAGGCTCTTAGTCCAAGATCATGGTGTTTATTCAAATTTTCCAATTCTCAAAAAGAAGCCTGGTATCAGTCTCTAGACACAGCTAGATGTCAGGTTTTCACAGCATAAACATCCAACATAACCAGCCAACATGTGTTTCGTCATGCGGCGTGAAACACATTTGAATTCTTCAGGGCTGAAATCTCAAGAAAAACACAATTACTCTACTGTTTAACATATCATACCGGAATTCTAAGAAAGAAGGTCATACACCAAGTATAGCTAAAAAGACCCATAACCGAGTTATAACCGAAAGCATGTGAAAAAGATAAAAACATGTCACCGAGGTTGTGAGTTTTAGAGAGCAGAAGATACATTAACCAAACAATCCAAGTTCACCTAATAAAAATTATTATAATTCAAGTCAGTATCATGACCAAGCCGCATAAATTCTTTAAGGTCAGGATCCTGTGGGTACACAAAGTTCAAAAAGTAATAGGCATCCCAAATCTCAGCTAACACCTCTAGATCTGGTCTATCTGAATCAAATATTCACCTTGTGGCTTGCTAAATCCTTCTTTGCAAGTCCACGTCATTTTTCATGTACCAAGTGTACTATTCTTCTGTCAAAATATACTGTCCTTTAATTCTAATAGAACAAAGCAAAGAAATATATAAAAATTATATATAGTAGTAAGTACACCCCAAATGAAGTGCTAAAAGTAACCTTCCCACAGAAGTTACTTGATAATCTCACCTAGAGTAATACAATTCATAAACTGAGAACAGTATTTCATCAGCTCACTTCCTAACGAAAATCGAGTGAAAGGACGTAATTTCCTCATATGCAAAGTCACGAGTTCATGACCAAGGGGGATGAAAAATATGAGCGTATCTAAAGTAGAACTCCATATCATGTTAATTTGCTCAATCGTGTCTGAGATAAACTCTCCGTTTCATAATAGTTACCAATCATACACAAGCGGAAAACTTCATTATGCAGTCTAAAAACCACCGGTATCATCCAAAAAAAATCACCTAAATACAGTCTGTAACACCCAGTACCATTGCTAATCAAAGTATAATTAATCCCCATAATATCATAACTCCAGTAGAAGTTAGGTCGAAGTATACTCCTGATATTTCTAATCGCAAAATGGGCAGACTTTCCCCTCATCATCATCATACCGGTCTGAGTTACCGCGTTCCGGTACTCCTGCTACTTCGGCGGCGTTCACCATACGCACCATCTTAGCAGTGCTTTTTATATATTCACTGAAGAAGCGCCATCTTGGAGTGGTATATAATATTCATACGTGAAGAATAACTATTCGGGGCTCAATATTCTAAGCCAACTCATCATCATATATGGAGAACACAATAGTTCCTAATACCTACAGTATCTGAATAATTATAAAAACATTACAAGGTTTATTACGCGATACGTAAATGCTAAGCAAATCCACAACTTAAATTCCTAAGCGCCATCTTTGATAGTGCTAAGACACGCTGTAATAAGGCTGGTGTAGGTTAAACGTACCCGTCTTCACTAGGCATACATGAGTCGGCGCCATGATGGAAATGCTAAGTATTATGAACAATGCTACGTGGAATATCGTGATAGTAAACACTCAAATTTGATCCTCATAAAAGATCGCTTATCATAATGTATCAAAGGTATCAACCAAACAAACCAATCAGACTACATGTTCATAGTCACTGATCATCATATATAGAGAACACAATAATTCATAGAGTACCCGATCAATTATAATAAAATAAATGACCAGTTTTAATAATGATATGTAAATGCCAAACAAATCCCTGACATGAATACTAAGCGCCATCTATGATAATACTTTGGCACTCTGATATAGGGCTGGTGTAATTTACATGTAGAAGTCTTCACTACAGCATATAGAAATGGGCGCCATGATGGAAACGCTAAGTATTGTAAGCAATGCTACGTGGACTATCTTGAAAGTAAACAAACAAACTAAGTCTTCATAAAAGATCACTATTATGCAATGTATCTAAAGTATCAACCAAAAAAAGCAAGCAGGCTGCATGTGTATTAGAACAGTGCTCGAAAATCCCCTAGATAATGTCGTCATAGATAACGAGCTACATAAATAAGCAGATAGAAGAAAGTAGTATTATAGCATGAATTGCTGAGAAGGCCATAGAGACCGAACTATATAAACCCACTGAAAAGGTTATAGAGAAATATAGTGGATACAACATGAAGTAGTATAGTAAAAGTAACAGAGGAATTCATCATCCAAACATGTACTTTTTCACAATTTGATTCAGTTTCAATAACAGAGGTATACAAATCATGAAGAGCTGTATAAGAACAGAAGCAATATGTTCTAAGAACCAATGGGTGTCAGGTTAGTCTACACTTGGATTCCATCACACAAGTGAACCATTGAGATATACTTGGATTCCATCACACAAATAAACCTGTAAAAGTTGGTTTCTGTACAAACATTATCACATATCTTTCTAAATGTCCATTGTCTAGCATATGGAAGCCTTTTATAAAGTTAACCATTTGTTATTCATACAAACATAAGTATAGGAAGCAGATATCATTATGACATAAAAGTAAGCATCATTATTGGCCAAGAAAATATTACAGTTCATTATCGATGTTTACACCCAGTTCTATTGCCCTAAATTTCATGATCCAAAGGGCTTCTTTGCATTTGAGCAGTAGTTCCCGGTTTCCCCCCACATGTATCCAGTTTAACATGCTTGATACCATGGAAACTAAATGTACGATTGTCTTTATTCTAGCATGTGCTGCTAAGGGGTATCTGGTCTCTCCATTTATGAGTGCTCTAAAATGTTCAACCATTCTCACATAGTCGCCCGATTGTACTATATATTTTTTTTACAGGTACATATGATATAACAAATGCGGTATCGCAATTGATGAACATGTTGATCTTATGGTTACCAGTATTGTTATAGTTGAACTGTGTTACCTTAGAAACAGCCCACCAACATGAGCTACAACGTCCACATTTGTGGAAGCCTTTGGTCACTCAGCCAGTTAAGATTTTTAGGTGTTCTAGGATAGCTCGGGCTAATATTAGCCAAAGTCAGTCCCTTCCTGAAAGTCAAACTTGGTCTCTCAGTCAGGTAAGATGCAATTGATTTGTCAGATCTTAAAATATACCAGTGTTTATTTAGTAACCTGTATAGTTTATTACTATAACGACTATAGTTAGTTACCAATCTGACCTGGTCACTACGATGTGTCTTCCTGTGTTTACCACTTGGTTTCAACGTCTTCTCTGCAGTTTCTGTATTTTATTCGCTGCACTCTCCACAACACCTCGGTTGTAACCCCTTGCAGAAAATCTGATTTTAATGTCTTCAATAGTTTCCTCAATTTGTCTGTTCAGAACAATTCCTACATGCTCGTACCATATCTCCTTATGGGAAAGCACGGATTTGGCATCGGGGATGGCAACTCTCTGCATGTAGTAACACATTACAGCTAGTACTTTTGCAAAATATATTGCTGCATAATTTGTTTGCTTTAACCTCTTCCATGCTCATGACGTCTCCCGGCCGTCATGAGTCACGATTGGCGTGTGCGGACGACGGCCGGGAGACGTCATGACCACACCCGCGATCGGAATGTCAGCACTGCGGGAGCGCTGCGGCGGAATTTGCGCCGCAGCGAAGAGGTTACTTTACAGTTCTACATCTAGGAAGACTATTCTTTGTGTATCATAATGTGTGGTCAAATTCTAATCGTTAGAATTTAAATATACAAAGAAATCCTCCAATTCAGAAGTCGTCCCTGTCCAAATTAAGAAACAATCGTCAATGAACCTTCCCCAATAATAAATGCAGTCAGTCCATTTCCTGCCCCTGTGAACCCAGATCCACTCCGCCTCAAAACAACCCATAAAGAGATTAGCAAAAGACAGAGCGAATCTGGAGCCCATGGCAGTCCAGGGTTTTTGCCTGCACAAATTGTCAAATAAGAACACATTATTCTCGAATACTAATCCTGTCATCTCAAGTAGCATCATAGTGTGTTCAAAATATTCCACTGGCGGCCTGTTCAGAAAGGATTGTAACGCATTTCTACCCAGGTGATGGTGTATATTGGTGTACAGAAACACCACGTCTAATGTCACGAGGATCATTCCTGGTTCCCAAGTCACATCATTCATTAAATTCAAAATATGCTTTGTATCTTGTACATATGATAGTAAATGTTGTACGTATGGTCTGAGAAATGTATCAATAAATTGGGAGAGTTTCTCTGTGGGACCCCCAATTCCTGATAATCAGTCGACCCGGTGGCTTGATGTGAATCTTCGGAAGGCTATACATACATGGAGATCTAGGGTGGTCAACTAACATCTACTTATTCATCCTGATTGATCAAACCCCTTTCGTACCATATTTTAAGATTCATATTAATCAAACCCTTAAGTTCATGAATAGGGTTGCTAGCCAATCGTTCATAGTATAGTTCATTAATCGCTCATATTTTTCATCCCCCTTGGTCATGAACTCGTGACTTTGCATATGAGGAAATTACGTCCTTTCACTCGATTTGTCAGGAAGTGAGCTGATGAAATACTGTTCTCAGTTTATGAATTATATTACTCTAGGTGAGATCATCAAGTAACTTCTGTGGGAAGGTTACTTTTAGCACTACATTTGGGGTGTACTTACTACTATATATAATTTCAATATATTTCTTTGCTTTGCTGTTCTATTAGAATTAAAGGACAGTATATTTTGACAGAAGAATAGTACACTTGGTACATGAAAAAGGACGTGGACTTGCAAAGAAGGATTTAGCAAGCCACAAGGTGAATATTTGATTCAGATAGACCAGATCTAGAGGTGTTAGCTGAGATTTAGGATGCCTTTTACTTTTTGAACTTTGTGTACCCACAGGATTCTGATCTCATAGATTTTATGTGGCTTGGTTATCATACAGATTTTGAAATATAATAAGAATTTTTATCAGGTGAACTTGGATTATTTGGCTAATGTATCTTCTGCTCTCCAATATTCACAACCTCGGTGACATGTTTATCTTTGTCGTACTGTAAAATTTGGGACCGCGTAAGAGGCAGGGCCCTACCCCTGTCTATCCCGGTATTAGCGAACCGCGAATGGTCAATGCGGTATGTACAAGTGCTTTATACAACGTTTCATTGATAAATGCACTATGTATACGATATGATACAGTAACTTCGTGGGTTCCATCTTAGAGCGGTGGCCATCTTATGGTTGCCCTCACATAGGCTACACATTACGAACAAGTACGGGCCTTTAGAACACATGTACCTTCCTTTGACTTCTCTGTGACCTGGGCAGCTTGGCTCCGCTGCCCCAGGTCAGTCCGGTCCCTCTGGCCACCTGTGATTAGCATCAGGGCTTGACACACCATAAAGCCTTTTCATCCCACACGAGCCTCCAGCTAATCTCTTTCACACCTGACTGTTCCTGCTTTATGGCTTGTTTTCCAAACAGGAGATGCTCGTGTTTATTGGGGCCTGTTGATATCTGATGTGGGATCTGAGCCTCGCTGGGTAAATAATTGTGGGCTGGCTTAACTGGAATGTGGGATGGTCATCATGACTCTGCCTTTTCGTTTGTAATGTATACATTTATATGGCCATATCAAAAAACAAGGAATGTATGCCTGAAGCATGATATTTTGTATTTAAGGAGAAGCTTGTTTCTGTAATTTTAAGCAGTCTCCTGAGAACATACACGCTGTTGTACTTCTAGGATACCTGTAATTGGTCTGCAGCCAATAAACTGATCTTTGACTTCACCTAGAAGACTCTGTTTCTGTAGGTCTGAAACAGGAAGAACCCGAAGTCATAGGGTGTGTTCCCCTGCACCGCTGGGCTTAAAATTCCCAGTACTTCAGTTGGCGCCCAACTCGGGGCGATTTCAGCGGTACCGGTCCAAGCCAGAGGTTCGTGAGGAGCTTCGTGTGGAAATTCTGGAGGAAGGCCGCCACGTCATCGACCCCTGCATGTCGACGTGGTCCGAAAGTCTTTTCTGCGAGGTTCTCCGCGTCCCGAAGGCTACGAAGGACTGCTGCCCTGATTAATCGCCCTGTTTTGGACCCTTGACGAGTTTGGTAGAGCGAAACAATCGAGAGAGTCTTCTGGTGACGCCATTGATCATCGATATTCAGTTAAGTATAAGTGGAGCGTCTCCCAGTTTGTTTGGTATCCTTTGGGATTTTTGGTATCCTTCGGGATCATTTTGATTTGGAGTTGGCAAATGCCAAAGCCAGAGGACTCGTGTATTCACGAGACTATCGTAATCGAGAATCCTTTGAAGTTTGGAACTAGACTAGTGAGCGAAGATGCCTGGTGCTAGTGTATTTGGAAGATGGTTTTGTTTGGGTTATGGAAGGGATTTCCAGTTAGAGGATTCATGTCCGGTTCCTCAAATTGGAACTCCAACCTATGAGCTTTATGTAAAACATGGCGTGGGCCCCATTGCATATAATGAAGTATGGATCCGATACACCAGAAAGGACCGTGTTTTAAAATGGCCCCAACATGGTAGTTTCGATACACGATATCTTAGATAATTTGGAAGTTAAATTGTTTAAAAAGAAAGCCCGGCCGGCGATGTTTGATTCTTTCCGCCTATGGCGAAAGGAAGCCAAACAGAAGGAAATTAAGCTAGCGAAAAGGAAGAGAGACAGAGGTATGTCAGTGATGCAAGCAGCTGTGCAATTTAAAGATAATGAGGAGGAACAAATGAATGAACAGCTACATAGACAGCGCAAACTAGGGATCGATAAATGTTACCCCGTTTTGTCACCCCTTGTGCAAGATGAGACAAAAGAGAAAGATTCCCTAATGTCCCATTTGCTAAGTTCGCCACCCCCGTATGCGCAAAATGCCACAGCACCTCCCCAGCTTGTAAATATGCAGCCTCCAGTGAATATGCTGCAAGCCTTCCCACAGCCGCCAGCTCCTCCTCAGCTGGCTCCTATCCCTGCAGTGCAGCCCTCTCAAGGGCTGCCAGTTTTGTTACCTGTTGCCCCCGCGCTTCCTGCGACTCTGCCTAGCACGCCAGCGGCCTCCCCTGGCGTTCCTTCTTACACTACCCAGGTACCTGTATCTGAATCAGTTTTTCTTCCCTCTGTCTATCCCCCTGTTTTCGCCTCAACTTCTCCTTCAGCACGACAACGACTAGCTAATGTAGTCACTAGTTTAATGTCGCCTCTCTTTGGGTCATCTAGTGCGACTCCTGGCTTACAGCGTAAGCAATTGCGCAGTCAGCTGCCTGGTCCCGACGAGAAAGAGGTGTTAGATCATCTGGCGCGTACGTGGATTGGTTTCCCTTCACTCTATGATGTGGAATCAGTTGTTAACGTTTTTCACCAATGGGATGCCCCAAAACAGAGGTATGTCTTTGATAAAATGTGTGAATTCCTCTGTGAGGAATTGGAGGATAATGGTTTAAACCCAAACCCACAGGAATTGTGTCGAGTGCGATTTGATTTTGAAACCGGTATAATTGTGGGTCCCAATGTAGATAAAGCAGTTGAGACTTTACTGTCCCTCAGAAATGGGGATTGTCAGCAATCATTGTTCGAACAGGAACTCCCTGTGGGGAAAAAGGTAAAAGCGCGCCAATATCCGATGCGTGAGGTTCCCCCAGTTTGGAGACCTGCTGATCCAAATGCTGTTCCACCTGTCTTAGCACATTTTCAGCGTGTTTGGGTACATGTTCCATGGAAGCGTTTTGAGGTGTTAGCACTTAAGCAGACATTGCCTGACCCCCGCAAAAATCATACAGGATATTATAAGGAGTTATCACAAACTGCAGAATCATGTGTAATGAATCTGGCTGACAGATATGCTGTTTGGGAATGTGGTTCCACAGCCTTTATGGGGATCCATTCGTAATGTAGATCACGCTGCAGAATTGGGTAACACATGGGCTAATATCATTGCTGCAGATGCTGGCCAAGTTGGTGGTGCGAAACCTGACCCTTTAGTAGCAGAACTCCCTGGTAGAATTATTACATACATGAAAACTATAATGCCTGCGATGCGCATAAATTGGGATAAACTGTCCTCATGGAAGCAGAAGAAGGATGAGACAGTGTCCGATTTCTTTACCAGGTTTGAAGAAACGTTTATCGACCACAGTGGTCAAGACATGAGTACTGAGGGTGGCCAACGGCTATTTGTTGATAAATTTGTGCAGAATCTACTTCCCGAGTGGTGTAAGAAATTAAAAGATTCAGAAAGTTCTTGGGCTGTTTCCTCTTCAGCGCAAATACTGGCTACTGCACAGTATTATGAAAATAGAGACAAAGATGAGAAGGATAGACCAGATAAGAAAACGAAAGAACTGAAAACAAAGGTCCTCTTACAGCAGGCTTATCCGCCACGTGGAGGACAGAATAATTATAGGCAAACCCAAGGTATCTATCAGCAGCCCCAACAGTTTCAGAATAATCAGCAAATTAATGGGTATTATCAACCACGCATCCCTATAGGTCCCAACCAATGTTCATATTGCAAAGAGGACGGTCATTTTAAATATAGTTGCCCTAAATTAATGCAGCGTAACAGTAATGCGTACGGCGCAAGAGGTAGAGGTGGTCAGCAAGCTCCTAGAGGCAGAGTGCGTGGAAATGTTCCCCAGAACGCGCGTCCTCTTCCGCCTCAAAATACCATAAATAGCTTTGATCAGCAAGCCAATGCTACTGGTAACACAGCTCAGTACTACAATAATGATTATTATGCAGAAGACGACAATGTAGAAGATAACGATTACTAGGACAGCCGTAGACCGAGAGAGGGAGTTGTTTCAGTGCCAGTGGATCAGAGCGGACCTTATGTTAAAGTAACTACAGCAAATGTAACAGAGCCCTTTTTGCTGGATACTGGTGCTGCAAAGAGTTCAATCATGCATTCAAAACTCCCTGGCGCGCCTTTGTCTGGCGAAATGAATGTTTCAGTAGGTTTTTCTGGCGCCCCAGTTAGGAACCCGATTTCTAGTCCTATGTCTCTTTCTATTGGACCTTGTGAGCTAAAAGCACCCCTCATCCTAACGACAGGTTGTGGTGAAAATTTGCTAGGATTAGATCTGCTAAAAAGATTGCATGCAACATTATATGGTTCTCCCTCAGGAGTACAACTTACATTAGGTAAGAAAGTGATTTCCCCAATGTATTTGTCTAAAAATGCAATGCCACCTGAATTGTCATCCCTTCTGGATGGCCTTTGGGCTACTGGTCCCAATGATGTGGGTCTTCTGGAAATACCGCCATATGTGGTAACTTTAAAAGCCAATGTCAGATTGCCACGTATTCCCCAGTACAAGATCTCCAATGAAGGTCAGAAAGCTTTGTTAGCAATTGTCAGCGATTTGGTTAAAAAGGGTGTAATTGAAGAGACAAGAGGCAACGTTTGCAATAGTCCCGTTTTACCTGTCTTAAAACGAACGGACCCTTCACAGCCACCTGTTTACAGATTTGTGATTGATCTTAGAGAGGTTAATAAGATTGTTGTGCCACAGTTTCCAGTTGTCCCTGATATAACTGCCTTGTTAACCATGATTCCAGCCTCCGCTGCATGGTTCTCAGTGATTGATTTAAAGAATGCTTTCTTTAGCATCCCAATTGCAGAGGAGAGTAGAGACATTTTTGGCTTCAGTTTAGGAGGTCGCAGCTTTTGCTTTAAACGCGCTCCCCAGGGCTACTGTGAAAGTCCATCAATATACAGTCAAGCTTTAAAAGCGCAGCTTGATGCACTGGTTTTACCTAGTGGCGCTATCCTTATTCAGTATGTTGACGATTTGCTAATCGCCGCGGATACTGAAAGGATTTGTAAAGACGCTACACTGTCTTTGTTGCGTCATTTGTCTGCCTTTCATCACAAAGTATCCCTCTCAAAGATGCAATATTGTCGACAAGAAGTGGCCTACTTAGGTCATCTCTTATCGAAGGAGGGAAGGAAACTGACCCCAGAGAGAATTCAAGCCATTGCACAGTTGAGTGTGCCAAGAACACAGAGAGAAGTACGTGCTTTCTTGGGCATTACTTCATACTGTAGGCATTGGATTCCCAATTTTTCCTTGCTGGCAAAACCTTTGTTAGCATTAACATGTAAAGACACACCGAATCCTATCCCTTGGTCTGAAGAGTGTCAGAAAAGTTTTTGGGAATTGCGTAATGCATTATGTTCAGCTCCTGTGTTGGGTACCCCTGACTACAGCAAGCCTTTCACGTTGTATGTTCACGAAAAGAACGGTTGCGCATTATCAGTGTTAACACAGCCTTTTGGCGACAGACCGCGTCCATGCGCATATTTTTCATCAACCTTGGACCCGGTAGCTAGGGCATTGCCAAGTTGTCTGAGAGCTACAGCCGCCGCAGCTATGTCTATTCGACAATCTGCTGGACTAGTAATGGATAATACATTGATTGTTATGGTTCCACATGCTGTGGACACATTGCTACACAGGACCAAGACGCAGCACTTAACTAGTGCGCGATTATCCGGATGAGCTGACACTGTTAGCAAATCATATACACATAAAGAGATGCAACACGTTGAATCCAGCTACACTATTACCAATTCCAGCAGACCTAGATGAGATCGAGCAACACGATTCTGTTCAGAACAGAAGAAGAGACGAAAGGGAGAGTAGATCTTAAAGATACTCCCCTGACTAAGTGTGATGGTACCTTATGGGTGGATGGTTCGTGTTTCAAGCTTCCAAATGGTGATACGACTGCTGCATATGCTATCACGACTTTGCACACGATTGTTGAAACTGCACGTGTGCCACAAAATTCGGCCCAAGCCACAGAATTGATTGCCCTTACAAGAGCATGCGTGTTGTCTGAAGGAATGAAAGTGAACATATATACGGATAGCCAGTACGCCTTTGGCGTGGCTCATAGTTTTGGGCGATTGTGGAAAGAACGTGGGTTCCTGACTTCGCATGGAGCTAAGATTCAGAATGGCAAATTGGTGAATGATCTTCTTGAGTCACTGACCCTACCGTTGCAAGTTGCGATTATGAAATGCAGCGCGCACAAGAAAATCACTGATGATGTTGGTCGTGGTAATGCGTTTGCTGATGAAGTCGCGAAAGAAACAGCAAAAGATGTGAAGACTCGAATGTATGTTGCAGGCCCTGCCAGATGGGTTGGTGATGTTGGAATGTGTGAAAACACGATAGAGAGTGTAAAGTCCCTTCAAGCTGAAGCCACAGAGAAAGAGTTGAGCAAGTGGAGAGAAAGTACAGGTAAATTGGACGAGAATGGTTGTTGGGTCGATTTGTCAGAACATCGGCGATGGTGGTTACCTGATGCATATGTGCTTCCAGTGGTTACTATGGCACATGGAATGGCACATATCAGTATGAAAGGAATCTGTAAGTTGTTGGCTCCAGTATGGCAGAATGCTGGAATTCCCAAGTGTGCAGAGAATGTGGTCAAGAATTGTATGGTATGCTTGAAATACAACCCTGGTAGGGGAACCCCAACTCCAGCTGGTCATTTTGCGCCTCCATCATATCCATTCGAAGTTTTGCAGCTAGATTTTATCCACATGGAAAGGTGCAACAACCTGAAATATGTATTGGTGGTTGTTTGCGCTTTTTCAAAATGGATAGAAGCGTATCCCCTAAAAGACAACACTGCTCTATCCACAGCCAAAGACCTTGTGAAGGAATTTTTCCCTAGGTTTGGAATGCCAAGAATGGTGTGGAGTGATAATGGGAGTGAATTTGTGGGTCAAGTGATGAAGAATGTGTGTGAGGGATTAGGGATAAAGCAGAAGTTCCACGCTGCAAATCACCCCCAATCAGCTGGATTAGTAGAGCGCTACAATGGTGCTCTAAAACTCAAGCTGGCCAAAATCCAGGCGAGCACCGGTCTTAAATGGCCTGACGCTCTGCCTCTAGCACTCCTGTCCACCAGAATGACCGTACACTCACTAGTGGGACTTAGCCCATATGAAACAGTTTTTGGCCGCCCGGCCAATGTATGGGGTGTGCCAAGACCGACGAAGTTCAGCGAAATCGAACATCCAGTACTGCTTGATTACTTGTATGAATTGACGGCTAAATTGCGTGTTTTACACCAACAGGTGCATGATACTCTTCCCCAGGCCTCTGAGGCTCCAGGACACCCTATCGACCCTGGCACGTGGGTTCTGGTGAAGAATTTCCAGCGCAAAAGCAACGATGAGCCCCGTTGGATTGGCCCTCATCTCGTACTTCTGTCTACAAGATCAGCTGTTCGAGTAAAGGGGAAGAAGAACTGGATCCACGGCGCCCACATCAAGAGGATCCCTTTGCCTCTACCATATGACCAGTGGGTCCAGGAGGGTATCGCTAACTCTGAAACAGACACTGTACCTCGTTTTGTGCCGTTCAGTGAAGCACGCGTGAGAGGCACAACTTCTGCACAACAGAGTGACGATATTTTACAAGAAGCTGTGCCACCGTCAATTTGATTGGACACTACAGAGCCTGAACTCTTGTTTCAAGATCAGACAGTACCTGGCCGTTTTCGCTATAACTTAAGACCAAGGCCTATGGACAAATAAATATTCTTTTTCCTTACCTTTTTGTTTTTGATACCATAGCTCTCCCATCTGAAGGACTCTTGATATTTGTTTTTCGAACCACCATCCGGGTTCAGCCGCAGGGTCGCGGTGCCAAGACTTTGGGGTACAGGCCGAAGACGTTAGGTCAACGGTTCTGGTTGGTCTAGGGCGTTCCCTGGACCGACAGGCGTACTCCTTAGCAGAAGATACTCACCCGCCGCGAGCGGCACAATTAGAGGATGGAGTTTTTCAAGATGGAGAGACTCGCTGAGGAAATGAACTTTAAAGCAAGAATGTGTAAAATAATGAAGAGCAAACGTTTTGTATTAGGTCTGTTTATATTATGTAGTATGGTAGTGTTTACTGTAGGATTTGTATTCTTCTCCTCTCAAGAGCCCATTGCACCCACTATGCAGCCTATACCTCCTCCTACTGTCTCCTCACACTCTTTTCACCCTCTGCCCGAACATGAACAAGCTAGACGATCAGAGTTTGTGAACAACTCGTTTATTCAGCTCCTGCACCAGCACCAACTAGTTATGAATACAACCAATTGCTGGGTGTGTGGTTTAATGCCACATACCAATAATAAGGGTATTCCTTATCTAGTGCTGCCGTTTACTTACAATGGATCGTCATGGGCATTCCAGACCATGTTTCTCTTTGCACTAGATACCTACTCCCCGCGACAACCGCGTTCCATCAGACCTAGCACAATTAATAAAGCTTTAATGAAAGGAGTTGCCGATATGAGCAGAGATATCGACGCATACTCCTCTATACCCAAGGAAGAATTGAGAGCTTATGTAGGGTGGAACGCGACGGGGTATAGTATTAGTCTGGGTGAAAGACAGCGAAAAATTTCACCCCCAATCTGGGTCGTACCCTAGATATCGGTTCGCAGAACGGGGAGGATGGGTGAGTCGGTGAGGAATCTAACTAACTAATGTTTCTTAGAGATACATCGTTACCGAAGGTAAGTAACTTGTTCATCTGAAAGAAATACGTTAGTTAGATTCCTCATCTTAGAATAGATACCCCAGCAATACCAACCCCGGTGGTGGGTCTGCGAACCAAGATCACACCAGAAAGTCCTGGAGAACAGAACGGCCAAAGAAGCAGTCTCTCCGGACTTGGCTGTCCAGGCAATAGTGTGTGGCAAACATGTGCAGCGAGGACCACGTTGCAGCCTGACAGATGTCCTGCAAGGGGACTCCCCGGCCCAGGGCAGTGGTCGCAGCTGTGGCCAGAGTGGAATGGGCCCTCAGCCCTACAGGAGGTTCCTTTTTAGCTAAGGAATAACAGGCCTTGATACACAAAACGACTCACCGAGAGATGGTTCGCTTGTGCACCGCCCGCCCCTTCTTAGCGCCCACGTAGCCGACAAAGAGTTGGTCACCCACCTGGAACGGTTTGGTGCGGTCCAGATAGAAGGACAGCGCCCATTTTGGGTCCAGACGGTGGAGCCTCTCGTCCTCTTTCGAGGGATGCGGAGGCAGAAAGAAGGTGGGCAGTGTAACAGACTGGCCGATGTGAAAGGCAGTTACCACCTTAGGGAGAAAGGAAGGACGAGTCTTGGCAAGGCGATAGAGGAGTCAGTTTTGTTCCAGAAAACAAGGATAAGTGCGTCGGGGCTATTTCTCGTTTCCTGTGCTCCTTGCCATGCGTTTGAGGGAGGCATTGTTTAGCTGGGCTGCCCTGAAGTTGTTGTCAACGGCCCAGGGCTCTGAGGTCAAAAGAGTGTTGTGAGGACCCAGGTCTGCTACACTTACGCCAAGAGCATGGGATAGAGGAATAGCAAAGGAAGGATTATCAACCCCCAGGATCAGGGCCTCGACAAGGGTAGGGAGCAGCCCTACGGTGACCAAGGTGCTTTCGCACGTCTTAGTGCGTATGTGCAACTGCGCTATCTGGTACTCTGATCTCTCCATGCACAGAGCGGATAGTAAAGGTTCTCTCTGGTATCATAGCTGAGGCGGGGACTATGTCTTCTCTGGCTAGGGAGTGCTTGCACCCTGAATCTAAAAGAGCTGTTACCTCCCTGTGGTTCACTGATAGACTCAGGTAGTAGATGTGCCCTGTCTCTTGGGCAAAGAGGACGGAACAGGGAGCGTAACTGACATCCATGGGTTAGTCTTCACCCTTGTCCCTCCTCTTCCTGCAAAAGCAGGCTATGTGGCCCCACTCACCACATTTGAAACCTTGAGGACCAGACGTGGTTGAGCACTCCAATCTTACAGTCTGGGTTCTAAAATGTTCCAGGGGTACTTTCATGTTTCCTGTCATACTTTGTCACTGCGACCCCTCTTTGGGTTTTCTCTGGCTCCTTTACTGTGGAATGACTTTGTGCCATAGTGTAGGAGGTGGCCATTTCAACGGCGTGCTCCAAGGTTAGACCGGCGTATTGCCGGAGCCACCTTTGGGTTCCATAGGGCACGGCCTCGAGGAACTGCTCCAGGTAGATCTTGCTCATTACGTCTTCCATGTTGGACTCTTGGGGTTTTAGCCAACGATCAGCGGCGTACTTGATCTCACAGAAAAGTGTTTTTTGGGTGTCACCTGCGAGGCCATGCTCTTGTCTGAATTGGAGACGGTGGGTCTCGTCATCCATGCCTAGGCAGTCTAGGATATACTGCTTCACTGTTCCATGGGCCGTGGTACCATCCTTATTGATGACCTGGTACGCTGCTTGTGCTTCGGCAGTAAGGAGAGGGGCCAAATAGAAGGGCTAGTGGTCTGCCGGCCATCCGCTAGCCCTGGCGGCCCTTTCAAAGTTTAGGAAGTAGGAAATAGGATCCTCCCCTGGTACGTGCTTCTGTAGCGGGATAACGGTGCCAGGGGGAGCGGGGCTTCTTCCCTGTCCGATGCCCATAAGTATGTGGCTCTGGCCCTCTGCCAACTTGACCATCTGGTCGGCCTGTTGTATGGCCGCTGTGAAAGTAGCTCTGTCCATTTCGGCCTGGCTGGAGCCTCTCTTGATAGTGATTAATGAGAAGCACTTCCTTCATGGGTTGTGTCCCCCTTGGGCACTACTTTGCGGTATTTTTTTTATCAATTTGTGTGATCAAAAATAAACAGATTTAAACATCAAGTTCTGTGTTTTTATTCTTCATACTCCATATTGAGTTCATTCATTAATTTGGTAACTCATGATATATGGACTAATATTTATCCAATGCATTTCGGGTTATGTGGAAAAACCCTTCATCAGGGATTAGTCCTAGGATTTAAATAACATGAGGAATTGTCATTCATTCTGTGTAAACGAAATATAGGTCTTTATACATACATTCAATGCGTTTTCATAACTCAACTCATTATGTTCTATGTTTGAGCTTAAATAAAGTTTTAAGTCAACATTTAGAATAGTTGAAAAAGTTTGAAGGAGTTTAGTAATGTAACAGAATTAAATAGAAATAATCAGATGATGTCTCGAAGGTTGCTTTTAAGCGGTAACGTGGGGAATTCGTAATAAAAACTATGGTGGTGCTCGCATGTTTAAGCAATGTCCTAAATAGTTTTTGTAACGTTTAAATGGGCGGAATATTTATGCTAAAATGATAGTGTGCAACAAAAATAGTGCGAGTGACCAGATTCTTTGGTCTAAAGTAATCATGCAAATGAATCTAGTTAAAATGATGGTGGCGTGAAAGGTGAATGAAATTAACGGCGTAGGAATAGTGAAGTTCGTACCTTACTCTGTTGCAATCGCTTCGTGAATCGCTTTATCCGTGTTTGGTCGCTGTGCATGCGTTTCAAACAAAGTTAATATCAGCGTATAGCAAGTAAAATGTAGAAATGGGACTGCTTGTTATTTAAGAAACGAAAAGGGTTGGAGTGAAGGTGGCCATTTTGTAATGGGTTTATAAACTTAAAAAACAGATATGTACACATGCCTAAATCATAATAGGATGAAGGTATGAATTATAGATGACAAAGTAGTTCAATGTGTTCATTTGTCCCATATGTTTGTTATGAAGGTGGCCATTTTGTGAAGCGTTTTTAACTTGAAAAACGGATATGTACACATGCCTAAATCATAACAATAGCACAAAGGTATGAATTATAGATAACAAGATAGTTCAATGCGTTCATTCATCCCGCACGGGTGAATGCTTTCCAGTCTTTTGATCCAATGATTTTCTCGTTGAAGTAAATATTTTCTGTGGTTGCGACCTTCTTGTGGTGTTGTCACCTCGAGGATTAGGAACTTGAGTTGACTGATGTTGTGGTTATTTGATGTGAAATGGTTAGCCACTGTTGACTTCATGTTTTTTGTGCGAATGTTTGATTTATGTTCATTGATTCTTGTTTTTATTTTTCTCTCGGTTTTTCCCACGTAGACCATGCCACACGGGCATTTTAGTAAATACACAGCATTCATGGTGTCACATGTAGCTGTGACGTTGAGTTTGATATTGTGACCTTTTCTGGGGTGTGTTATGTTGGCTCCAGGAAAAATATTATGACAATTGTTGCAGTTTAGACACACTCTGGTTCCTTTGAAGGTTTGTGTGTCTTTAATCATTTTTGTGTTTTAGCATTTCCCCCAGGTTTTTCTTCCTGGTATATGCAAAAATTGGCATGTTTTTTAAAGAGGTTGTTGAAGTCTGGTTCCATTGTTAAAATCGGCCAGTGACGTTTAATGATGTGTTTGACAATAGAGCTAGCCGTGGAAAATTTGGACACCATCGTGATGCGGTTTTCTTTGATGATTATTGGTTTTGATAATAGTGGTTGTCTGTCTTTTTGTAAGCATCGTTTTTCTGCCTCTTCCAGCACTTGTTTAGGGTAGCCTCTTTGTTGGAATCGTTCCTTGATTTCATTCAATCTAAGCATTGATGTTTGTGGATCTGATACAATTCTTTTAACCCGCAACATTTGTGAATACGGTAAATGTCGTTTCAAGGAATCTTGATGGAAGCTTGCATAATGTAGTGTGTTGTTTTGATCTGTTGGTTTCCTGTAGATGTCTGTTACGAAAGTGTTATTGGACAATTTTATGAATACATCCAAAAATTTAATTTGCTGTTGTTGTACATCATGTGTAAATTGTATTCGGTTATCAATGAGATTGAGGTTGTTCAAGGCTTCAATTAATGTGATTTCAGGTCCGTTCCATATGATAAAGATGTCATCTATATATCTCAAGAAAAGTTTACAACATTTCTTTCATGAGTTTTTATTTAAAATATGGTCTTGTTCGAATGTATCCATGAACAGGTTCGCGTACGCCGGTGCGGCGCAATTTCCCATGGAAGTGCCTGTTTGTAGGAACCATTGGTCTTTCCAGGTGAAGTAGCTTTGGAACAAAGTAAAATGTAATAATTCCATTAGAAAACTTGCATGTCCAGATTTATCTCAGAATGTAGTAATGCCTTTTCAACAGCTTCTATGCCTAAGTTGTGTGGTATTGAGGTGTACAGCGCTTTTACGTCTATGGTACACGAGTATTGTTTCTCCTTTGTTAACCCCTTCAGCGCGGCGCGGATTACCGCGCCGTGCTGAAAGATCCGTGCGCGGGCAGGGCCGTGACGGAGCGGTTCCGTCATGCGCACAGCGCAACCGACGCACATGACGGAACCGCTCAGTCACTCGCATCGAAGGGGTTAATGTTGAGGTTGTGAAGTTTATTTAGGAAATCCATGGTGTCTTTTACGAATGTTTGAACTTTGAATACCAAAGGTTGGAGGTATCGGTCTAAAGATTGTCCAACTGGTTCGTGCAAACTTCCTTTGGTCTAAACTATTGGTCTAAACGGTGGGTGTATCAGATCTTTATGTATTTTTGGAACCATGTATATGTTCGGGCTCCTTGGATGTTCTTTAATGAGGAATTTTTTTGTTCTTTCGTTGATCACTCCTTTTTCAAAGGCTTGGTTGACAAGTGCTTTCAATGTTGTTTTGTAGTTTTCTGTGGGGTTCTTGTCCATTTTTATATAGGTGGTTTCGTCTGTTAGATGTTTGTTAACTTCTGTATCGTATTTATCCATGTTAAGTACAACTAATGCTCCCCTTTTCGTTTCTTGAATAACAAGCACAGTCCCATTTCTAACATCACTTGCTATACGCGGATATTAACTTTGTTTGAAACGCATGCACAGCGACCAAACACGGATAAAGCGATTCACGAAGCGATTGCAACAGAGTAAGGTACGAACTTCACTATTCCTACGCCGTTAATTTCATTCACCTTTCACGCCACCATCGTTTTAACTAGATTCATTTGCATGATTACTTTAGACTAAAGAATCTGGTCACTCGCACTATTTTTGTTGCACACTATCATTTTAGCATAAATATTCCGCCCATTTAAACGGTACAAAAACTATTTAGAACATTGCTTAAGCATGCGAGCACCACCATAGTTTTTATCACGAATTCCCCACGTTACCGCTTAAAAGCAACCTTCGAGACATCATTTGATTATTTCTATTTAATCCCGTTGTTACATTACTAAACTCCTTCAAACTTTTTCAACTATTCTAAATGTTTACTTAAAACTTTATTTAAGCTCAAACATAGAACATAATGAGTTGAATTATGAAAATGCATTGAATGTATGTATAAAGACCTATATTTCGTTTACGCAGAATGAATGACAATTCCTCATGTTATTATTTAAATCCTAGGACTAATCCCTGATGAAGGGTTTTTCCACATAACCCGAAATGCATTGGATAAATATTAGTCCATATATCATGAGTTACCAACTTAATGAATGAACTCAATATGGAGTATGAAGAATAAAAACACAGAACTTTGTTTAAATCTGTTTATTTTTGATCACACAAATTGATTAAAAAAAAAAAATACCGCAAAGTAGTGCCCAAGGGGGACACAACCCATGAAGGAAGTGCTTCTCATTAATCAGTTACTTGGACGTCACGAATGAAGACGCCACCCCTGGAGCACACAAACATCTACAAATCCAAGACAAATTTATGAACCAGGTTGTAGTGCGTATCTACCCTATCATTATATCGACGCCTCTCTGGATAGCCCACTCCAGCTTGGCCTGGCCTGGCCTTCCTTAAATTGATGCACCAAATTCTCCATCATGTATCGAGGAGGCTATGCCCGCATTCTCCACCACTTTGTAAGAGGGACTCTACTCGGGGGGATCTCAAGTAGTAATAAGGCCAAATTTTAGTGCTTTATCAAGTTGGTTTATTAACTCATATTGCCCAGTCCAATACGTTAGGGTCCTCCGCTGGTTTGGGTTGCACCCTTTTCCAGCAGCTTCCTCCCTTGGGACCTTTGGAGATGTAATGGCGTCCTGGCTTCACAGCAGGTCCGTGGTCCTGGACTGCGACCAAACCAAAGAAAACAAAGAAAATAATTCCACGTCAGTGGGATAACGAGATGCTTCCAATGCACAGGAGCAGGGGAGTGAAGGAGGAGTCACCAAAAACCGTCAACACCGTGAAGACCCAGCTGTGACCTCCCTCGCATTCACCACCCTCCCCTACCGTGCCATGAGAACCCCTGTAGCTTTGCCCGCACCTTGGTAAGCCGCGGAACACGGTTTTGTTGGCCTCCTGGCATGGGGTCTTCGGCGGAGTCCGCAGCTCCCACTTCGTATTCTTTCCGTCCATCTGACTTCTCTGGCTTCCACGTTTCCGGCTCTCCTCTCGCCCGGGATTCTCCTTCCGCATGCATGCGGGGGCTCCCTGCTCTTGTTCCGTCCGATCCCTCACCGGAAGCTGTTCAGGAGATGAGACTTCACATCAGATTGCCGGAACCCTTTAGAGGCTCTTTTGAATTCAAGATTCTAACAAAAGAAAAGGCAATGTGGGGTGCCCTCTGAAGATGGGCAGTGTCCTAGCAGTCCTCTTCATTACCCGACTAGGGGGCACAAGGTCAAGAATGCTGTTAGATTGGGCTAACACCCAGCAGCTCTCCTCTCATTGAGTGCAGAAGGTACAACCAGAGAGGATAAGCAGGAGGTAGAAAGGTGGAAATTCTGGGGGGAAACATGTTTTCTAAGAGTCAAATGTACCACAGCCTTCCAGGAGAGTAAGGGCCTCAAGGACTTCTGAGGAACACTTCTCTCAAGAGTTTAAAAGCATATAGATGGCAAGGAATGTCTCCTCCTGTTGCCCCTGGGGTCTGGGTTGTCCTTGTCCAACAATTCTTTCCTATAGGGGACGGGTCTGAGTAGCAAGAAGCCAATAATAACTGCCTAAGAGCTTCAGCGGCTCCTTGTCAGCCTTCTGCACCAGGAAATCAATGGCTTCAGTGAAGCTTGGCCCTATCAACAGGAAAGTTTCCACCATCTCCTCCCCTATCTTAATCATCCCCTAACAGGATACTAGCCATATTTAGAAACAGTCACAAGACCTCAGGCAGGCCACAGAAAGTGGTGTCTGAGGAAGATCCCCAAGAGTGCGCAGAAGGGGATCAGCCAGAAACTAACAGTAATATGCAGTTTAACTCCAGTGGCTGGATGGGCACAGTGCACTGTATCTTTGTCAGCCAGTCACTCACTGTGCCAAGCTTATTTCCTCAATACAAATCACTGAAAATGGAGACATTTAGTGGGCAGGAGGTGAAGGAAAAAGGGGGCCTGCAAGGGAGGACAGAGCTTCCAAGATATTAGATTTTGAGATGGTCTTCAGCCATCCCATTTGATCCTACTATCACTGGTGCAGCATTTTCACGAATAGGATGTATGGTAAAATGAGTAAATGGACTGCCATGAGACAAACACCCCTTGCCGCAGAGTGCAAGAACTGTGTTCCAAGTTGAGCCTCCTATGTCTGCCTTCCTTAAATGCTCATGTGTCTGCCTGCAGCATGCTTTCTGTACTGGTCCCACCTGTTTGTGTGAAGGATAGTAAGTGTACTGTGCTAGATGCGGTGCTCAAGAGGAAATCGGGGCTCACAAGAAATGAATAACCGAATTAATAAATATTTATTAACGTGGGGTCATCTAAAAAGGTATATTGGTGCTTAAGAAACATTAATAATAAAAACACCCATCTATAAATAAGATGGAACAAAAGAAATAGTCATAAATTAAGCAAAAAGATACGTTTACCATTTCTTGCAAAAGGTCATGAAGTCAGAAACAGTGCAGATAAAGATAGGTAATTGGTTCCAGGCTTTAGATACCAGTACTAGCACAGGCAAACTCGCCTGATTATAGAAATTGAAACCAGGACGAGAGGCAGCTCAAAGGGGTGGGCTGGGTAGTGACATAATCTGTGCATGATCTTTGGAGCCTTACATGCTACAGTGGCCCGTCTGATCTAGAAATCCATTGTTCCTCTGGCATCCAATGCAGCTTACACTGGTCATTAGTTACATAGTCGAGCAAATGCAAGTAAACATCATAAATAAAATCTGTGGGTGCAAAGGGATCTTATTTAAGAAGCCATGTGTCGTGCAGATAATGTCCATCCAATCTCAGAGCATGAAAAACATCATTATACTAGCAGATAGTGATGTACAAGATAGTGAGGTGCTCCACAGAAACCTAATATTGAACAAGAAGAGGAAGGGGGGCACACGAGGGGGGGGGGGGGGTAGAAGGGGTGACCAGCTTCCCTGTATTGTGCCAGATGGGGGAGTACGATTATTTAGAGTGTTGTCTCAACTGTACGCCCTGTACTATTTCACTTCGCCAGTATTCTGGAGGTGTGAGAGTCTGCCACTCCTAGAGAAGCATTTCAGTTCTGATGGACTAAGGTGTGATGTGTATTAGCCTCTGTATGGAGGCTAGTTCTGCGCTTGCCAGAGTAATGGCCATGCTGCAGAAAACGAGGGATGGGTTAAGACAAAGGCATCCTCATTAGAGACACAGGGAACAAGCCAAATATATGGTGCACCCACTAGGTAAACCAGATTCCATGAGAGGTACCAGGAAGTGTGTACAAAGAGTTTGTAAAGCCCAAAACTGAGCTAGGACAGTCAGGAAAATGTACAAGGATTTAGTGACATTGTTGAGCGAAGTCATATTCGAAAATCCTGGGAGCACCAAATGAGGGGCGAAGGAATTAGAAGAAGTCTAAGGAAAAACTGAAGACCATCTAGGTCAGGATCATAGCCGAAGAGACATGCAAAGCAGTGATCATTAAGTCCAACTTCTTTATTGTTAACAGAAGAGTGAGTTCTGTTTTACTGCTTCGACGGAAAGATAAGGAGGACCCCTGCCAGATTGATATCCACCAGCACACACGCATTTCTGGGGAAACAACTGCCACTGAAGCATTGGATTAGTTTCTCCTGTGCATGTGAATGTAAGCGTGTCCTTGGAATGCATAGAGGATAAATTGTTGAAACCGAAGAGTCAGAAGGAGCTTACACCATGTGCCCTACTCCACAGATTCTGTGCAATCTAGTTCTTGAAGGAGGCAATCAAAATCTACTGAAAAGGCTAGACAGTGGAAGGAACTTACATAGGCCTTCATGACAAGTTTGTTGTAGTAGGTTGGGGTACTTACTACAGGAGGTAAATACTATCCCCCCCCCCCCCCCCCCGAGTACTCTTATTATGAGTTTAACAGGAAAAAGTCATAACATGCAGAATAATTTTTATTAACACCCTGAATTCTGCCGGAATGTATCAGGGAAAAAGTGAGAGGGAGTGATCATGTTCACACAACTGATAATTCAGGACCCTGTGTAAACAACTTTGCACAGGGATCATAACTTAGCCAGGAATTTGTAATAAATGCCATAGAGTGTCTTGGTGTTTAGGTGTTAAGGGAAGTTCAGTAGGTGAGAATGGAACAGGACTATCTGCTAAGTTTCTTCTGCCTTCTGTGAAGAGTTTGGTCTGCCCCTTAAAAGAGGTTTTCTTACTTGTTAAAATCCTGGAAAGAACAGAAGTTGTAACTTTGTTGGGACTCATTACACAGTGATTACTCGTCAAATGACGATGGTGATCAATGTCGCAAAAAGAGCAGTTGTGACTCTTCTAAAACACTACAAAGAAACTTTACAGGAGATTGAAAGGGGGCACTGTAGAGCACATAAAACTAGCAGTGGCAAGAATTGTGTTCTAATTTTTACGTGATTTCACCTCTACGGGGCGGAATATCAATAATTGCAGGACTTTCTATTTTACAAATAAAGATGTTGTTAACATTGTATAACATTTTCTAAAACAAAATCAAATCTGTTTTAATAAATTACTTGCTGTCACAAACATTATGCAAGGCTATGTTGTTATCAATCATGCAGATTAACAAATTGTTCAGGATCAGCCTGCAGCGGGTGTGTAAGAGATTATTGCAAAATTAATGGTATGTTTCGAATGTTCACTTTGTTTCACATGTACGGGTTTACAATAGCAATCTAGACTATTTAATCAATTAATAACCAAGTATGCATTAAAATAGTGTGAGAAAACTGGAAATTTGATTTAAATTTTAAAACAATGGTATTGTAACTTACAAGACATTTAGCAGCCAGCTCCTCATGCCTCTGTCCACACTGTATTTGTTTAACTCTTTCCGTTAACTGTTCCAGTCTTTCATCAAAAACTTCAGAGAATAAAATCTGTAGCTGCCGATTAATCAAAATCTTGACCTAAAACAGCAAAAACATTTTGATTTAAATGAACCATTTTTAAGAGCACATTTTGTGTTATCCCATTTCAGTAACTGAACAGGCCATAAGATGGCTCAATACAGTCCCAATCAAATAAAACCCACAGGTAAAAAAATGACACGTAAATGTAAAATGAGTGCAATTGCAACATGGACAACTGTAAATGTATTCTTAGGTGCTGCGCCCAAACAATTTCCCTATAAAACTACCCACCCTTCTAACAAAGGAAACTTAACAGTCTTTTATAGCAGCTTTTATATATTCCATAAAAAAAGAAAAAAGAAATTGCGTTCCATCCGAATACCAAAACTATTTTCAGCAGCAATTCGCAGGTTGGTAGATATGGTTTGAATTAATCAAAAATAGTTAGGTTTCCGATCATAAACAGATACTGGAACAGGCTTGTAACTGACACTGCAATACTAGACTGAGAAGTAGTATTGGGTCAGAGCTAGTCTTTCCAGTGAGAGTTTCTAGCAGCTATTTGAAGTTTAAGCTACTCAGAATAGTGATCCATGCACTTGGTGACGTAGGTTCTTCATCCACTGGGCCCATGCAATTTCTGATGGCATCAAATCAGTAGACAAGTAGGTACTTTACCCAACAATAACAAAAATTATTATTTAGTGATTCCTTGGAACAAGAGACATCTCAAACCTTTCCAATGTTACTCTACTTCCACTCAATCTGTGACCCCCCCACTGTTTTCTTTAGGAGTACAGACTTCCAGCAATGTAATCTTTTGACCCACTTTACTCACTACATTCCTTACTTAATTGAACTCGTCAGCCTGCTGGAGCAGACCACCCTAGTATATATAACTGGAAGAAGAAGAAAAAATAATAAATTGTTTGACTCGTACAACATGTGCATACCCTTTTAATGATGAAAGCTAGGCCTGGTCTTCCCTCAATATTCTTCAGCAGAAAAAAACACCTTTTTCCGTTCAATCCTCCGGCAGGAGTTACTGTGTATTGGGTAAGTGTCTTAGCTTTTCCCTTTGCTGCAGGGTATTGTAAATAAAGGCGCATATATATTTAAATCACACCCCACGTCCCTGCTGTAGCGGGTCATTGAGGTAAAGCCAATGTCTTAGCTGTAGTGAGCGGGGAACTAAAGCCAAAGTTTGCGTTTGATCATTCCATGACTCAATAGCAATAGAGGCCTCTGCAGTGAAGCAGGAAGCAGCTTAGGTGGGATTTTCCGCTGATTTGCTTTGCAGGACTCACCTGTTGTGGGATCTGGGAGCTTAAGCTACATATGCTCATTCCTGGTCCTCACTGTAGCAGGACCTTTTCTGGTTTCCACAGCAGAAAGATGTAGGCCTTAATTATGCCCGGATTTAAGTCTTAAATGTTGCCTTGCCTATGTTTTCACACCAGGTGGCTACAGCATACAGTTATGTGCTCTCCTAACAAAAACATTTACACTATGCTAAGTAGTAGCAGGACATCTTTTTTATATGCTCTATATAGACTTTGGCTACAGGTATATCTATAGGCACGTACTAAAAAAGCGACAACAAAAAATAGATATTTACCTCTTAGAACATTCTTTGCATTACTTTCTTCCATTTTGCCTCCAGATACCTCGAGGTTCTGTGGAAGTTGAGGAGTGCTAAGATGCTTTGGCCAGCAGAAAATCTATACAAGGCTCTCAATTACAAGAAGTAATTTCCCATATAAGACCGGTTGGGTTTAAAGGCCCAGAACATGAAAAAGGAGATTATTTCTACGTTCAACATGACTCCATCTCCTGATGCTTTGCCTTTATGAAGAATAATAAGATGTATGTTGCTGAAAGAATAGAAAGACTATGTAGGAAGGTGGATATCTGACTATAGTTACCCCCAACTTTTTGCCTAGTGTCTAGCTGGTTTTTCGACTTAGTTGGCCTGAGATCCTGCCATTCAGGGTCTCAGGCTGTCTGCTCTCTCTTTAAAATGGACTCCATGTACCCTAGGTACATTCCCAATTGGTAAGGATCACCTTATTGGCCCCTGTACAGTGTACCTTAGGTACCCAGGGCATAGGTGTACCATAGGCCTACCAGGGGCTGCAGCATGTATTATGCCACCCCTGGCCTGGCCTTCCATTATGACACAACTGGCTGATCACTCAGCTGGGGCAAGGTCGTGTAATCACCCCTTGCTTAGGTGTAGTATTCCTATACCTAACTTACATATAGACACATGTGTACCTATCAGCCACTCCTATGGCAGGCCTTAACAATCCTGGAGGCAGAGTGCTTGGTAACATGTGAGGTGGTGCTCTAGCATGAGCTGAGCCTGTCTGCAGCTTTCGGAACCATGTCCTTATAGCTGTTCTATGATATAGCCTACCATATACTCTTAAAGTGCCTTATAATCTTAAACGGTTATGGTAAGTATGGTTTGGCTTATCAAAACATGTTGTGTAAGGTGTCTAACACTTTGGAATAATACCCCCATACCATTTCTGGTGATGAGGATATTATTCCTCCCTTATAGAGGGAGAGACATGTTAAAATCCTACTTTGCTGTTTAACTCTAACCAAAGCCTCAGCATCACAAAATGGATGCTGCTGCCACAGACACGAGTCTGACCTCCTCCTGCTGGGAGTGATCCCGGCAAGGGAGGCTTGGACAATAGGTTTCCTGCTTGGGGAGGTGCTAGCACCTCCCCAGACAGACTTTAGTGTATTGGGGCAGGGAGGGCTGAAAGGAATGAGACATGCCAGGGGCACACAAAGTGTCCCATGCATAGTCCAGTTCAAACAGGGGCTGGGGCACTCCAGCCCCAGTCCTGGCGCGAAACTGGACAAAGGGAAGGGGGTGTAACCACCCCCCTCCCAGGTCCCACCCATAAGGCGTGACCTAGCAGGTAACCCAGCCCCCCAGATTAGTATAAGAGTGGTAGCTGGGCCCCAGGAGATTAGATTATCCTGGACCTGCAACTTGAACAGAAACTCTGGACCTTCGACATTCGACGAAAGAAGAAGACTGAAGAATCTCCCTTGTGGCCAAGGAGTGGCTACCCTGTGCAAACAGGCACCATCAAGAGACTACCCTTTGCTAAAGTTCTACGAGGGACCGACTGCAGAGCCCGACCAGAGCCTTGACTTCCAGACTTCTCCGACCCTGATCCACATCCACAGCCGAGCTGAGATCCGTGGAGGCGACGAGAGACGTGGGACCGGCTACCTGGGAAAAGTGGCTAGTATCTTCCAGCGCAGCTTCTGAGGCACCCTCGAAGTTGTGCACCGGGGATTGAGAAGCCCCAACCCCAAGCACCATCTGCACCGAAGATCAGCCCCCCCCCCACTCCACGAGTCCTGCGTGGGGCCCTTCTGCATTTTCCTGCTTGCCGCGCCTGTCCGGTTGCTTGCCCGTTGGCTAGTGGCCTTTGTGACGACGCACCCTGAAATCTTCACCGCTGGTTTGGCTCCTCCAGACTGGCTCCTGCTCCTCTGCAAAAGAGAAGCACCCCAGACCTTCCTGGTCTGCACCAGAAGCAAGTCCTCTGTTCTTCTTGGGTTCCGCTTGCCAAGGCTTGGTGAGTCCTAGTTCGACTTCGACGCCGCCGACAGCAAGAGCCTTCGTGGGACAGCTCGCCTCCTGGTCCTGGTCGTCCTCGACGTCTCCTGGTACCCGTGGCTGCAGCGACAAGCTTCACCTTTCACCTGCAATCTTCACGACATTGCCTGGTTCCTTCCTGGTTCCACGTGGTCACTGGCTAGTGACCTTGACTCTGTCCCTTCTGCTTGCAGGTATCCTCTCTTCTTGATCCCAGCCTTAGGATCCACCGGACACTCTTCACTGACCGCCTGTCAGCAACTTCCCTTCAGGCATCCATAGAAGTCCACGACGAAACCCGACGCAAGTTCACACCTATGCACCCGCAGCCCGTGGGCTAGGTAACTTGGGTACTTCGGTGCTCACAAGGGTAGTGACTATCCTAGGGTCTAGTTTCCGAGTCTCGACTCTCTAGCTGCTTCAGAAGTGTCCTTAAACTGTTAATTTCTAACTGCTAGTAATTCTATCGACTTTTACGCATTACGCATGAGTGTTTCCACTCTGCACCTGAATCCCGTGGGCCTCCCACTTCCTAACTGTTGCTAGTGTGGTGTAGCCCCAGCGATTCCCTAGGCCTATCCTATTTCCGTGACAGTGGTCCTTATACCACTTCTTTAGTATATGGTTTGCGTGGCCCCTAGGGCCTAACTGTATTACTTACCGGTGTGACTTAATGTATGCTTAAATAAGACTGTGTTGTACTTACCTCTAATCTCATAAAGAGTGCTGAGGGTTTGACTAGAATAAATACACTTTATTTTATATATATACCTGTTGTGGTGTACTTTCATTTGGTATTCAAGGGATTATATATGGTATCACAGCTGGCTTCACATGCCATTCAGAGTTTAGCCTAAGACTGCTCTTGTCCATGCTACCACTAGGATAGCTGGTCTATAAGGTTGACTTTTCAACCACTCACCATAAGGGTTGTTTGGACTGATATAAGGTGTACACTAGAACTAGTGACATCATACATCAGGCCAACTTCTCACAGACTAGATTTCCGAGATTGTTTTGAGTAAAAGGTATAAGCTTAAAAACTTTAAAGGGAAACTTTTGCAGGTGCTCAGAGTAAATTCTATTCTGGTAACCTTGTCATTGTCCTCTTCATTAATCTCAAAAGAAGGAACCCTTCTTGGGTCCTTAGATTAAAAAAAAGGTAGAAGAATCTCTAAAACAGTCCTTTGCTGCTTCAAAATGTTCAAATAGAGCAGGCGCTAACATAGCCTTTGCTTCTAAACAATGATGACCTTCAGAGTTTGTTTGAATGTATCCAGAACCGGGACAGTACTATTCCTTTACTGGGTTATATGGAGCTGTAAGCACAATTCTTTAGAGACATTCTATTCCATTTGATATAGTCATCATCAATAGCAGCAAAGTCTCCTAGGCACCAATGAGCAACCTTTGGACAGAAATTTGGGAAACTAGATAGAAGTCAAAAGCTTTTAATAATCACCCAGATAATTAGGTAAGGGGGCCGACCTCTGTAGAAAAACCCAGTCTCAAAGACAGGTGCAACACTGAAGACCATAAACTCCAAAAGGTCGGACTAGGATTCTTCAGTTCCTATAGGAGTCATAATCCACCAATTACACGAAATGTAGCACTCAAGATTCCAGGACAAGCGGGTTTTGGACATTTGATCGAGTTTAAACATTCGACTGGAACCAACATACAGGATGCAATCTCTTTCGGGACCACATATGCCTTTTTTATACTAAACACTTGCTTCATTTTGAAAGATGGTGCAAGGATGATTGAGGATGTGTAAATACCACAATATGGTCCTTTCCTGATTTCAGACTCTTGAACGTTTATCTTCTACTTATCTGTCTTAGCGGTCATCAAAGTTTTGTTTCTGCTTTTCAACTTCTGCTCACTAACTGGCAGTGTTCGATTCCCTAGTATTGCATCCCTCTAACCCTCAACTTTTTTCATAAGGTCATTCTTCAACCTGGTCTTGTAGTAAAATTAAATCCTCTGTCGTGTCTCAGAAGATAAACCTTTCCATATTTTAGCTTCTGAATGAGTCAAGTCCAGTTACCAGATGTTTTCAGGGGATTTCTAATTTATTTAAAAGGGACTAAACCTTTCCATTCCTCCAATGCTTTGTTAGTTTCATTGGGCGAGGGGGTGGGGGGGTGTGTTCTTTCAAAGGGAATGCAATCTCTACGGCAACCATAAGATAGCAGATATTGGCCATCTCCTAGGCCAAGAGATACTTAAAGAATCTATAGCATTTCCACCAGAGGAGAAGTTTCAGGGTATGAAGCTAAAGTAGTATCACATTAGGAAATGTTTTAGGCTGTCATATGGGATGACCCACAACCTTTTGTCTCTCTTCATTTATATGTTTTGAATTCAGATTCATCTAATTTTGCTTCTGATGTTTTAAAAGCAGCTTCATTGGATTCATTTTGCTTAATACACCTATATCATACATACCAAAATGTTTTTTTTGGAGGAGTTGTATATTTTAAGCTTGGGGACATGCTTGGGGCGTGGCTAGCAGCCAACGAAGATGGCCGCAGCTTAGGTGAGCTCCGGACCCCCGGAGGCTGCTAATAATATCCGAACGAGTATCCGTGCCCAAAACTCAGCCGGAAGCATCGGCAAGGGGGGCGGAGTCCCAACAGCGCCTGCTGATCGCGTCCTGAAGCTGGTGAAAACTATCTAGAAACGTCCTCTTCGAGCGAAGGACATGGGGCCTACAACCGCATGACAGACCGGGGCCTGGAGTGCGCGCCTTCCCAGAGAGTGCGCCCGACGAGGAGCATTGAGGAGACTGTGCACCGCAACCTCCCCTCCTGGCTCCGATGTCCTCCCTGCACGGGGTCCCACAATGGCTGCGAGCGGAGAATGCGGAGGCGGCCGTATAACCTTCGCAGCCGCTCCAGGCAAGTCTGCTGCATTTACTTGTGAAGGCCGGAGTAATGGCCCAATAGCTGCCCGCGCATGTGGAGCCGGAGTGCAGGCGTGTGGGCCTATCGCATCCTGGGTTCCGACTACGAGACATTACAGAGGTGATGCCGCGTAGGGGGGGGGGGGGGGGGGAAGGAAGGGAGGAGGCGCGACATCGTATGCGCCCACCGAAACATCAAGTGGACTGGTCCCCACTCCCCAAGACCCCAGCGATAGGCAGGAGAAATAAGTATTTCTTACCAGCAGAGCCGGCGATAGAACAAAGACTTGCGCCCTTTGGCCGGCAGGCCCTCGGTGTCGCATACCCAGGCTCCCTGTGACGACTGTGGGTGCTGTTGGCAGACCCTCTAGTATTGGACTTCCCCGGATGTTACAGGGGCCTCAACGGCCAAGTTTTTGAAGACACCCAGAGGGACCCAGCGCGCAACACACTACTGTGCCCCCGAGTACAAATGCTGCAATACCGCACAGCCAGTGGAAAACCCGACAGGCCGAGCACATCTTGGAGGAGTGCAGGCACGCAGCCGTGAGTCCCACTGGCTAGCGACCACTACGACTGATCCGGGCACCATGGGGGGGCCCTGGCCAGAGAGGGACACAACAAAGAAGACTGGATAAATATGCATACTCCAAACCTGACCCCAGTAACCCAGAAGGCACTGGGAACACAACAACTAAGGGCCCCACGCCAACTAAGGAACTCACACTGCACAATATCATGGCTACACTTAATAAGATCCATACATTGCTGGAGTCCTGTATCAACACGGAACTCTCCCTCATACGTGCTGACTTCGGAATCTTAGCTCTCGAGTGATTGAGTTAAAAACGACAACAACTGAGCTAAGCATGGATACGAGTACACTCAAACAAGTGAGGCAACTAGAGTTGAACAAGCAAATGGCAAAACTGGACGATTACGAAGGCCGCTCTCGTCGCAACAATATCCGAATAATAGGAGTGCCGGAGGGAACAGGTGGCCCAGCGGTGGACCTCTTCGTGGAGGATCTGATCAAGAACCACTTACAACCAAAGGGACTCTATCAGAAAACCACGGTCTCCTTCTTTCCAGAATACACCGCAACGGTGGCCAAACAACGTCAAAACTTTGTTGCCATAAAGCAAGAACTCAGACATCGAGAGCTCAAGTACTCGATGTTCCCTGCAAAATTAAGAGTAGAGGCCGACGGAAAAACCTGGTTCTTCAACGCACCGGAGGAAACGCAGGAGTGGCTCGAGGGTTGGCCACAGGTCTCCTACCGTAATGCATCCGGATGCAACAACAACCGCCTACCGACAGGAACTCAATCCCAAGAACGGACAGAGGAGACGACACGAACAGGCAACCAGGCCAAAGAGAACTGAGCTAACCATGGGACCTTGACCTCCTCCGAGAGGGGTAGCTACTGTATACTCGATGCTACAGTCTGGCCGTGAATGGGAGGAGAGATCCGGACAGCGGTAGAATGGATCAGTGTGCAGAATGGGTGCCTGACTCCTGTAACGGTGCAGATAGACAGAAGAAAAGACATTGGGACTGGCCACTGTTAGGCCTCTATTTGTGGGCAAGGGGGAGTTGCAGACATTCAACATTTGGTAAAAGCTCGCTATTGAAGGCTGTGAGGGACATTAACTTCATGAAGCGGCCACAAAAAAGGGGTGCCATGAAAGCGATCCTCTCCCCATAACAGAGGTACCGGGTAATGGGGACTAGGCCCTCTGCAAAGTTGGGGTGGCGGGAAGTTCTTAAACCGAAGCAGGGAGGGGGGGGGGGGGGGGGGGGGGGGGAAAGGGACACAGGGTACAGTGGGAAAGTTTTAGTTTAAATGGTTTATTTGTTTCTTTATGTTCTAAGGCACACTACAGACTCATAACACCAACATATATACAGCAGCACAACTACCCAGACCGCGCAACACATACCACCACCACAGTCCAAGACCATGACTCCGGACACGCCCACCTAGACACGATACACTTGCAAACTCTGCCTGTGATTTCCTGGAACGTGAACGGTCTCCGGGATAAGCTTAAACACGTGCTAGTTCTACAATACCTGAAGCGCAAGGCACCAGCAATAGCAATGCTGCAAGAGACCCACCTAACAGGGACAACCTGTAAGGCACTCGACAGACGGGGCTACAAATTGGCGGTACACTCAGTTTACGACCGGCTCACACAGGGTGGGGATCCTTGTCAAAAAATAGGGCCCAATAGTTGTTAAGAAGACCTATACAGATGACCAAGGACAGTTCGCGGCGCTGATCTGCCAGAGGGAGGGTCGGATGCTCAATGTGGTCTGTGTATTTCCCCCCCAGCGCTTCACTCATTGACATACCCAGCACTAGGTGCGTTTGTTACAACTCCCACAGGGCAACTTTATCATAGGCGGCGACCTCAATGCAACGTTAGATGATACCATGGACCGCATACCCGCACGACACCAGCACAGAACTCACTCTGCTCTTAAAGATTTTTTAGAAACAATGGGCCTGATAAATATCTGGAGGCTCCGCTTTCCACAGACACATCAATATTCATACCACTCAGGCGCCCATATCAGCCTCTCCAGAATAGACCATATACTGGCGCCGGCAGGTGAAATAGGCCATTTTCTAGAAGTCACGCACTTACAAAGAGGCATTTCAGATCTCTCCCCTTTAAGTGCCTTGTATACATGGCAGACTACAACACAACATAGGACTTACCCCATATATCCCGGGTACTTGAAAAACCCAGAAATATGGATGGGGCTGCTAGACACCACCACACACTACTTCAATGAAAATGGGACTTGTGTTACCTCACCACTCATTTTATGGGAGGAATATAAAACAGTCGTCCGTGGGCAACCAATCTCCCTGATAACAAATCACAAAAAAGAAAAAGTCCGAACAGTAGAAACACTTGAACGGGAGTTAGAAAAAAAAATAATCAGGGACAGGACTCCTGACACCACACACTTGCTACACCTCAAAAAACAGGAATATAACGACCTCCTCTGGGAGGAAGCGAAGGCGCGGATTTCAGTCACACAGCACACGATATACAAAGTGGGTGACAAGGCGGGCAAGCTTCTGGCCTGGCGGGATAAACGAGAAAGAGCGGACAGATGGATAGCGGAACTTCAACTCCCTGCGGGTAATACCACGCAAAACCTCCAAGATGAAGTAGAACTTTTAGCGCACCACTATGAACAAGTTTACACCTCCACACACACAAAAACACAGGAGGAGATGGAGGATTTCCTCCGCGATATCAGTCTCCCTAAACTCACGGAGATCGAGTCCCAAATGCTGGAGGCGAAACTCAGCGGACAAGCTAGCACTAGCAATCAATAAAATACAGTCAGGGAAAGCCCTTGGCCATAACGGGATCCCCATAGAATGGTTCAAATGTAACGTGACGACACTCATGCCCTATCTTGTAGCAATGTTTGTGGCCAGTCTGGAGGTGGGAGAGCTGCCACGGGAATCAAAGAACGGCAACCATAGCAGCCATCCATAAACCTGGTAAGCCACCGAGAGAGTGCGCCTCTTATAGGCCTAGCTCGTTAATAAACCCAAAAGCCAAGATTCTAGCCAAGACCTCGGCCAATAGACTCACACCCTGCCTAGCCAAATTAATACACCCAGACCAATCGGGGTTTATGTCGGGGAGGAATACTGCCCTGAATTTGCAACGCCTCCACAGTGATCTGGGGCGCAAGCACACTATGCAAGAAGACCCTATTGTCCTCTGCTTAGACGCAAGAATGGCCTTTGATACGGTCGAGTGGCCCTTCATGGTTGCTGTTCTCAGAAAACTGGGCTTTGGACCCAAGTTCTGCTCTTGGGTAAAACTACTTTATACTAATCCCCTGGCATATGTGGTAGCAAACTGGCATATCTCAAGGGAATTCCTGCTGCATCGAGGCACGCGACAAGGCTGCCCGTTATCGCCACTGCTCTTTGCCCCAATACTAGAGCCCATAGCAGCCCGGGTGCGGCAGGACCCGGTCATTCGAGGGCTACGCTGGACTCCCGATTGTGAAGATCATACATCTCTGTACGCAGACTATATCCTCCTATAGCTGGCCTCTCCTAGACGGTCTGTCTTGGCTCTTGGACATTTGTGCATCCAATGGGAGATTTTCAGGATACACAATAAATTGGACAAAGTCGGTGCTGTATGTTCTGCATGGCCCTCCACCACGTTTATAAACCAAAAAAGAGGGGGGGACCAAGGAGCTAATTAAGGTCCAGTGTCCGCGCTCCTTATACTACTATTGTAATCAACAGGAGGACAAAGTTCCTATGTCAGGGTGCAAAAAGTCACCCATGCATCAGGGTGCAAAAAGTCACCCGTGTAATAAAACGAGAAGGAGAGAGGATACCTGAGAGCCAGGGACGCTGCCCTCCCGCCTCCCTCCATGCCTCTGCTGCGGATTTCGTGTGGGGAGTTGTTACCTCCTGCCACAGAGACTCTGGTGGTCGGCGTGAGGCGCTGAGGGGGCGTCAGCCCCTGTGCAGTTAATAAGATCGGAAAAGCGTTGCCCGGAGGAGGAGACGGGACAACGCAGGAGTCTCTCTGCCTCCCCCTTCCAAACCGAACTGCGTAAAAGATATACACATTTGTTTTTTGCCCTTTCATCGTTTCTCTCTGTGGATGTAAAGTGTGGTGCCCCCCCCTGGTCTGGACTGGATTTATTTACCCTTCCATTCTTGACGTGGCTGCAGTTGCTATGGCTCATTCCCCCTTGCAGGCAGGGCTGCCAGGGATGCAGGCACCATCCAGGAGCGGCCTCCAATTAGCAGCTGTAACCACAATGAGGGTATACAGGTTTCTGCCCCGCCCTGGCTGAGATAAGAGGGCACCATCCAGGAGCGGCCTCCAATTAGCAGCTGTAACCACAATGAGGGTATACAGGTTTCTGCCCCGCCCTGGCTGAGATAAGAGGGTCAATTAATTAATTTTTATTTCTATATTCAAACCTTTCACGTGCACTTCAACTTTTCATCATGTTGGTCCTGAAGAAGCGCTAACGACCTACGGGCGATAGAGGCGCGAAACATGTTGGCCTTGTATATTGACAACTTGGCAAATATGCCTTTTTGGGTCAATAACTTTTTCTAGCAGTTTTGTGGACTGCCAAGGGTATACTAACTAATCATATCGCTGCATGTTTACCCTTGATTACATTTTACCAATACTTTTACACTGCACGTATTTTCATTACCCTCTCCATGACCCACTCCCCACACACCCTCATGCACCATCCGGCTATCCTCCAAAAGATCTCCGACAAAGTGACCCTTCAGGGGACCCGTAGGGAATTGCAGCGCCGGCCCTAAGAGGAGCAAACGCCCGATGATGAAGCATGACACCCCTTGGGGTGTGTGAGGGCAGCAGAGGATGTAGAATCATTTTCCCTCTCACATTTGGGTCTTCCATACCTAGGATCTCTTCTTTTCGTCTCTTTCCCTCTCTCCTTCTCGTTTTATTACACGGGTGACTTTTTGCACCCTGATGCATGGGTGACTTTTTGCACCCTGACATAGGAACTTTGTCCTCCTCCACCACGTTTGCCAGAGGGGTGCGATGTTACAATAGTGCAGGATCATTTTAAATACTTAGGGATGCACATCACACACGACTCAGAGGTTTTTGCGACCCTAAATCTCCAAGCCCCCTACAACGGCTCCAAAGAGACACCAAACACTGGCAAGCGCTACCGCTAACACTCCTGGGTACAGCGGCGCTTTTCAAAATGGCACTGCCGCGCTTCCTTTACGCCCTCCAAAATACCCCATTCCAGGTCCCCCAGCCTTACTTCTGAACCACAGAGAAGGAAGTCACCAAGCTACTCTGGAATAGCAAGCCAGCCCACATAGCAATGATAAAGCTCTACCGGACATGGTATGATGGTGGGATTACACTCCCAAGTGTCCATACTACTGGGCGTCACAACTAACTGATCAATCACTGGCTGCATGTTCCTCACACGGACTCAGCTTATGGTCTGAACAGAGTAGAACTGGGAGACGGGGGCCCCTACCGTGCACTATATATCAAACCGTGGAACCTGTTTGGTCCAACACACCACACGCTCCAAATATGGCGTTTAGCATGTAGAAAACTGGGTTGGCAAAAGACAATTAAACAAGCAACGCCGCTTTGGGTCACAGACAGATTGGGCAGTTTAGGCAAGAGTAAAGGCTTTCAGCGTTAGGATGCTATAGGCATATCTAAAGTCGGGGATCTTTGGGTGCGGGGAAAGATGCTCACATTTGCGCAACTCCAATCACAATATGAGATGGCATCAACGGAGCATGTCCGTTACTACCAAATAAAACACGCCTTACAGGCGGCAGTCCCCCCCGGCACTAACCTGGCTGAAGCCTCACCACTAGAAGATAGACTACTCACAAAACACATGGACAATAAAGCAATCTCCCTGACGTATCGAAAAATCATTAACATGCCTGACCCCATGCAAAAGCTATGAGACAAATGGAGCATGCACTTGGGAGAATTGACCGACACCGATTGGCAGGACGCGCTGGCCTCCCCTAGGGAGGTGGCAATCCCATCCAGACTCCGCCTGGTACAGCTTCAAATCCTGCACAGAACTTATAACACAAGAACAACTCTGCAAAATAGGTAAAACTGATACCCAACTTTGTCTGAGGGGATGCGGGCGACTGGAACTTTCTTCCACACTATATGGGACTGCCCTGCGATAATACGATACTGGACTTCAGTAATGGACACCAGAACCCAAACGCGGTCTACTGAACATATGGGAGGCCACAGACCTTAACTCCACAAGACAAACATGGGCAACCTTAGGAATAATGTTAGCTAAACAAAACATTGCAAAGCGTTGGAGAGCCTCTGTCACCCCCACACTCCGGGAATGGTGTAGAGACATGGATATGGCTATGATAGCAGAAAAGACTATGTACGTAGGGGGATGTCCGAAAGAATGGATATGACTTTGGGAGGGATGGAACAAATATAGAGGAGGATTATGTACCCTACCAGTAGTACTCCAGGACCAAGAAGATCTATGAAGGGATGATTGACAACGCTGTACTGAGATGAGCGCATGTTTAGGTGTGTTAGAAGCATTAATGTAATGTTTTGAGAGAGACCTCATAATCTATTGAATTGAGAAATTAGCAAAATGTAAGGATGTGTAAAATGTACTACCTTATTGATGTGCCTTTACTTCTGGGAAAATAAAAAACAGTTTTAAAAAAAATAATGGCTTGAAGCAGCCACCCAGGCAATTCATATGGCTTTGGGTGGCTGATAATAGTCATTTTACTGTATATTGAATTATTAAATAACTGGTGTTGTGCTCATCACAAAACTAGACAACCTACCTGTGTCACCATGTGTCAGGCCGTTAGAAGTGCTGGTGCTGACAAAGTGCTGGTGCCAGCACCAGAAACCTCCAGCTCAAATTAAGCACTTCTTCAAAGCCCATTTATGTGCAACATTGTCAATCATTTGCAGGACTAGATACTACATATACAATGGTACTTAAGCTATAGTTATGGCTTTTTTATAGACTGTAAATGGTTTCATGTTTGACTCAACATTCTCTTGATCCCACTGCAAGCACCATCTAATTTCATTCAACTGCTGTCCATTTGAATATATTTAATCAAGTATTACCAAACTTCGACATTAAACAGAATTATTTTCCAGTAAAAAATAAAACCAAAAACAACAACTTGGGAACATGTTCAATAAATTAGGGTCTGGAGTGACGAAAATAGAACAGGTAATTATTAGATTACTACTGATGATCTTCATTACTCCAAGTTTTCCTCTTACCAGCCCTATCCTCACGCTTCCCATTACTTCTCCTTCTGATGCCTTTTCATTTTTTATTAATCTTTTTTATATTTTCTCTGGTATTTTGGAGCCCTTCCTGTCAAATTATAGGTAAGGGAGGAGAGGCCTACATTTCATAATAAAATGGGTAAGTGGTAAAAGGACTGGTTTTGTGTAGTAGAAGTATTTCTTCACAGTTGTAGTATAGTATGGTGGTCTGTCACGGAATGCTGAACATCTTAATTAAGGAGCGACTGGACGAGGAAAACCTGGACTATGAGTAATGAAAATGACCAGTAAGTAGTGTGTTGGGTACCTTTTTTCTTTATAGGAGGGGACAGTCAGTCAAACAAAATGGTTACTTACCAGTAGAAGTAGTTTTGCAGCTTGAAGAAGTTTCTGGATTTACATGCTGTGCATTATTCCGCCATCTAGTGGTTGGGTCCGGCGCCCTATGGGAAGCCACCAAACTGTAGATTGCATCATTGGAAGCAGCCCTCTGCATTCTCTGCCCTGTGTTTTAGGGCCGCGGCCTTCACGGAGAGATCTGTGAGCGGATTTCAATGTGGAGACCTCAGACTGCAGTTTAGTGACGGTCAGTTTTGTTGCTAGTGACCTTTCCACTACTGCGCGGATGTCAATCCTTAAGAGGCCCACATCGAAGGACACAGCCTCAATCTTAACCTGTACCGCCGCACTGGAGGCCTCAATGGTGGCAAGGATCTGAGCCCCGGTGGGATCCGAATGCGCAGCCCCCTTAGTAGAGGGATTGTCCCGCGGAGGGCCTGCCCGCAACAGGCTGCCCTGGGCCGTGTATTGGTCCATCTTAGTCTTTGTCGTGCTCCTCAAGATGAGGAACCGAGCTCAGCCCGGACCGCTCACCAGCGCATTCCTGGGTCCTACCGTTGTGGGTGCAAGGAGCCAACCCCCAGAGCAGCAGGCTGACCAGCAGGTACGGGGGCTCAGCGTGGTCCACCCCCCCCACCCCCAGAGGATGGATCAAAGTAATTGTAGCTGTAGTCCTCAGCAAGATTCAACGCACAAGGACTCAAGGCAGCCAGTCCCGTCCCGGGCCCTAAAGCCCTGCCAGCGGCCGGGGCCCGCCCTACCAGCTGCCTTTAAGAGGCACAGGCATGGCAGGGCAAGAGAGTCACAATTGTTTGAGGGCAGGTGGGTGACCTTCCCACAGCCCCAGCCATTCTCCAAAGGGCGATGAGGTCACTCACCAGTTAGGGGCGGAGTCTACAAGCCGCAGCAAGTCACATCTGTAGCACTGCCACGAGGCATCCATATACCAACAAGAGGGCTGCATGGGCACAATGCAGATTGCATCAAGCTCCTGCTGTGATCTAGTAGGCTCCCTTCATGGCCTATCCTGCGGTGTAGGCTAGTTCTCAGCGCCATCTCCAATGGCCTCGGCGCCACGCGGCTCTGCTGCCCAAGGCGCCTCCCCCAGTCCGCCCAGTAATCGCAGTCTGGGCAGGCCCCAATCCTCCAGTATCGTGAGACCCCTCCACCTACTGCCAAATGCAGTCCGGATGAGCGTGTGTATTTAGTATGAGAGGGGGTTGCCAATCTGCCCTACTAGCGGGCAACCCTGAATGGCCTTACACCTGGGGGATTGTCTTTTGCCCAACTGCATGTGTCGGCTGTCAGAGTACGTGAGCCTGGGGCCCACCGATGAGCTCAATCAGAAGGTGTATGTGTGATCAGGATGAGAGGGGGCCGCCACTTTGCCCTCCTAGCGAGCAACACCAGATGACTCACCACCCGATCACTGCCAAGGAGCCTGTCTCAGGCCCTACCTCAGTATCGGGCTGCAACTGCCCCGGGGCTGCCAGAGCACGTGAGCCCATGGCTCTGCGGCCATTGCAGGCCAAAGACTCAGTAGTTCCAGCAATCGTCCCGAGCCCAGCCTCTGGCCCGTTCACTCCCGGCACACCCTCTGGACGATTGGGGGGCAACCAGTCAAATGGAAACCAGCAGGATAAATGTAGGATTTGTGCGGGCTGTGGCAAAGCTCCCTAGAGTGCATCCACTGTGGCCGCCATTTTGTCCACACCTCCAAGAAGTAGACTTTAGTGGTACTGCTGAGCGCAGATCATGCACCTCCAGGATGCATGATGTTTTCTAATTGGAAATGCGGATATTTGCATCATGTTTTTTTTTTTTGCACAACTCCAGTCTGTCAACTGTAATTCACAATAGTTCTCTTGCATGGCACAAAAAACCTCTAAACTGAGGCTGACCACAGGTTCAACACCTCTATCCCAGTAATGCAATTTATAAGAGTCCTGTGCAATCCACCTCCTAGACCCGCCGCAATTGGGCCTCACTGGAATCCAGACAAATAGGTTTGAGATCATGGAGGGAGCACCAAGAAGGAAGTCACACTCTTAAGTCCTTTAAATTTATTTTATTCTTCTTAGTAACACAAACGAGAGGACATCAGCCAACGCGTTTCGTTCCTATCACAGGAACTTTATCAGGGATGAAAGCAATGAGAGAGCACATAAATAACCACAATACATAAATACACTACAATAATTACACATACAAATGAACAAATATATACACACATAACAAAAAAAATCTGGTCACAAATATAAATAAAACATATACCCAAAACACAATACTCAAAATATATATATTTACACAGACATCACACTATGTACAAGCCAACAATAAAACCCAACATGTAAAAACCACAAAAACATATATATTAAAAAAGGTAAATATAATAATTCTTATTTTAAGATTGCACAGATCCATGACAATATGAGAAGTATAAAGAGAACAATCAATAGTAAGTAATGACGCGAAAAATGAAAACATAAAAAAAGTGCTTGAGAAGAATAGTAAACAAGAACAAAACTTATTATAGAAGAGTAAAACATAAAAGAACAGGAAAGAACCAGAAGGGGAAGCAGACAAAGAAAAAACAAAAATCACATGGCTCCAGTGTTCTACGTTTGTTAAGCTTATCATGATTTCGTTTATGCCTAAATTGTTCGACAAGTGACTTGGTATTATTTAGCACCTGAGGTTACTGCCTTAGACGTTTTTTTATACTATTCTTGCAAATTTCGTTGACAGTATATTTATGATTCCGGCTACACGATGGAGCCATGTGATTTTATGCATTAATAATTGGTTTCCTTGCACAGGTCTCGTTTTTACTTTATCGTTTTCTGATAAAAAAGGCGCAAACTATGGACTGTTACATTTTTGAGATGCCTTACTTATATTTTTTGGTATGGGCTCAGACTATCATACATGCCCCGGGATACCTGGCGGACTTGCTGCTTGCTGCTGGCTTCTCACCGGACCCTCTACTACTCCTTGCGGAACCCGCTTCGCGGGTCCCGCTGCGGCGTGAGAGCCGTTTGTTCAAACCTGCGGTTTGCTTCAGGAGGGACTGGGCGAGTGCAGGGCTGCGAGCGGCGGGACAGGACTACGTCTCCCAGCAGTCCTGTTAACCCGCGCCTCCTGCCACCTGGCCGCTCTCCCTGCAAGCCCCGCCCCACTCACAGCTTAACTCTCCTACTAATTTAAACAGCCACTTCCGCATCGCGGGAGCGCGCGGGAGCGCCCGGGGATAAGCCCGGGACAAGGGCGGGACCGTCTGTGGCCGTCAGGGGCCGCAGGAGGCTGGGCTGGGCCCACTCTCTTTCACCTGCATTTCCTTGAACCTATCTGGTTTGTGAATTAGGTTCTGGGTATGCCATCATCGGCCCTAGGCGGAACACAAGCGAAGGAGGGGGGGAGCTAACACCGGGACTTTGGACAATTATTTCAAATCGGTAAAGGGCGACGGGGGAAATGAAACATGTCTGGAGATGCGTAGGGCAGAGCGCCGTCGCTCGATTGAACACATGAAAAATAGGCCCCTCAGTGATATAACTTCCTATCCTATCTCCCAAGAGGAAGGTTCCCTTAATGCTAGCCAGGATCTTTTATCCCAAGAAGATGTTCCCCTATTACTACGGGATAGTTCTTTTATTCCTGGCCCACTTCCTAAACAAACTACGAACATCACTCCACTACTAGCTACCAGTAGTACGGTAGTTGACTTACTCACCCAAACGCACACCAGAGCTAAAACCAGGATTAACAAGCCAAAGCAAACTGTGGTGGCAGAGGTGCATGACCCACCACCAAATAAGCGCAGAAGGAAGTTGAGGGGTGGTCAGGGGAAGACCAAGATCCCCCACTCGGATTTTGGAAAGTCACTTAAGTCCGTATCTATGTTGGATAGGCCATTAGCTAATGTGCACAAGGATACTCCCCTTAAGGGTACTAACACTATTACCTCTGTGTCTACCAGCGACAAAGGGAAGAGCCCACTTAACACATTACTTCCTGGCATCTCCTTGGGGAGCATTGAAGCCCTAATTAGATCACTCCTGTTGCCCATTAGCGAGAGGTTGCAGAAAATAGAACTCAGGCTGACCACTCTGGAGGCAACCTTAACTACCTCGAAAACCTCGGATAACAAACAGAGTAGAACCCCTGAGTCCAATCTACCAATCGGTACCTTCCCCAATATACAAAACGCACCGATCCACACGGGGCCTCCTCTGGGCTCCACTGCCGCTCCCCTTTTACAGCCACTTATGGCTATCCCAGTTCCAATTCCTTCTAGCAATCCTAACATCCTACCACCACAGACAGATGGCCCAGCTTTCCAACGCATAGATACTGGCTCAAACCCTCGGGTCCTACATAATGCTGGTACTGCTCCCCTGTTCCCTGGTAAGCCTGCCCCTAGACCACGGGGACCCGACCTACCACCAGAGGCTAACAGCCTCATGGTGGTTTTGGCTGGTGTTCCTTCTTTAGAACTGGGTGAAAATGAGAACTTTCACTCACTCAAGAGGAAAACCATTAAATGGTTGAACTGGAACAGACCTCTCCCAGCCCACCTTAACAATGAGATCATTATGGTAAGAAGGGTACCATGGTTGGGGAAGTCGGGGAAATCAATAGCAGGGGACTGTATCATTGTGTCTTTGAGACCCTGGAACAGTACTACACATTTGTGCTGGGTCAAATAGATCACTGGATTCTACCATACAGACTTTGCCAGTTTCCTTCTTTTTCCCTCCCATTTGCGTGCACCAGGATCTGTCACAAGGCAACTGGACAAGGGTGGAACGAAGATCTAGATATAGGGGATATGCTCCACGTCCAGTTTATCGACCTCTGGAGACTCCCTTTTTGGACCACGATCGTTTTAACTGCCTGAACGGTTTGGATGGTGTGGACTGACTGCCCCCAAACCCGGACTCAAATCCTGTGACCTTGGGTAACGGTCCCAGTAAACTTCCTGATCCGGCTGAACCCACCTCTGAAAATGACCCTGTTAGAGCAATAGGTGTAGTTTCTGGCTCTGGTGCTGGCTCTTCCCCCCCACTCCACCTCTGCAATCTGTTCTGTGGCTTCTCCAGCGCACATGAGACTAATTTGGTGGAATGTGGCTGGCCTTGCCAGTAAACTGGGCACTCAAGATTGGACAACTTACATCGAGTCCGGGGATGTTTGCATGCTCCAAGAGACTTGGGCAAGGGAAGATTATAACCACCAAGGTTACGAGTCATTTTCCATCCCGGCTAGGTGGGAGGGTAAGGGCCGTCCCTCTGGTGGACTCACAACCTGGGTGGCATCCCACTTAGGATGTCAGGCTTCACGCCTACCGGTGCCATCAGATGATATCCTAGTGGTTTTACTGGCCTGGCCGAACCTAGCGAAACTTGCCCTGATAAATATTTACTCCAGGCCAGTGGGAGCTTTGCGTGAATCTCCCACGATAGAGGAGCTTTCAGTATACCTAGCGGAAATGCCAAGAGACATTCCTTATATAGTGGGAGGGGATTTAAATTCCCATTTCGAGCTGCTGGTCGGCCTCGTAGAGGGATTTCCTATGGAAGAAGAGTTCAGGTGGTCAGTACCCTCTGTCGTAGGACCTTCCCCAAAGGTATGGACGCCTGTGGCATTGCAGATTACTGCCCTTACCCTAAAGCATGGAATTAGAGCCTGCAATGGACGTATTAAGTCTGATGTACCAAGCAAAACCACGTACAACAGACTGGGAAGAGAGTCCCGCTTGGACTATGCCCTTGTGCAGATAGTGAACTGGTCTTCTATCTTGGATTTTAGGGTTGTGGAGAGATTGGATAGTGACCATAACGCCCTTGAACTCGACCTTAGCCATCCTGGGCTAAAGGCCTCCACAACAACCATGGAGGAGTTCAACCCTGAACTACTATTAGATAATAACAGGAGAAGAATCAGGTGGGATAAACTAGCTACGAGCCAAGTGAAACTTTCAAAGCTCTACGCAGGTTTAATCCCTATTTTGGAAAAAGTGGGAGAGCTAGCCAATGATGTGGGCAATATAGACCATCATGAGAAATTATATCAGGCTCATGAGGACCTTATAAAGGGAGCGGCTTCTGAGCTTTTTAGCAGGGTTCAGAATCAGAGGAGGACCCAGCAACATAAGGCCCTATGGTACAATGCAGCCTGCAGGAAGGCAAAGGGAGAACTCCTTAGAAGCATCAAGGAGGGAACAGGCAGAGAGAAGCTGCGAGAAAACAGACGGGCTTAAAAAAAACTGGTTACCCATGCTAAAACCGAATGGGAGGAGAACCAGTGGGAGGAGCTCACCACTTCCCTCGCAGCAAGAGACCACCGAACGTTTTGGAGAGTAGTAAACGGGGGGTCGGGGAACCTCCTTTCGGCAATAGAGCCAAATATTGCAGCAGGGGTGTGGCAGGCACACTTCCAGTCTCTCTACAGTTCTGAGCTGGGAGTAACTAAGATTGACATCGGTACTGGACTGGCAGAGTACGGCGGGGATTTGATAACAGTGGGCGAGGTGAAGGTAGCATTAATGGGACTTAAAGGCGGAAAGGCGCCAGGTCTGGATGGCCTGCCCGGGGACCTGTTCAAGCAGGAGCCCGGTGTATGGGCCCCCTATCTGGCAGCTGTGTTTAATGGAGTCTCACGTAGCATGGAAATTCCGAGTACTTGGCTGGGGGCAGAGGTGGTTCCTATATTCAAAAAGGGCTCGCCTCTGCTCCCAGCCAACTATAGACCAATCAGTTTAATTGACGTGTCACAGAAGCTGTTTGGCAGGATACTGCTGAATCGGCTTCAGGACTGGGTGGAGGAAACAGGCGCCCTCAGTCCGTACCAGGCGGGATTTAGAAAGGGAGTCTCCACAGTGGATCAGGTTTTTCGTCTGAACGTTATCTACTGGAGGGCAGCAATACTGGAAGGGGGTAGTTTATACACTATATTTGTGGACCTGAGGGCTGCCTTTGACCTCGTGCCCAGAGGAAAACTCTGGAGTGTTCTGGCTGAGATGGGGGTCCCCCCAGACATCCTGATAATTTTAAAGAGATTGCACCATAATAACTATGCCCGGGTCAGGTGCGGGAAACTTGGGGAACTAACAGACAGATTCCCCGTTGACAGGGGGGTTAGACAGGGCTGTGTATTGGCACCGACCCTGTTCTGCCTCTTCGTCAACGGGGTAATCGCCCATCTCAATGGAACTGAATACACTGATGCCCCAAAATTGAATGGCAGCAGGGTGCCTGCAATTATGTTTGCAGATGACACCCTGCTGCTGTCCAAAACTCCCATGGGGATACAGAGGATCCTGGATTCTTTTGTGGCTTTCTGCACAGATAGGGGGTTAGAAATTAATTCTACCAAAACTAAGTTTATGGTCCTGAACCCAACCCCAAGATCACGCCCGAACCCTCTACTGGGAGCATCACGTTTAGAGAGAGTCTCCACCTTTGAATATCTAGGTGTAACGTTGAATGAAACCATGTCTTGGGGAACCCACCAGACTAGGGTTAATCTTAAATTAGTGCAGACCACTGGCGGCATCGTTCGGTTGATGAAAAGCTCGACATATCGACCGCTGGGGCCGCTTATCCAGATATACAAGGCTCAGGCAAGAGGAGCTCTGATGTACGGGGCGGAAATGTGGGGTCACACAGCTTCCTGCAGTTTGTCTATAACTGAGAACAACTTCATTAGACAGATAGTAGCACTCCCGTCCAGTACCCCGCTCCTCCCCCTGAGGATGGACCTGGGCCTGAGACCATTAGCAGATGAACTAGGTCTCAGACCCATAGTCTACTGGCGAAGGCTATGGAGCAGCGAAGAACTTTCTTCGTATAGGGCGGAACTGAGGGAGTTTCTAACCCACCCTAAAGCTCTACAGATCCCGTGGATAAAATATATAAAAAAGTCCTGTACGGGATTGGGGCTCCCCGACCTGTGGTCGGATCCTGCTAATGCCTCACTAAGGATCCCACGAAGAGCTCTGGTCAGTGCTTATCACGAGCAGAAATTATCTATGGCCTTAGACTGCAAGGATGAGGGGTCATTAACACTTGTATTCGCGCAAAGTAAGGACTCATACCGGCTGGAGAGGGTTCTGGACGCTATGTCTCCTGTGTTGGCCAGGAAGCTATTTCTCCAATGGAGATATGGCACATTGCCTCTGCGATCCTACACCTGCTCCTGGTCAACACTGCCATCTACCAAGCTATGTCCGGCATGTGTGGGAGCAGAGGAAAGCGATCTGCATGTGGTCTTGTTTTGTCCAACTTACAAGGCCGCCAGGAAATATTGGCTCCTACCACTCATTAGAAACCTTGGTTTTAGGGAGTACCTCCCGGTGTATAGAATTTTAAAAACTGATGTTTCAGGTCCAATTGTGTTTGCACTAGCCAAATTTCTCACTAATGTCTGGCATATTCGCACCCGTATTTTAAAGTCGCAGCCTCCCACCTAATTTTAAGTTCTAATTTTAATTGTATGGTCTTTTATCTGATGTGTTTCCTGATTACCTTCTCTGATGGTTTTACATGTTCATGTGCTTCTTTTGTACATCTTTTATGGCCAAATCGGCCGAAATAAAGATTAAATAAATAAAAAATAAAAAAAAAATTACATGTCTTTAATATTGTTGGCCCTCTTATTATTCTAAAGGCAATGTATTAGGTTTTTACAGTGAAGCAGTTCTATGTGGAGAAGATTACTTTTTGACTAAGATTCGTGACCACTATCATATGTTTACAATGGGGTTCTGTGATGTTATTTTACAGATTACGGTGGCTGGAGTTTACTTCTTCGAACCCCTATTGTGGGGCTCCTTCTTTCTTTTAAATATATTCGGATCCTAAACACTTGATGTTTCGGATTATTTCACCTTAAATATTTAGGTGGGATTATATATTTTTTTTGTTGGCGTTGATTAATAGTCTAGATTTCAATTTATTATTTTTCTGTATTTTTCGCTTCAATTTTTTTGTTTTTCTTTGTCTCCCTACCCTTCTGGCTCTTTCCTGTTCTTTTATGTTTTACTCTATTATAACTTTTATTCTTGTTTACTATTCCTCAAGCACTTTTGTTATAGGTTTTTATTTTTCGCGTCATTTCTTACTATCGATTGTTCTCTTTTCACATTTTTTATGGACCTGTGCAATCTTAAAATAAGAAAACTATTAAATTCTACCTTCTTGTGGTTTTTAAATGTTACGTTTTATTGTGGGCTTGTACATAGTGTGATGTCTGTGTAAATATATATTTATTTTTTGAGTATTCTGTTTCGGGTATATGTTGCATTTGGTTAATATGTTATAACAGTATGTTTATATATTTGTGTCCAGATTTTTGTGTTGTGTATATATTTGTTCATTTGTATGTGTAATTATTGTAGTGTATTTATGTGTTGTGGTTATTTATGTGCGGTCTCATTGCTTTCAGCCATGATGAAGTTCCTTTGATAGGAACGAAGCACGTTGGCTGATATCCTATCGATTGTGTTACTAAGAAGAATAAAAGAAATTTAAAGGATTTACTTAACAGAGTGACTTCCTTCTTGGTGCTCCCTCCATGATCTCAAACCAGTTCTCTTGCATGGCCAGGATCCCTACACCATGGTTGCCCAAGCATAAACGAAAAACAGAGTGCAAATGGAGTTTCACAAAAACTATGTACTCATTCAGTGCAAGTTAAATATATGGGCTGAATTTACATACATTTTCACAAATGTCAAACGTCAAAGTACTAAACTTTCCTGGGCACTCTGGGTCATTTGCTTGGTTAAGAGCCCGTTTCAAAATAATCTGTTCCTCCAGCATCTCGGAGAAAACATGAGCTTCCCCAATCTTTCTAATGAAAACTTCAAGTGAATATCTGCTTCAGTAATCCAAACACATGGAAACAGACGTCTATTGCTGAAGGCTTTTATCCAAAGACAGATAAATGTGAGAAACTTTTGAGTGGGTTATGATGGCCCTACCCCTTCTCAACAATAATAGCTCAGTACACCTTGTGCCTCTTTACATATAGTTTATGTCATGGTGCATTTTTAAAAGTGAAGCTGGTATAGCCAGAACACAAAAGGATTCACGGCAACGTCACCCATCTTTTGAAATCAACTTTTGCTAGATTGATGCCAAAGCTTTTGGTAATGAGGCTTCTGTGGTGGAGTGCTTGCTGCCAGTATAAGGATGGAAACTTTTGCTGTTGGTGTACCTCCAGTCTACAGTGTGAAGAGTTGGTCTGTGAACCATAGTATTCAAGATGTTCTGCCTTCAGTATGTCCATTTACATTAAAAGTGTCACTAATTTTAGTTAAGCATCTGGTCCAAACCCTGTGTATTTCAGCCAGAATGAGAAGCACGCTGGTATCGGACACCAAAATATCCACGAGAAGTCCTTTTGATCGTCTACTTTTACACACAATGGATACTGTTCAGGATTTTTTTTTTGCAAAAGCATGAATATCTAGTTAGAATTGTGGAAGGAACATAATTTTTGTAGTAGATCTACAGGGCTGGAAATATTGGAGAAAAGTGCTGTAGCTTGTGCTCAAAATTCTCTGTGGATGTCTTTGTAGTCCAAAGAGGAACACAGATCTTTCAGGGGTCCTTGGCACCTCAGGAAGTTAGTCTGTCTGGAGTACGACTCCAATGAGGTGTCTAGGAGCTCTTCTCTATTGGTGGAGAATCAGAAAGTGGAACAGAAGGAAATACCCGACCTTCTTGGTGATCCTTAAAGAAGTCTGGAAAGCATCTTTGGTGTTTGCGCCTGAAGACATTAACATAAAACCAACTGTCAGCAAAATAGCGGGAGAGTGAGGTTGTCAATGCTACAGTTTGACATCATGTCCTTCAGATAAATTGGAGCAATACACTGAAGCGTTATTCAACAGTGATGCTCTCGAAGCACGGTGAACCTCAAACAAACCTTTTGGGGGGTGAGGGGGAGGGGTCAATTCTAGATTCTGGATGGTCCATCACCAACAATCCTTTAAAAGTTTATCTGTAGGGAGGGAATGTCTGTGGTGATGGCACACCTGCAAAGACTTGGGGGTGTGCTCGGAGTGGGTCTGCATAGGTGGCGAAGTACCTCCCTTTGGCTTTTTCCTAAACCAGGGTCCAAGTTCAGAAGAAGCAAACCTTTTCTGTACTCACTACAATCCGTTGCTGGGAGCATCACTTCCCTCTCCTTCAGAGATCTTTTCAGCATCTTCTGGAAGCATGGATAGTCTACACAAATTGAGAGCTGCAGACACACATTATGCGCAAGAGAATAAGACATGCAAGCTATTTTCAGTTTACTTGCATTGTAACAAAGAATTTTCAAAAAGATGCAGCAATACGTTTCCCTGGACATGTCAAACAAATGGAGTAGCAAATATATAGATATTCCGAAAAGCTCATTAAAAAGTAGATCTCTATGTTGTCCTGTGCCTCTCCCCGTGCCCTACCACCACACAGTGTGCTCTCTGGCCCGCTGAGAACAGCGATGTGGTTGCAGTTCACATTTTATGTACTCCTGCAATACTAAGGCGTATTCGCTTTTTCCAAGATGTTGGGTTTCTGTTGCTTTTTTCAAACAACATATTACTCATGTAGAATATGTACCGTGAAGTCTGTTGCCTCCATATATCTGACAGTCATGTTGTGGTTGGATGTTTATTATGGGCCATGATTGAGAGCTGTGGATTTTCAGGCCGAAGGCAGTGCAAATTTCTCAAGGTCCGTCAGTGGGTCATAAGAGTGATCAGAATCCATGCTCATACAGTCCTTGGTCTCTGCAGAGTGTATAGAGCAATGGTAAGGTGTGCCAATTAGAACTGCAAGTCTATGCGCAAGTAAGGTGAAGGAGAAACACAGCTGTCAAAATATTGACAGGAAGTTAAACAACAATACTGTGATTACAGGAGAGTGGTGCAATATTTATAGCCCTTGAGCTCCTGGTCTTGCTCAGCCGCCTAGCCCATCAGAAGGTACTGCTGCTCTCGGCCCTCGAAGCTGCCTATTTGGGCCTGCTCAGGATAGAGTAGATTACATTTAGTTCACTTTATTTAAAGGGTTGGGCCTTTGGGTTAATTTAATTTAGCTTCTGGGTTCTTCTTTTGCCTGGTGGTCGGATCGGGTGTGCTGCAACTCTCAGGAGTGGTTTACCATCCAGCTGCTGTCCCGCATCCCGTTTTTCCTGCTTCTGCAGGTTCCCACTTCCCACCCTCCAGTCTCCCTGCCAGCCACTCCTGCCTCCCAAGACAACTTATAAAGGCCGCTGTGCTGCCATGCAGCAGATGCACAGCCGGCGGGCCACAGACAAGCCCGTCTGCACCCGTACACACCTGGATCCACGTTCAGTTCCAGGACCGTGGCACTCTTGCTAGCCGCCGCTTTACCGCTGAGTTGCTCCTGGCCCTGAACCCCGGACACCGAAACAACAACTGCTGCACTGACGCCCCACAATCCACCAAAAGACCATTCACCTGCTGCAATTTGCCCCTTCTCCAGCAACAGACCAGCCATCCCGCACTGGAGCCTGCGCAGCTACCGCTCAGAAAAATCACGAACAACCCAGAACCTCTTCAATGCATTGTGCTAAACACCTGGTCCCTCTGCAACACCACAGAAATGTGGGACACCCTCATCACTCATCTCCCCGGATGTTAACCTTCATCAGTGAAACATGGCTCAACCCCTTCGCGATCCCAGACATCACCACAGCAACACCTAAAGGCTGCAAGATGATACACAGAGACCACACGAACAAACTTGGGGGAACATTGCAATCATCTACAAGGAATCCATTCAATGCATCGCCACAAACGATGACCCTACACCACTCATAGAATGCCTCAATTTCTACCGTCGAACCCACAGCGGCCAGATAACCCCAGGGGTGACAATGCTACGCTATACAAATGCAGATTGATTGATTTGTGTGGTGATGATTAATTAAAGGAGATGCAAAGACGTATGTGCAGGAGAGAGGGAAAAGAGGGTGCTAAAGAGAAAAGAGATGGGGTGTGAGATCTTTCTTTATTGAAAACTTTCATTGCGGCTGTAAGCCACAAGAGCACTTGAAATAAAACATACATAAAACAATTGCCATTTTCAGTATAAATGTGCAAAACTGTGTGTAATAATATAAACAATGAAGCAAACTAACTCCTTGAGGTAAAGCAGGCTCCTGCAACGTAAAGGTTTTATGCAATGTGTCGGGGAGTGCCTGGTAGCTCCCTAGGCTTGAATCAATTGTTGACATACTTGCATACCCAGCTATCCAGAAGCTAGGCGAGCGTAGTTCTCTGGGCAATACAATAGGTTAATGACCTGCTGAAAGGTTTAAAAAAAAAAAAAAAAAAAAAAAAAACTCTTAAAATCGATTCGGTTATACAACAAGTATTAGCCTTCCTACTCTTCAACGATTGTGCAGCTGCTCTGTGTTACCGTTCGCCACTATACAAGTTTAAGAGATACTCAGCTTGCACCATATTCTCCACACACTCATCAAAAAAACTAGAGAGAGCAAAGATTGACAACCTTCATATGTCATAGCTCAGAATCCAGAGTACTTCCTTGTGTTCCCTAACTCCCAAATTCTGAAAAAGCGGGATTATCCAAAACCTCCTTTGGGACATGTAGATTGGGCAGAAGAAAATAATGTGCTCAATGGTTTCTTTTTGTTCCCCACAGGCCAGGCAATGCAGCTACTTCGCTCACGGTGAGGTGCGATGAAGGGTTTGAGAAAGATATCTGGGGAAAAACGGCACGTGTCGAACCAAAAGAATGAAGGAATGGTGCCAAGAGATCAGTAGTTTGAGACACTCCGAAGACATCCCCTTCCACAGACATGAGTAATATTTAATCACAGCCCGTGCAAAATGCTTAAATATATGCGTGTTTTATTTAGATATATTCATATACACACTCCTATATGTAGACACACAATCTTCTGGTTGCACGCTGTAGCTGGCCCCACCAGTTTTACCTGTTAAACCATGTGTGCACCTTCTAAAAAATTAAAAAATAAACTCACTTGTAGAGACACCACTCAATGCACCTGGATTTAACTCTGAAGAGGAAAGAAAAAGAAAAAAAAAACAGCGCTGTCCCTGTAATGAATTGTTTTGCGGTGACTCTCCTTCACTACCATAAATTGACTAAATGTTTTTTTTTTTTCTTTCCTGTGAAGCAGCGCTGACTATTTGCCGAGTTCCCTTTAGCACCAATGATGGAAGCATTCCATTGTTCAGGACGTGACCTAAACAAACAATCTTAGCACCAAAGGTTTTAAATATGAAATAATTAAAGGTAAATGATATTACACGCATAGCTTGTTTTTAGCGTAAAAGCCATACTTTCTTTCTAATCATGCAACCCAAAAAAAAAAAAAAAAAAAAAATATATATATATATATATATATATATATATATATATATATATATATATATATATATATATATATATATATATATATATATATATTCTGTCCACAAAGCTGCCTTTGAGGATTCGCCACACAAGCAGGCTGGGAGGCATGCTGATACATTTCCTCCTGTGGCATCGAGTGCAGTAACCCCTGCTTGTGTGGCGAATCCTCAAAGGCAGCTTTGTGGACAGAAAATATTGCGGCCAGCCTGGTCGCGGATTTGCCCCGCCGCGGTTTCAGCGGATCCGGAGTGCTCGTAAGTTTATGGGCACCTTTCAGGAAGGCAGGGGGCCTGAGCCACAGTTCATATTTGGAGAAGTAATCGGTGGTGCTTCTGATGCCTCTTACCCAACCGGGTTATACATTTGAACAAAGTTGGCGGAAACAGTGCACATGCAGAAAGGAACGTGTTCATAGTCAACAGGCATACCTTCGGACTATATTATCCAGAATGCCTAACGAAACGCCCATTTGGGCGGGACTTGAAATTGAATAAATCAAGTGCTCCAAACTCACCTGTTTTCGTTATTCTTTTGAGCCAGTGAACAAGAGCTTCAATACAGCTTGAAACGCGTATGGCAGAGTCTAGAGGCTGGGAGGCATGCTGATACATTTCCTCCTGTGGCATCGAGTGCAGTAACCCCTGCTTGTGTGGCGAATCCTCAAAGGCAGCTTTGTGGACAGAATATATATATATATATATATATATATATATATATATAAAGTTTCACAATGCACATCAGGTACACAAATGCACTCCTTCCCAAATAAATGAACAGCGCTCTTGGATTAAGTTGAAATGGATTTATTCCAGGTGCATATTAGTCAGAATAAGAAAAGGTGGAAAGTTATATATATATATATATATATATCTGCATATTTTGCTTGTCAAAGTGGTTGACTACAGAACATAGGCATAGATATTCAATGTTTATAAATACCAAATAAGAGATTATGACTAGAACCTTACTTAGGATAACATGCTGGACTCCAAAGGAGCTAAATAAAGCAGAAAGCAATGATTTGAATCAAGGTGTGAATTAAGACACATACCAGTTTTATAGAAATACATATTTTATATTCCAGAGATGGTGATGCTTTGTAGAGATGTCTACTGGGATAACAAATTGATAGTCAATTGAAGGCATTCCAGTTCATCACTTTTCACCCACTGTGCAACTCCAGACAGGGACCAGACAGAAGCAAATCAGCCTGGGTTGTACTCCAAAGTAACAGTCCCAGCTGATCATCTAGCCCAGAAAATCTCCAGGCGGTACCACAAGCAACCCCAAACCACTTTAGGCCTTCTAAGGCCTCAACAGTGAGAAACATGGTAATATGTCGCTTCTGCATTGTTGGATGGAACACCATACTGTTGACCATTCTTAAGTGTGGCGGGGTTGCAAGTTATCCTGAGGCACACACAATCGCAATATAAAGATGTGCATAGGTTCATGGAGACCACTACCACAGTGGTATTTACAGATGGGCGCAGCAAAGGTTTACATCTGCCATGTAAAGCGCTCTGCTACATGCAAGGGTATTGTTCGCTGTAGGAGAGTAGGATCTGCACTTATGTTGCCCCCACGTTTTTTCTAATGTATACACTGGTTTCTGGCTATAGTCTGGCTGGGTCCCTGCTAATCAGGGCCCCAGTCTCTCTGTTCTCTCTAAACGACTTGGTGTGCATATTAGATGCAATAGTGATTGGATACTGTGGTACCTTATGAGCCCCTAGTATATGGTACCTAGGGTATTGGTACTTCACAGGCCTACCAGGGGCTGCAGCATGTATTATGCCACCCCTGGGAAGCATTATCAATCTGACACCTGCAGCCTATGTGAGGTAGTGTTAGCACTCCTCACTGAGGTATATGTTCCCATGTTTCACCATACACACATATAAACCTATCAGCCACCCCTATAGCAGGCCCTATCAATCCTGAGGGCAGGGTGCTTGGTTTACTATGTGAGGGGGTGCTTCTGCATGAGCAGGACCCCTCTGCAGCTGGCAGAGTCTATTCTCTATGGCTGTTTGTGGATGCGGTTAAACCATATACTCTTAAGTGCATTATAACCTAGCGGTAAATGCTAACTTTGGAATGACTGCATCAAAACATGTCATGTTTAGTGTCAAACCACTTGGAATCATACCTCCACACCAGTAACTGGTGTGGGAGTATGATCCCCACCCTTCTAGAGGGGACGACATGTACCCACTGTACTTAAACGACAGAAATCTGAAAGAGCCCTGGCATCACAAAATGGATGCCACCAGCACAGACACTGGGCTGCCCTCCTGCTGCTGACTGAAACTCGCAGTGGAGGAAGCTCAATAGGCATCCTGTCACGGGGAGGTGTCACCACCTTCCGGACAGGATTAAGTGTTTTGGAGCTGGGTGGGTGCACTCCTAGAGTGCTTTGAAGTCCTGCACTGGGGGAACAGTAGGCTCCTCTGTGCATATGCCAGCTCAAACCGGTTCAGGGGCTACCTGTCCCTGCTCTGGAGCGAAACTGGACAAAGGGAAGTGGGTGTAACCACCCCCTACCCTGACCCTCCTAGAGGAGTGGTCATAGAGCTAGTCCCTCCCCTATCTTCACTATAAGATAGCAAGCATTGCCATTGCAAAGCAGATAACCCTGGACGACGCTCTACAAAGAATAATCCTGGCCCTTCGATGTTCCACTACCTTTGGAACACAGAAGAATCTCCCTTGAACTCCCCTGCTTGGCAGGCACTAAAAACCTTAATCAACGGTTGCCAACTTTCCCGCTCCCGCCGGAGTTCGAAGTCCCTGCTGCCCCGGAAGTGGATTTCCTGACTTTGACAGCCATTGTGAGTCCCCAGCAAAGCTGTGGTGAGTGGACCCCACGAGTGATGAGGAACAGCAATACCCGGGGACTGTGCACTATTGTCGAGTGCAATCCGTTAACGTTCTACGAACTTGTGCATTGGACCATTTGTGGCCCAAGCCTCCAGCAGGTCTTGCAGCGAAAATCAGCGGCCTACCCCGTCCCGAGTGACCGTGGGCTCCTGTGAAGCATTTCCTGAGGAGGCGCCTTCGCGATCACTTGCCCATTGGCTAGTGGGTCCCCCGAAGACTCTCATCGACTCAAAGGGCTCCCCTGGTTGCTCCAGGCCTGCCTTCACTCACCCTCGCTGGGTGAGTCCCTCAGACCTTGCTGGTCTGCACCATCGACTTTCTTCAGTCTACACGGGACTTGCAGTTGCCAAGGCTTGTTGGCTCCAATCCGGTTGCCGACACCGCCATCAGCTGCAGACGTCGTGGGACACTCCGAATCCAGCTGCTGGTCATCGTTGATCCTTCCTGGACCTCGTGAGCGAAGAGTCAAAACACCATCGACGACCTGAAATCACGCGACATCTGTGGTCATCCATCTTCCTGGCCACCGGTCACTGGCAAGTTACTTTGAACACTGTCCCTTCAATTTTCAGGTCTTCTGCATCTTGAATCCACCCTTGGATTCCACCGGACACTTCTTCAGTCGACACAAGCAGCAAGTCTTCTTTGGTCTCCATAGAAAACAGCGACGCGACCCGACACCAAAAGACACCTATGCACCCGGCTTCCCTGGGAGAGGTAACTCGTGCACTCCGGTGCCCTAGTGTGTGTTGGCCCTCGAAATACTTACTTTGTAAGTGGCTTGCTTGTAGACTTCCTCGAAGTACCCTAAAACTTTAAAAATCAAACCGAGTCTTGCTCCATTATAAATCAATAGGGAACCCGCGGCTGTGTTCACACACTGCACGCGTCCCCCGTGGGCTTGTTACTTACCTGCTAACACTGCAGTAGTGAAGCCCCAGCGATTCCCCAGGCCTTGTCATTTTGCAAGTCGATATTGTTATACCATTTTTTTAGTATATGGTCTGGTACGCCCCTAGGGCTCCAGCCATATTTGTGCTTAATTTATTGTGAAACGTTGACATTTGAATGTGTACTTGGCTTCTAATCTCATAAAGAGATTAGTAGAGTGTGTCTAGTAATAAATACATATATATTTGATATATATATACACACCTGTGTGGTGTCCTTTCATTTGGTAATTCAAGAGATTAGAAGGTAAAACAAGCTGCTTTACATTCCTCAGAGACTTAGCCTGAAGGCTGCTCTTCACAGCTACCACTAGAATAGCTTTCTTTAAAAGGTTGTCTTAAACCTATCTACCATAAGAGTCGAATTGGACTGGTGCAAGGTGGCCATTATAACTAGTAACCAGCATATGCCAGGCCAACTTCTCACATTGGTACTATGTCGCTTCTGCATTGTTTGATGGAACACAATACTGTTGACCATTCTTAAGTGTGGCGGGGTTGCAAGTTATCCTGAGGCACACACAATCACAATATAAAGATGTGCACAGGTTCATGGAGACCACTACCACAGTGGTATTTACAGATGGGCGCAGCAAAGTTTTACATCTGCCATGTAAAGCGCTCTGCTACATGCAAGGGTATTGTTCGCGCTATACAAAACCTTCAAAATAAAATGAAGAAAAAAAAGAGGGAACCTGGTTGTTTAAGACAATGGACAATCCCATTCGGGTTTTTAAAAATGCATCTGATCCTACATCCACCATAGATATCCACAAAGGTTCAACACTATAAACCGAGGGAAATGACTAAGATTAAATAACTGCATTTTATGAAGGCATACTGTACTTCAATAAGTAAAAATGTACATGGACTCAAATGCATAAACATACCTTTTCTGAAATTCCATATATTTTTTCTGAATGTGAAGAATCTTCATCATCTGTGCTTTTGAAGCGCTTACAAGCGGTACTTTCGTTTCCTGAATGCAGCCTCTTTCTAGGTAAACTACCTTTAAAACGAAGACAAACATGAATGGGAATTGAATAGAAAACAAAAATTTAATGAATAACGCTCTTCAGGAAAACGCAGCAATTGATTGAGACGGATTGACGAACACCAGAATAAATATTTCGTAAGAAGAAATAACAGTTTGCCAGGTGCAAGGAAAGGAAGTCCCTGATCAGTCATTGGTTACAGTCTCTATATCATTAAGTGAAATGACCATATTAACAATTGTTTTAAAAAGAGTTCAGTTTGAAAGGAAGTTACGATTGGACCGCAGGCACGGGTCAGGCAAGCTACGCTCAAACAGCCCTGCTGTTGTTGCCTCTTAAAGGATCGTTGATGGAGAACGTGAAAAGTGGGCTAGGGATTCGGGGGGGGTTGGGGCTGGGCTGGGAGAAGAGTGTAAAGTGCAGGGGAAAGGGAGACTACTAGGTGCCTTTTCGTTAGTTTCTTACACAAAGAACACCCTTTAGCGTTGACGGAGGTTGGAAATAAAATACATCACCCAATTAAATGGCTCCCTCATATCAATGCCTTACTCTGGGCTAGAGAAATGTATGACCCACCGTTTTAGGCCACAACTTTCAAGTGTTAACGAAACCTGTCAAAACTGATTGAGAATATAAGATCCTCACTGCTGTTTCTTGAAGCAGAGTCAATTCCTCTTAGATGACAAAACTCCTACTAGGTTGTCGGACAGCAGGTGGATTTGTTATAGAACTTTTTCTAGCTGTTTTGCACCCACTCTTTTCAAGATGCTGCTAGAATATGGAGTGTGGAAATTGGGGGCATATTTATGAGCAAGGTGGTGCAGGGCAGCACAGCAAGTTATCTTGCTGCGCTACCCTACGCCACAGGGAAAGGGCATGAATGCACCATATTTATCCAAAACCGTCCATTCCTGTCATTTCCCCCTGCACTGGTACAGTTTCGGACGCCTAGCGCCAATACAGGGATCATTGCAACATGGTGCCTGTGCCTGTTGCAATACAGCACACATAGAAAGAGGAAAACAAGCATTTACAATGCAATGGTCTCGGCATTGTTAAAGTTAGAGCTATTGGCATTGCTCATGACATTATTTTTGTTTAGGTTTTTGTTTTTAAAACATTTAAAGAAACTGCATTGTTATTTACAATGTCAATAGCTTAATCACTCTCAAATGCGAGACCTATTACATTTGCACCCACACACACAAAGCCACCCACACACACAGCTATGCTCTGCACCCGGCGATGGGGATATCGGGAAAAGGGTGCGTGGCCAGAAAGTCCAGGTCGACAAACGACCACATCTGGGGTGAAAAGGCTGTATGAAGTGCAGGCCACAGGGACATTTTGGATGCAAAACAAGGGAGATCAGAGTGCAAGGGAAGAATAGTGCCCTGCACACCACAACACGCAGCACTGCCACCGGGTGTATCGAAGAATGAGGTGTCTGACGTGGTGCACAAAGGAATGAGGTAGCACACAGAGAAAGAGTGCAATGACGAGTGCTGTTCAGTGCAAAAAAAAATAGTAAACAGGCTGTGTAAGTGGGTCAGGGTTTTGGGCAGAGCTATATTTGTATAGCGCTTCCCCCCTCCGTAGCTACAAGTAAGAAAAGCCTGGAAAAAATAGCATTTCAAGAACATGACTTTATTTTGAGGATGTGGTTTGATATTTTAAACCATCACAACTGTGCGATGTAGACTGCGCCTTCCCGTGCGTTAAAATTAGTGCCTGAAACGTCAAGGCAATGCTATAGACTAGTAAGTATGTCGCTGATCTGAATTAGTATACCTTACTTAAGTGTAAACACCTGTGCAGACGCTAGAGAAGTGATCACTGTAAAGGAGTGAAATCTATATATATGTTTCAAACATTGCACTTTCCCATATGACCCCTATTTGGTCTAATCTCTAGGGTCACACGAACACGTGCTTTAAATGGGTAGGTACTGAGTGCATGCACTTTAGTCTGAAAGGGAGAGTTTACATTTACTAGAAGAATACCTGCACCTCTCAGCACTCTCGGATAGTGAGTACTGACACTATTACACTTCTATTTCAAGCACTCACTTGAACCCACAGTTCAGGTCAAAAGACATTAAGTAATTTAAGCAGCAGACCAGCCCCCTTGCTGTGCTATCCTGGCCTGCTGCTACTTTCAAACATTCAGATGCGCGTCTTTCGAGGTTGACTCGAGTTTGTTTTGCCTGTGGTTCCGGGGAAACACAACACCCACAGCACAGGAGCTCTTTAGTGCAGCGAGGAGGATTAAATACCCCGTAATTAATGCCTCGGCCGCTTCCTCCGTCACTCGCGGGCTCTCCGAGTGCGCATCACAGTTGCCTCCTTATCACCTCGGTTGCATTACATTTTTCCGCGTCCGGGCGTGTTTTGATTTGCCCGGTGAGAGGTAGCTTCGCCCGCGCGCTGGTGTGCGCCAGAAGAGCCGAGAAGCCAGAAGTCTTCGGCGCGAGGAGCTGGGCTCAGACACGGGCGCCTGACGGACCATGCAGGTGCTGGGGTTTTTAAACTGCGCCAGCGAGTAGCCGCGCGAAGTGTGGGGGTGCGTGTGAGAAACACCCCTGTATGTGGGGACACTCACTGAGAGCGCGGGCACGTGCGCCTCCGGGTTCAAGCAGATCCGTGCAGAACGTGAAGAGGATGTAAAATAGATGTCCATTAATAGCCTGTGGTAACCAGACGCCATCGCAGTGCACGCCCTCCTGCGAGCCCTGCATGGTTGGCTTGGGGTTTGTTTTAGCTTCGCCTTGCACTTGAGATTTTGTTGAATGTTGTCGTATGTTAGCCACAATTACATAGCTCTGTATTGCTATTGGTGTGGCCTCTCGGCGCTGTCGTATCTTTACATGGACCTTGTGCAAATCGTGTGCCCAAAGCAGCATGCTGAATGTCTTCATTTCAGTTTTTCAAGGAGTTCGATCTTAGTAAGCTTGTCACACTTGTCGAGAGAAAATTAACAAGAATATAGGGAGACACCACTGCCTTTCTCCGAGGCGAAGCAGAAATGCCTCGGAGAAAGGCAGCTGCGGTTTCGAATTCGGGGGCGTGTTTCTTTTCTCTCCTCTTGCCATTGGCTGGAGGAGATAATGAGAAAAGTAGAAAAAAAACACACCCCGAATCCGAAAAGGACGGGGCCTGTTCGGAGAGACAAACCTCTTCTCCAATGGCTGGCCAGCATTCAAGAGGCCAGCCAATGGAGAAGAGGGGAGAAGAGGGGCGGGTTCAAGCCCCTCTTCTCAAAAACATTAAATCTCGGACCGAGACTGCGCAAGCGCAGCCTTCGAGCAGAGACCTAAAAAGAGGAGAAATAAACATTTCTCCTGGTTATGCTTCCCCTGGGGAGGCGTTCTCTTTAGGAGCATTCCCAGGTTTACCAGGTTTGGGAAATCTAGGAATGCGTCAAAACCATGGGATTCACGTGGGAATATCCACCGCAACGTTTATGGAACACCTCCCTTGCGCAGACTAATGCAAAGCAGCGATTTGCGCCGCATTACTTCATAATTATGAAGCCATGAAAATTGGCTTTGTGTAGTTTTATTATTATGACTTGGAGCTTTGGGTCCTACATGTACCACGTTGCGTGAGGCAAGTATAATGCAAGGCCCTCGTAAATATGCCCCTACGTTTATAGCCAGGAAGAAGAGGAGGGTTGACTATATGGATTTCAGAAGAGGAGAGGCATTTGCATTTAGACTACACCCAGTTGCCTGCTTTGGATAGTCCCTATGCAGCAGCATCTTAAACCTGCTGCTCTGTCTATAAAGGAGCAGGAACAGATACATGAACATACCTGGACAAAAAAAGCAAAATAATCTCAGGTTTAACACAAGGATTCAAAACACTGCTGGATTTACAATCAATAAAGTGCATAAAATGAAAGGAAAAAAAAAAGTCAAGCTTTCTCCTTCTACAAACAGGACAAGCAACAAAATTCTACCTCACACTGGGCCTGCATCATCATTTCTGCAAATCGGAAATTAACTAAACACAAAAACCTCTTTAAGAAGTTTCTCATCAACCCTTTATGTTAGTGAGCAGATCCTCATACAAAATCTATTAAAAGAGAAAGCAGAGACACTGGACTGCAGGCATCGCAATCAATGTACACTCCGACACATTTGTGGCGTTGCTTGCATGCGTTCTCCATTTTAGAGCAGACTTAAATTGACATCTTTCGCTTGGTGACTTTTGCCACACTTCTATTCTGCTAAAGGTGTATATGTGCTGTATGCGAATTTCTGATAGCCACTGACTCCCTGTAGTCTGTACAGATTGTGTTCCTAAATGTGCAACCCTAAAAGTATATAGTTTGCTTGCTCGGTGGGAGACATGTTATTTAAGTAAGACAGTACAAGATGAGCTGTTCTGCGCCTTTGCCGCAATGATAAGAATAACACATGTTTATAAAAATAGCTTCCATGCTGGAGATCTTTGAAAGGAGCACTTCCCTGCTCGGACGATCACAGAACCTCTACGTAATGCGACTGATGCAGCCCGGCTGACCACAACCTTCATTCTGCCAAGAACAAAAACTTATACTGGTTTCCAGACATCCAACACTGATGTATGGAGCTTAGACCATCCCATTGATCTGGCAGATGGGCACCTTCACTCTGCTCTCTATAGCGTAGTGTTTTGGACTAATAGGAGTAGGCAACATTAGCAACAATTAACAGTTGAGTTGTTCATACCGTTTACCATTTTAATGGCAATGATTACCGTAATAGGTCTCATCTTTCTTATAATCACAGGTCATGCTTTTTATACAAGAATGTGCTAATTTCAATAAACACTATGGTGTAACCGTTCTTGGATATCCTTTCAATAAATATGGCAAACGCAATTGTTATTCTGTTAACTGCAGAGAGGCAAAAACACATTAAGATGTTACCTTTGTGGTTGAGGCACACAAAGCTTACAAGTACGAAACATTCTATTCCTGGGTGCACTTTCCTGCAGCAGATGCTAATACACAAACATTCCATAACTACACTGACGCAGTAATACAGCACATTATAGAGCTTCTAAATATTTTTGAAATACCATTAACATACAAGGCACATCAGAATTGGTTCGAAGGTGCCCTTCCACATCCATTAAATAATGCAAGACTGGGTGCCCTCAGCAACGAAAGGGCAACCTGGCCAGTTTAAGCCTTATATACCATATCTACATTTAGGGCCATTAACCGTTTGCGACTTACAGGGTCAGTATGCACATTTAGTTACACTATATCAATGTCTAATACAGTTTGTAATGCGTATAACAACAACTGCTCCAGCAAGGGCTGTGCAAACTGTGCAGCTACAGTTAGCTGTGCAGCGATTAGTACAGTTACCATCAATGCCGCACTAAGTTGGACTCTAGAGTGATTTTGTGCCCAGCTTTTGATAGGCACCCTAAGTTGTGTGTGGTGCGTTGCCTCAAGGCCTACGAGAGCATGACACATGAGTATTGCCCCCATTTCGTGAACCAGCTGCTGATCTCCCTCAAGAAACCCTTCAAGGCTGTCTTATCCCACCATAGCAAGATGGATCAGATGGGTCATGCGGGAAGCAGGCATTGACACTTCACATTTTGGCGCTCACTCTGTGAGAGGAGCTATGGCCTCCAAGGCCTTTTTTCTCGGGGTAAGCCTTGAAGACTTTATCAATGCCGCGGACTGGTCATTGGACCATGTTTAAAAAAATCTATTTTAAACCAGTCGTTGACATGGCTTCCCTGGAGGTGGACAAGCTTTAAACGAGCATAATCCTCGCCTCCGGTCCTGCCATAGAAGGAAAAAATTCCTAGTAGACAAGAAGGAAAGTTTCAAATTAATTAAGGACACGGAGGCGAGGATTAATCCCGCCCAGACTTTCCTAAGGATTCAGTCATTACCCACCCTGGTCTATGGATCACCGTATGGTATAAGTATTTGCACAGTTTTTCATTATAAACATGACTTTGCTTCATGGATTTACAGTGCAGTTGGCATTGTGTGTTTTGTTTAGTCCTCGATTCTTTCTTAAGCGATTTGTTATTTAGGGAACCTTGTGGTCGTTAAGGTCTGGTTCATCCAGTTTCTCCTTTGGCTTCTAATAGGATCCGAGCCTGCCAAAACGGACTAGTGGAATTCGCTGACGGCTGGATGGTGGCAGTCAACAAATAGGACGTATAACAGCAGCCCCGGGCCTTTCAGGACAAAGACAGCTGCTGATTGGTTGATCTCTGAACTGTCCTTTCCCGATGTTCCATGGGAAAGTGTTTTTTCGGTTTAAAGTTGAATACTGCTGGTGTTGGAAAATATAGAAAGTAGACCATAATCCTCGCCTCCGTGTCCTTAAGAGAATTTAAACTTTCCTTCGGGTCTACTATGAAATCTTTCATCCTTGTTACTGCTAGTGGACGCTGAAAAAGTATTTGATAGAGTGCACTGGCCCGATCTATTTGCGACTCTCAAGCACTTTGGCATGGGCACGCGCGCTTTAGGAGTTGTATTTCGGGCATCTATAGCTCCCCCAGGGCAGCGGTCTGAGTGAATGGCGTAAGATGTAGCTACTTTCCTATAGATTAGGGCATGAGGCAAGGCTGTCCTCTCTCGCCACTTCTCTTTGCTTTTTGTATGGAACCTTTGGCCCAGAGATTAGGAGACCACCCTAATGCTAGGGGTATTCCTTTTGGAGTGGATTGGCACCTGATCAGCCTCTACGCTAGGTCATCTTCTCAATCAACCACCCCCTAACCCCTCTCCCGGCTATTGTCGCTGAACTCCAGGATTTTGGAGCGTCCTCAAGCTTTCAAATAAATATGCAAAAGTCGCAAATCTTAAATCTCAACACTAAACCACACACAGAACGTGCCCTGCAGTCTGTTTGACTTCCACTGGGTTACTGAGGATCTCCTAGATCTAGGTCTAGTCCTAAAAAAAGTCTCCTTAAAAAACACAGAGGCCAACTACTCAAAGTTTCTCACCCTAATTCGCAAAGACCTGACACAGTGGCAACGACTTCTGCTCTTGTGGCTTGGTAAAATAGCTGTGGTAAAAATTAAATGTTATCCCTCGAGCTCTTTACATTTTTCAGACCCTTCCTCCAACTACACCTTCTGGCATGATTAATATACTTCAAAGGGAGATTAAGCGTTTTATATGTGAGAGAGCGAAACCTACACTGCATAAACAGCTTCTACAGCGTTCAGAACAAGAAGGGGGGCTCTTGGTACCCAACATGTCTTGCTACTACCATGCCGCACAGTTGCGCTACTTGGTGGAGTGGAATCGCCCACTAATGGAGAAACATTGGGGCTTCATGGACCAGACAGTAGCGGGAATCACACATCTGGAGGGAAGTGTGGCTGCCTCTGCCTTGTATAGCCTGGGGGCTCTATTCCTCCCCTGGAATTCGTCCAACGCTTCTGAACTGGGAAAAAGTAGCGACAGAGGCGGAACTCACCACATTCCCTTTGCCTACGACACCCCTATTTTCAAATACGGATTTCCCTCCAGGCATGACCCAGAACGCCGCTAAACGATGGGTAGTAGGCGGGTGTAAGCTCAGGGGATGCCTCTTTGACCACAATGACCCAATACCAGTGGATTACCTCAAAACGGACTATGCCTGGATGGAAGCAGACCGTTTTACTCATACGCAAATGACACTCTGTGCTCAGCTCGGACACATGGCCTAAAGCAGGTAGGCCGATGACTACATTTGAGAAGTGGCTGTTCCTTAAGACAGACTAAAGAAAAATCACCTCAGAGATCTAACTTCACCGGACGATGGGGATACAAAAATTCAGAACTCCAGGGCAGAACCACTGAGAGGCAGAATTAGGCGGCTCGCTATTAGATAAAGAGAAAGATATTCTCTATAGAACGCAACACACAGCACACACTTTAGGACATACGGAAACCGCCTACAAGATCACTTCCTATTGGAAATACTCCCCCCCCCCCCCACCCCACCCCCCCCCCCCATTCGTACACAAAAATTGAATGCCCATGTTATGGACAATGCTAGCGCAGCTACGGCAATCCAGGCACGCTGCTCCACCTTCTTTGGCACTGCTCGAAACTGCCTAGATTCTGGGATCAGATCCTGGATGATATTGACCATGCTTTTAATACCACAATCCCTAGATTCCCTGCGTACACTATTGGGACTACCCCATGCACTTACGTTCCCATTCCGCTCCGTTAAAGGAAGGCAGATGCCTTGGCACATAACGCTGCACATGGAGTATTCCTGTCCAGGTGGGGCACAGACAAAATCAGAGACCATCGGCAGTGGCTTCATCAGCTATGGTCACTGCTGGGCATGGAGCGACTGTCGATGGCGACCTATGCAGATAATTCGGAATACACTCAAATCTAGGCCCCCTTCATCGCTAACCTTTCCTCAGTTTCAGGAGAGGACGTGTTCTAAATAACTACACATTCTAAGGTACTTCGAGACACCCAAGAAGAGGACAAGGCTCTTGACAGGATTCAGGTTTGACCAAGACCTATAACATCTCTTCAGAATAAAAACATTTAACAACTGGAAGGGGCTGTGGTGGGGTTTTATGTTTCTTTTCCCTTATTTCGGGGTATGTTTTTTCCCATTTTTCTGGTTTGAAATCTTAAATTTGGCTGACTTAGCCGTTGTGTGTGTACGATAGCAGTTCACTGATAATAACCTGTAGCGGAGCTTGGCTCTAGCCATTAATATGCATGTACATTGTTACCATTTCAGCTCTAAGCACCCCATACTGAGACGCGGCCGCCCATGACAGGTTGGAGGCGACATGCATTGTAATCATTATCCCAAATATATGGATCTATATAGTGCTACTTGTGCATGATACACCTTACCAGACTTCGCGGCCAGCCCACCAGGGTTGTAGGTAGCATGCTGTGCAATTGCTTTTCCGATTGTACTACCAATGAAAAAGATTGGATTCTAAAACGTTTCATATATGCAACATACAATCAGATTTGAAAGACTTCCCAACAAGAAGCTGCAGAATGATTGCGTCAGTTTGACAGGGAAAATTTAGAAAAGGCTTTGGCTGTTGTAGACAATGTAGTGCTGCCATTATCAACTCGCAATTATTCTTTGAATAAGATTGTGTCATCAGCATTTGATACCATCCAAAATGATGTTTGAGTAATTACATGATCAGAATCAGTTAAGATCAATTTTGCAGTGGAGATGGGCATTGCAGGGTTTAAAGTTAAACCGACTGCCATGGAATATTTGAACGCCACAGAATTGTTTTTACCATATAATTTGTCACATTTTCAACAGGTAATGAAGAACTTACACCATGCTTAGCATGGAACATTTAGAGAAACTACCTTTCACTGTAGCTGAAACACCTTTGGATGTTTGGTTAATTCATGGATTCATTCCATTGAGAAATTCAAGATTTCACTTAACATCTTGTTTAAAACGCCCTTAACTGGGAATATACCAGCAAATGGGCAGAAGTTTCTTGCATGAGATGGTTTCTCCCTTTCAATTACAAATGTGAGAGTGGTGACCGTGAGGGTCTGAGTGGGAATGAATGTGGAATTTCCTTTGGTTATTTTTTGGATTATAAAGAGATTTCACAGCATGGCAAGTGCAATGCATCCATCACCACTTTGGCCTGTAATTTGAAGGGTGTTCCCATGTTCTTGATTAAGCCAGTCTTTTTGTTACTTTCAAATTGAAGTTACTTAATTCTGAGTGACCAAGGTTGTTGTGGAATGAAGCCAGACGTCCTCTACATTGTAACAGTTTCCAAGGTTGCTGCATGAATGTGCTTTCACCCACCCGTGCACGCAGCGGAATAAATAATCTTGTGGCCGACAGTCAATATTTCCAAAATTAGCTTTGATAGGCTAAGCCAACTGAAAGTCTTAGGGTTTCAAAAGGATGTTGCATTAACATCTGCTAAAGAAACTTTTGATATCCAAGTTGCTAGATCTTCCCCTGATGTACAATAGCTGTTGCTCACTAATCTGCCGCTGCATTTCGGTAAACCGGGGCACCGCATTTTTAATGCTTCCAAAACCTGTGTTAACCTTTTTAAAGCAAAGGAGTCTGGATTTTCCCTGCATTTCAGACTGTACTTGGAGTGATTCTGTCTTAGCTATACTTTTTCCAGTGTTTTTGGAAGCATGCCGTTAGCCCGCTTTCTCATAATTGCTACTTTGGTTCTATTCTTGCTGCTGCATAATGGATGTTCCATAACAAAGCCAAATGATGATGGGTTTGCCACCCATCCCTCCATGCAGTAAACTTATGGTGCAGTACTTCGGATTGTCTTTTTTACTGGAATGGACACCAACTGGTCTTTGTCTTTCCAGCCTGTGTGGTTTCAGTGTTCAGCGTGCCTTTAACTGTCTGTGGTGCTCTTTTGAGTATACACTGGATATATGCCTTGCTTCCCACACAGCATTGTCCTTTGTTACCACCATTGCTTCAAGGGACATACTAGAAGTTGTCCGAGCCGGACTGGATGGATGCTTCCGGCCCAGGATCTATGGCGTATGGCTCCTCATCTGTGGCTGCATTTCTGGCTGCTCTCCCTTCGGCTGATGTGGTTGGTACTGGCCAAGTTAGTTATGGGGAATGGGCTCTTCAGGCTACTGTGGATCTGTAGTCTGCGGATGCAGATTCCCTCCAGGATTCAAATGGCTTGCTAGACCTCAGGGCTACCGCCCTGTAGTACAGATGCCTCATGGCAATAGTAATTCAGCCTTTTTGTCTTTAAAATTGATTTTTTCCAAATAGTTTTAAGTGATTTTTTTTTATTGACATTTTTAAAGGCTTTCATTTGTGCTTATACTATAAATATTTTATAGTTTTGCTTCCTATGCCTTTTTATTTGCTTTTAGATTTTTTACTTCGAGTCTCATTCCAACCAAAAAGAGAGTGCGGTGTTGCTTGCATGCGTTCTCCAGTTCAACGCGGACTTCTTAAATTGACATCTTTTTTGTGGTGACTTCTGCCACACTGCGATTCTGCTAAACATGTAAATGTACTGTATGTGCATTTCTGATAGGCACGGACGCCCCGTAGCCTGTACAGAGTTCCAGGGTCACGCATTTAGGATTATAATGTCATTATGTTGCTTGCTTGGTGTGCTCAGTAGAGACACGTTATTTATACAGTACAAGATGAGCTGCTCTGCATCAACAAAATAATAAGAATAAGACATTGCTATAAAAATAGATTTGATGCTGGTAATCTTTGAGAAGGGCACTTCCCTGCTATAATGGAACCACCACGAACTGCGAGACCTTCATTCTGCCAAGAAAAATAAACTGCACTGGTTTCGGGAAATCCAATACTGAGAAATGAGGCTTAGACTATCCCATTGATCTGGCAGATGGGCACCTGCACGATGTCTCTAGTGTTAGGCACAAACAGGAGTAGGGAAACATTCACAACAATTAACATGGTTGAACTGTTCATACTGGTTTACCATTCTAACGATGCAGATAACCGTAGTAGTAGGTCTCATCTTTCTGATAATCGCAGCTCATGTTTTTTATACAAGAATACACTCATTTCAATAAACATTTGGAAATGCTCTGTCATATCTTTCTCGGGTTCCTTTGGGTATGCCTGAGTGTCTAACGAAAGGGAAAGATCCATTTCCACTGATTCGTAGGGAATCAGAGTGTCATGTTCAAGTTTCCCAACAACTTCTTTCATTGGTCTGTTTAGGGGTTGGTTATGATACTGCGAGGTAGCTGAAAAATCTACTACCACTTACTGATAGTGTACGCGGACTAAGCACATACACACTGGAGTTGTGTTGGTATAACACACAGCCCTGCTATATTTGTAGGAATTCTACAACACCTTTGTGGTCAACAATCCAGAATTTGGAAGTGCAATTTGAAATGAAATAAAAAATGGTTTGACGAAGTGATAAACATAACTGAATACAAAAGACACACTATCAGGGAAGAGGATGCTTTGAATGGAGTAAAGCACAAGGTAGATGAGAGAGTTCACCGGCACCTGGCCTGAAGGACAACGCCATGAGACTTTTTGAAGCACCGATCAGGTAAAGTATAAAAGCAGACAAGGCTCATGTTTAATCAGAGCAATTAGATTCAAAACAAATTCAGTATTTAGGCTCAGTTGTGTTTAGGAAAAAAGTCTTTACATTATTCCAATGAGATTTTTTAATTTCAAGTCTATGGAAAACAGATTTTGATACAGAATGAATGGTTTCTGACTACAATGCTCATTCAGAACTCATTTAAATTATTAACGTACCCATGTGCACTGATCTATAAAACTATGGCAGAAGTTGAGTAATTAGACATTACTTGCAAGGGCCATTTAAGTTCCGTGATGCCAGCAGTAGAGACGTGCAAGGTCTTTGAAGTGAACAGAGTTGGAAATATGCATAAATACTACAGCCTTGAATCTCTTTGCAGTTAGAACTCAAGAAACAATCAAAAGCATTGTGCTTCTCAAATTATACCATAATGGAAATTCTTTTCTATTCAAATATATTGTTTTCAAGTTGAAATGCAACTGGTGGCGGACGCTTTGTCACTATTTTTGGTTTTGCTTAACAGATATATGATGCATAATAAATACTTATCTCTAAAGTGCAATTTCAAAGTTATGTTTGACCATAGGTGGGGGCTCTCACATTAGAGTTAACCATAGTTAAAGGGCGTATACATCAAGTTAGCAATAGTACATTTTAAAAACTCCTGCTAACATTGAAATTTTATTTTGGCTGCTGGATGCTATCTCAATTTTTCTCTCATTTCAGGAGCCAAGCTCGAAGTTGCAGTAGTTGAATGGTTGCACGACGTAATTTGGTTTTTCATGAGAATAGTTACCATGGTAGGTCTTGAGATGTGGCTAAAATTTTCATTTTCTATCCTCAATGTTGTTTCCCAAATTTTCAAAATCTGATTTAATTGTGAAACCAGATGTTTGATTATGCAAAGAGAACAGTAACTTCAAATAAATGTACTTTAGGAAGCCTGATCCACAACTGGTTTATAAGCAATTCTGCCGCTCACCACACCTCCAGTGCCAGAATACAGATTCTTGGCGAGGAGAGTTATGGACTCTGGCTCAGAGAGCCAGATCTCTCTCCAGAACTGTCTACTTCTGAGCTCAGACAGAGCTAATGAGTTTTTAATTTCTGACTATTTAGCAGGTATTAGCCACCTTGGAGTAGGCAGGAAGCGTTGAAAGAATAAATGACACCTTTAGCACTACTTCTTTAGACTCAGATGCCGGGGGGAGGTCACCTATTGTGCTATGTTAAAAATGGGGCTCGTGTCATTTTATAATAAAATTAAAAGGAAGTACTGAAAAAAAAAAAGTGGTGGGACTGCACACGATAAAGCTGGTACCTCTTCCTTAGAACATTTCTGCACCAGGGAATACTCCATCTGAATAAGTCCCTGCTGGAAAAAGATTACGGAGGGAAGAAGAGGGCTGACTAAAAGACCCAAACACTCCAGATTGGTGCTGGCACCTGGAACTATAATTGCTGTCCAAGGGTCAAATGATCAGGCTCTTGTTTGCCTGCTTCAGGGACACAAAAAGCAGAATGATTCTGTACGCCCAGAAGGCCTAGCTGATCACAGAGGGCTGTATTCGACAGGTGGCCTAGCTAGAGAGACCTGGTGTCTATAAGCCTGCCTGAGGAGCTAAGGTGTTCAAGACTAAACACGAGGACCTTTTCCAGAACTCTGAACAAATTCGAGCTTAGCCATTTTTACTCCTACAGGAGGCCCGAGACAAGGTGCTCTGCTTGACTAAAATGACGCAGCCAAGGAAGGCAAAAATACCAGTTACATTTCTAAGAGCTTTTTGACACACTGAAAACTGGGTCAGAGAGGCGTAGTGTGGAAGACATCTGGCCTCATGGAGCCGCTCCCAGCTATGGCTTTCAACCTTGCTAGGTGGGAAGGTAAAATCTTGGACCAGGATGAGGTCGAAAATTTATCATACCCGCTAAGTGACCAAGTCATCTACAAAATCCATGTCTGTCCTGCTCAGAGCTTTTGGAGCAAAAAACCGCTTTAGTGGGAGCTTGATAACAATGTATCTCACTTCGAGGGATCCTCAGTCGCAGCCTTGAACCTGGCCAAACTGGAAGATTTTGAATGCCACTTCAGGGACTAAGTCCCAAGGTAATAAATTTGACCATTTCAACCCACGTGGTGGATCCAACCTCCATTCCACTGTGGTCAGCCTGAAGTTCTGCCTACAACCCTATCACATGAGACCAGTAACTTTTGATGGGTGCTGTATTTTTTCTTTGTGCTTCTCGCCCTAAAACACACACACACACATATATATATATATATACACACATACATACACACACACACACACACATACCAGATCCCCAGTTTCCTTCAACTCAACTCTATTTAATCATCTTGGTGTCTTTTTACTGATTACAGTTTTCCAGTTTAGATAAATTGGTTTGCAATTACTTTGTGTTGTGTTCTTTACATCAACTTGTGCAATAGGTAGCAGGAGCGGAGCAGAGATTCTCCAAGAATGGTGTTTTGACCTAATCAGAGTGCGTTTGTGGAGTCGATTCGGTAATAGGATAGAAAAAATTAATCAGGTCTTTTTATACAGTTCCTATGAATTTAGTAGGACTGTATTAGGTCATGAAAACGGTCACAATACAGAGACTAAGTCTACGAATATTACCAATAAATGTAGGTTTATTAGGCTAGCTCACAGTACCAAATCCAAAACCACTAAGCTTTCAGGGTGATAGAGGTCAGTAACCTCAAACATGACCACTCCAATTCCCAAGGAATTCATGGAAACAGATCTAACCCTTTCATTTCTCACTTTTGCATGCCTAAGGTGTCAGAAAGAGAAGATATGAAAACATGCTTTCAAATATTTATTGAAAAGCTCCTATCCCTGTAAATAAAACATGAGCTGTTATTCTAGCAAAGGAGACATAGCATTATAGTAAGCATGATTAGAAGGGTGAAAGACAAACAATTCAACAGTGTTTATTGTTCCTAATGTTACTCCTATCTGTCACTAGAATCTCTACACCACAGAAGAGTATAGCGGGAGAACCTCTCTGCTAGAATTTCTGGAATGATCTAACCCCATACCTTTGCATTAGGCGTCAGTAAGCCAGCCTTAGTGCATCAACGAATGCACCAGTCTAAGTGTGCAAGCTCGCACCATTCTCTGCACAGCTATCCTCCGTCTCAGGAAGGTGGTTGGGGTCAGCAGGGCTGCATCTCAGACGCAACTCAAAGAAGATACGTGATCATCTCAGTGTGAGGTGCCTCTCACAGAGTTCAGCATGGATACGGTTTAAATAATAAAACACTATTCTTACTGAACTGCGCCAGAGGTACAGAACAGCATTGTTGGTCTAGAAAGAATGAGTCATCTTCTATGATCACAGATCATAACAAGGACTACTGTACTAATAACTGTATGACCCTGGAACTAATTGTGCAGACTATAGGGTGACAATGCCTACGAAGAATAAATGTGTGTGGCACATTCACGCATCACGAAAAAATAGTGCGTAAAGCATCTTTCTGCGCCTATGTTTCCTGCCAAGGACGCAGAACCGGAGTTGCCTGCCATAGCAGTTTAGGTTTACATAATAAGCAATAAACCAAACCCGTAAATAGCACAAGCACACCTTTTACAAAGAGGGATATACATTAGAAATCCTTCCCTTAGTTCTACAAATAAGTGACTTATCCTTTACTTCCAAGAACAAGAAAATCCCCTATGCTCATGGAGTCGTCATTAGACCTATCAGGAAGTCTCTTAGAGGTGCAAGGAGTACTTTTATTTGACCACTGTTGAACTTTGTTATAAGTAGTGGGATATGATAAAGTGTTAGAATTCCCTCTACTCAATTTCACTACAGACTAGATTCTTGAAGATAATAAAGAACCATTACTGGCTACTGTATGCTACAGTACAAAGTAACAGCCTCAATTATAGGCATTAGCCCATTGGTTACGAACAGTAATTTACAGAGTACACTAAACCAATAGCATTATTGCATCAAAAAATATGATCAAAGGATGAAAGCAACTGTCACACGTTTGTTATGCATGAAGATTGGGGAACTACCCATCAGGGTTTATTGGTTACACAAAATTACCTTTCGGTGAAGGTTCTCATCAGCAACTCCAGAACCTAAAATATACCACAGATCCGACTGCATATTAACTGCACAGCTGAGCGTTCAACTCAATCATTATAGTCACCATTAATCAAGAGAAGAATATGAAAAGTGTATTAAAAACATGCAACAGAAATTGCCCTCACTAAGTTAATATGTAACTTGGCCATAGACCATTCTCGCCAACCAGATGCATCTTAGCGAATGCGTAGTACACCGTTTAGAACTTTGAAAGACAGCTTCTGAATAACTTTTTTGGTTGCATGGTTGTACCATCCACATGTAATTACAGTACCCTCACCAACATTTTTAAATATTCAATCACATACCATAAATGTGATTTTATGTTTTCATAGTTCTTTTGTTGTTTTTTGCTTTCTAATAGGCTTGAAAAACTATACAGCATATTTCAACTATAGCAAATACGTGTGAGCTGCCAATTTGCTGGCTCATTTATCCGAGACACGGTATTGCATACAACAAAATAAAAATAACGATCACCTAATACTGGACCTTGGAATATAGCTCTCAATTTCAAATAAGATAATCTGAATGATCAGCCTACATTTTAGTAAATGCCTTTCAATTTAAAAAAAAACAAATTAAAAAAAAAAAACACACACCTCTGAAAGTAAATGTGCATAGATCCTACCTGGAAAATAAGTTAAATATGGGCAGGAAAATACATAGTTTCTACCTTATTTGACTGTACACTAAGAAAACTGAGCCCCTAGTTAGAATTGGAAGGTGCTGGATGCACCCATTTTTTAGTCACATTCTTGACAGCTTTTAGGTCTCAGTAGTCTATGAAAAACTTTTTCACTGATTCACAAACTTGTTCTATGGTGTACTACTTTGGTAACCGTGCTTTGTTATAAATGATGTGGGTGCCTATATGAATGATGCAATTTATATATAAAGAACAGCATTTCACCCACTAAATTTGACTTTGACTTTATCGTGATTTGTATGTTGACATGGTATATGTGATTTGTACTTCATATTTTCTGTGGTCACTGTTACAAAGAGAATACTCTCTTCCATAATTGATGTATTCAATTGTGTCTTGATCCATTCGTAGAACAAAGTAATTGTTGGTCTTTGCCCGACAGAACCATTGTTTCTTATAGTTGTAGTTTATTGGCCACGAACGAGTCCAGGTAGCTTTACATGGAAGACTGAGTCAGTGAACCATAACATTTAAATATGAAAATATATTAAGCGAGCATATATAACTGCAGAGATTCCCCCCAGGTTGTGGGTCTTGGGGTGGCAGAGGAATGTCTCAAATCACTCACCCTCTGTCCCCCTAACAGGGCTACTGCAATAGTGACACTCTGCGTCTGCAGTGTTTTCCGCATAATTCTGGCTTTGCCACACTTGCCGCAGTATCCATATTCTCCAGAGTAATTTGCAGTTTGTGAAAAAGAGATTGTTTCTAGCTGAAACGTATCAAAAGTTAGCAAAAACACTGCCGTACAATAGTGAGCAGTTTGCATCAGTTATGAAGTCAGCATCCAGGTGCTGTTTGCCGCATAGATTTGTGAAGCAGACACTGAGGTGAAACCTTTGCACAGACAACGTTAACATAAGAGAAAATAGTGAAGCAATACTGCCACAAAATGTGCTGCGTTGGTCTTGATAACTTGCTTGTTTGTCTTAGGGCCATAAGAGCTTCGGTTCGAAGTGGGGGTATTTACATTTTCTGGCTACTCCCTTGTCTGTGAGATATGGGAGCCTCGCACAGTAGCTTAGCCAGTGTGTTGTGGTTCCTAGTTCGAGGAAGGAAATAACAGCTGCTGTTTAAACTGTGAAATGCAGCAATAGTCTGTGTTCAGTGGGCCCCTCAGACCTCTGGGCCCCGGTGCCATTGCACCTGCCATACCACGCCTTGCCCCGTCTCACACCACATGAATGGTGCATGAAGGCTCCATCATTTTGTGTATCGCCGCCCCTGCTAGAATCAAGCACGCAGTGTGTGTTTACTGTTCGCCCTTTCCAAACCTAAACGAGCCCTTACGCCGACAGTCTGTCGCGTTTCATTGAAATGCCCCTCAAGAAGCGTTGGCATGACGCACTCTCTCAGTACCTGCCTGGCAGCAGCGCCGTCTCTCGAGCACGTGCGCCATATGTTGCGGGGACCTAAGCCCGCGTCAGCTCCAGCAGCTAACGAAGCGCCGTGAACCCTTACGCGGATGCCTGCTGCGCAGACTGATTACCAGCTTGCAGCCATCGAGTTTAAAGTCTGAATTCCCAGAGGCCTTCGAGTGTTAATAGTGAGGCACGGCTTGCGTTAAGAGAACAATCTTCTAGTAACACATGTAATCTGCGCTCTATGGTAACAGCCCGCAGTTCTTTTAGCAGCCGAGCCGAACGCGCTCGTGGCGATGTGAGAAATGTGGCGAGCTCTTTAAAATAGGTACCTGCTTCTGAAGGTCCTTTTAAAGCCTGCGGGGAGAAATGTAGAGCACAGCTGGCTGCTTCTGATACTGTGGTCTGTTATCAAATGTTATGCCTCAGATTTAAAGGGCAGGAGCCGAGAGCAGGGGGAGAGGACAAGCACACCACTGCCTTTCTCCGAGGCGAAGCAGAAATGCCTCAGAACGGCAGCGGCGGTTTCGAATTCGGGGGCGTGTTTTTCTTTTCTCTCCTCTTGCCATTGGCTGGAGGAGATAATTAGAAAAGTTGCAAAAAACACGCCCCCGAATCCGAAAAGGACGGGGCCTGTTCGGAGAGACAAACCTCTTCTCCAATGGCTGGCCAGCATTCAAGAGGCCAGCCAATGGAGAAGAGGAGAGAAGAAGGGCGGGTTCAAGCCCCTCTTCTCCAAGTCATTAAATCTCGCGAGCGAGACTGCGCAAGCGCAGCCTTCGCTAGCCGAGACCTAAAAAATTATTCAAGGACCCATTTAATAGTAATTTAAAATCCAAATTAATGGTCAATAAGATTTTATATTGTTATTTTAAGTTGTTATTTTCCAGCCTAAAACCAAAAGGCTTTCCTGTCAGTGTCCAGCTGTCACCTGACCCCTGATGTCTCCCCGTGGCGAGATGAGTATTGCTCCCACATAGCGGACAAAGTGCTCTGATTGTTGAGCGGAAGACTCCTATGTTTACTGTGGTTGTGGAGTGGGCGGCTCCTCCCTTTACACGATTGAATTGAGGCTGTGTACAGCCCCTTCTTGAACTTTAAATGATGCCCACCTTGTAAACTAGCAGATAAAGCTCACCTTGATGCCTGCCTCCCCCTCGTCTCTCAGCTCAGGCTGGCACCAAACCCAGTAGGGGGAGGGGGGGGGGGGGTAGAGGAACGGACCAGAACTGGTTAAGGAGCTGGATAGAGGCTTGCCCTCCACCCAAAGGCTGGTAACGGACAGACCTTTCCTCAAAACACTGCGTTTAGTGAAGATCAGAAGGCCTGCCCTGCTGTCTGAAATCTGAAGACTGGACCTGCTTGCCTTTAATCCAGGTCTTCAAAAGTGGCTCCAGGACGCAGTTGATTGTCCTATAGGGACACATCAAGCTTTCAGAGGCCTCTCTACCCGCAGTTACCCAGATGGCCAGTTACACCTAGACCTTCCCTGGATACTGCTACTGACCTCTGTTGGAGTAAGTCCTAAACCCCAACTGGTGGTGCCCTCCCCAGGTCCTGTAACCATGGCTGGTGTTAGAATGTGCCCCTCCTTTCCTCAAAATGCAATTAGTGGGACTTCAAAGATTTTTGACAACTTTCTGCTTGGTGGATCAGAGACCAGGATCACCACTGAAAGCCACAGCCAAAGACCTCAGCAGCCTGGTTTGCCCTGCTTAAGGAGATCTGAATTCCAGAAAAGTTTCTAAGTCCGAACGTAGAGGACTTCATCAGTACAGATGCAATGTGGCATCTGCTCAGAGGCCTTCCTAGGCATGGACTTTGCTTGCTCAGAGCCTGCTACGCTGAATACCACTTTTCCGCCATAACAGTTTGTCCCAGGTGAAAGTTTACCTTCTGACTCAAACGTAGTCCCTGTATCTAACTGTCATCTATTTCAGTCGGTCTTAAATTTCGACTTTGGCCCATTCTAAAACGATCAGATAACTACGGTTGATAACTTGTGCTTTGTGCTTTCTTCCACAATGTTGAATTCAAACATAAAAAAGATCATATCTCCAGGTGTGCTTTGGATTTCACTCGTTTTGACCTAATTTTATTTATTAAAATGTTCTCTATTTTTCAAAGTTTTTTTTCCAGTTTGCCCCTAAATTAAGCCAGACTCCTTTGCGCCTAGCTACCAGTGGGTTAAGCACAGGCTTATTTAGAGGGTCACCCAAACAAAGAATGTGAAGGAAGGGCTCTCGTCCCCCTCAACTTGTACTCAAATTTCTTACATTTGTGTACAGCGGTGGAGGTTCAATACTTTTTACCGTGATTAGAGTAAAACCAAAAATCCCTTGTTATAATCTGACATCAAAATAGTTTATGCTTTTGAAGTCTCCTTTATTTTTAATAGCTCCTTATTTCTAAATTTCACTTCTATCGTCATATTTTGCACCTGTGATTTTTATAAGAATAAAGGGTGGGGGGGGGCTCAGCAACATTGAAAGCTTCACTGCAGCAGAGCTGAAAAAGTTGTGTAGAAAGAGTGGGATAATGCTACTAAAAGGGTCTAAAAATCTGGAGCACCAGATAGTCCTCTTAGCCCAGGAAGAGGTTGGTATGTGGCAGTCAAAATCATAAGGACCAGAGGATGATGGTGCAGAAGAGGAGGAGACGACAGAAGAGAAGGAAGAAATAACTTGGTAATGGACCCAAGAGCCAGAGGAGAGAGGAGGAACCATAGGAGGGAGGTTCCATGCCTTGTCCAAAGCCGAGAACAGTCTTACCCCTCCAGAGTTGAGGGACAGCCAAGCGAAAAGAAAAGGGAGGCTGTCTCTGGCCACAATGCCCATGCAAAAGAAAATGCTGGCCATGGAAGAGAGGAGAGCTGAAGCAGCTGCTTAAGAGGAGCGAAAACAAGCATTTGCAATGCAATAGGTCTCGCATTTACGCAAGTTTTAGCAATTGACATTGCAAATGGCAATGCCTTTTATTTTGGTTTCCCTTTTTAGAACATAAAAGGCATTGTTATTGAAAAGGCCAATAGCTTAAACTCGCATAAATGCGAGACCTATTGCATTGCAAATGCTTGTCAAAGACAGCGTCCACACCAAAATCAGTGCATGCACCCCCCTAAAGCCGGCCTTGCCCAAGTACCTGGGGAGAGGCTGGAGCTCGGTACCTTTAATTTGACAATACAGCAGTTCAAAGCTCGCTCGCTATACTTCCACGGCACAAGTCCTTTAGAGGGTGATACTTTACTTTTAATGTAACATCTGGCTCTTTTTAGCACAGTTATGCTTTAAATGGGACAGCACTAGCACTTCGAAAGCAGTGCTGGATTAAGTCACATTTGAAATAAGAATTTCTAGGATGACAGATGCTGAGGAGAACTCATAATGTGGCTAGTAACAACTGACAACTCTAATAACTTTGTCAACAACCTTCACCAGCGGAAATGAAATATCAACAATGTCCAGACCCTACACAAGCACACAAGTACCACACTAAGCCATCTGATGCACATGATTAATGTGCTGCCAAAATCCAAGATCTGCTGCGTTTCTTGTCCTGGAGGCATGCGGCTGGCGCACAAACCGATGGGGAGGGTGGACGACGAGGGAATAAGGGTGGTCGTATGTGAAAGTAAAAACAGGGGGGGGGGGTGGTGAAGAGGAACCGATACAACACTGCCCCAAAAAAAATAAGCAGTGTGGCGTTTAGCATTACCAATAAATGTGGCAAACAGGAGCCAGGCGGCACGCAATAAACAAAAAAAATGTATAAACTCGGCACTTGCCACTCATTAAAACAATAGCATTCCTAATGTCTGGCTGGACCGGTCACCCATTTAAAAAAAAAAAAACACATTAAAGAAGTGGGGGAGCGAGATGAAACTGAGTACGGGTGAGGGAGCGAGATACGGAAGGAGTACTCAAAGAACAGGGCCCTCACCATTCTTTCCTCTGCCAGCTTTTGTTCTCCTCACCTCAAAACATCTGGTAGGAGGTCCTTAGCTACACGCTCACCCGTGGTAGGATGTTTACAATGTCCGTTGGTGTCGTGCCTAGCATTACACAAACATGCTGTGCAAAGTTCATTTTAGAGGAATGACGTGCAAGCAACGCGTCCATTGATGTGTGCATCAATGCTATGTGCGTAATTACAGGACTTCCAAAATCCAAGATCTGCTGCGTCTCTGGTCTTGGAGGCAGGCTGCTGATGCACGAACCAATGGGCGAGGGGGGACGATGACGAGGGGAGAAGGGTGGTTGTATGTAAAAACAAAACCGGGGGGAGGGGGAGGAAACACTATACAAAACTGCCCCAAAAAAATAAGCAGCGAGAGGCGTTTAGGCATTACCAATGAACGTGGCAAACAGGAGCCAGACGGCACGCGATAAAAAAAAAAAATTATAAACTCGGCACTCACCACTCAGCTGCATGCGCTGCCCACCCCTCGCGCACACCGGCTCCTTGCGCATGCGCCGCTGCCATGTTTAGGTCAGGCAGCGATGCGCAAGACATACAAAGTCCGAACAGTGCAGACTAAAACTGTAGTTGGTGGCCGCTGCTTCCGGACTACACGAAAGTCAGTTGGGCCACTGAAAAACAAGGTAAGAAACACTAAGCCAACACTAAGCCAATGGCAAGCAGCAGGAGAAACTATCGGCTGCTTGCCAACATATAGAGATTACTTTAGGTCTCGCTGAGACAGCGCATGCGCAGCCAAGGCAAGACCTAAAAAAAAGCAAAGGCTGAGAGAGCCTTAGAGAAAAGAAAGATGGTTCTAGAGGGGAAGAAAATTATGCTAGCACATAAGAGCCAGACAGAACTGGACCTGAAAGCCAATAGGATCATAGAGTCCAGGAGCCCAGTGAAGATCATGACAGAGGCACAGAAGGGCCTAGAGAAGGTAAAGAGGTCCACATTTTCGAAGACCTGGCGCCTAAGTTTTGTGGTGAGGAACAACATTGACAAGTAGTTTGAAGTCTATGGAGTAGCTCTGAGCATGCTCAAGGTCCCAGGGGAGGAATGGGGCTTAGTCTCAGGAAGCATATGCCAGTCACTTAGAGGATACCCTATTGGCCCTACATAAAGTAAACAGGATCAGGCATGCCCCACTGAAAGAAGTAAGTATTGTCAACTATGGCCTTAACCTGGGAAATACCACTAGAACATTAGGGACTGCCAGAAACTGCTTCACCAACTGTTGGTTAATTTGGTGGATTATTATAATAAGGCACTAAATGGTTGGGAGAAGGGCAGCAAAATGAGGGACTATGATGGGCTGTACAATCTGTTTATGAAAGAGGAAGTGTTCAGTAATTTAAGGCAGAGAAGCACTCAGCTGACACTGCAATGTCACTGCATGCCGAAATTCCAGGTCAGGTGATTCCCGTTTACCAACACGAGGGGTGTCCAGCTCTATACCAAGACGGACAGACTGATGACACTTACCCGAAGGTAAGGGGGAGTTGTATTACCCGGCAGGGATTTGGCAGATCACTCACCCTAGGCAAGACTAGGATAGGGAGCGTTTGTTTGCCAGCATATATTCACTGTTTTAGCGCAATGGTGGAAATTTTCATCTTTTTCACTATTCTCAATGCTAATTATGCTACTGTTTCATCTACGGATCACAGCACACGTATTTATACAAGAATCACAATGCTTTAATAAATATTGAAACCCCTTGCTGAGTATTTCTTTGGGTATGCATTAGAGTCCAAACGAAAGGGTTCTAGATCTTTTACAATGATTTCCTTGGAGGACCAGGGTTGTCATGTTCTAAGGTTGCACACACATTATCAGGGGTGTGGAATTTATTAAAATATCTACTTGTGCATGAGGCAGGTCTACTTGTCCTGTAATAAAATCCACTTGTCCCTTTGGTGCCATGTAGTGCGGCGGCAAATATGGCAGCAATCTCATTTTATAAGAGCTCTGATATAGACTCTCTGATTATGCCTGGGCTCAGAACATCCTAGTGTTAGAATACTTGCAATCCCCTTCGGTTACCACGTTTCCACAGATCTACAAACTGGGGCTGAAGGTAGTGGTAAGAAATAGTTCCAGGGTTAAAATGCCCTCTTCATTCTGTGCAACCTACTAAACTTGCATGTTTTAAGGGTTTTCAACAACTCTTCTTTAATCTTTTCCCATACTGATAAATGTTGGAAATTTACTCCTGACAATGGCAGGCGTAACCTTCTTCCAGAGTTGGGGAAAAAGTAGTTGGAGGAAAAGTGAACTTGCAAACGCTCATATTTTCACATGAGCAAATCTACACATGCACATTTGCTCATGCTAAAATGCAGTTCACAAACATTTTCTGGGAGTATAATTTCTTGTCCTACGTTGGTAAATTCTTGGGACCACTGGCCCTACTTTGAAGCAGTACTGAAACGCTTTTGAATGGGGGACAGATTGTGCTTGGGCGCTGAGCGTGTATGGAGGGCCATGGGCAACAGTCAGGGTAAAAGGCAGGAGATATGGGAGCATCCCCATTGAAAGCAGAGCACAGCAGGGGTGCCCCCTCATCGTTACTATTCGCTTTTTACATGGAGCCTCTTGCGCAGCGGGTCCTAATGACCCAAAGATCACAGGCATTCGCTTTGGGGGAGAGGAGCACCTAATTACCCTACATGCGGACTATGTAATTGTATCCATCCGTAGCCCCTGGGAGGTCCTACCGAAGTTTCTAGAGGAGGTGGGGAGGTTTGGGGCCATCTCAAGATTCCAAATTAATTTAGCTAAATCACAGTCACAGGGCCTCCTGGGACTCGAAAGAGTTCCTCACACATGCTCTCTCCATTCGGTGGGAGCGGAACATATTGTATCTGGGGATCCACCTGACATCGACCATCCAGGACGTGATAGAAGTAAACTACAGCAACTTGATTAACAGAGTACAGACCGATCTGGCGAACCTTCCACGTCATGGCTTGGAAGCATCAGTCATCCGCTCCTTAATCTGTCACAATCCGAGAGTCAACGACCCATATTCCTGCTGCTGACGCGGTCTGGACTGTGACCGGTGCCGGAGGTTGGATCCTGTGCTCCGTGGGGCCTGCAAACAGCGCAATGTGCCCCCCAGGGCGGACCGGGCACAAGATGGCGGCCCCTGCGGAGACCCGACCCGGAGGCACTGTGAGCCCTTGCCACCCCATCTGTTGCTGAGCTGCACCGCGAGGGACTGCTGTCACCCCGCGACCATCGTCTGAGGTGAGGGGTGCGGGAGCTGCCCTCGGCATGGCCTGGTGTTGTGAAGTGGCGTGGGTCCTGGAGGTGTCCGGCTATCGGATACGGCAGCGGGGGGGGCGTGGCTCCCTTCCCTTCCCTCCCGGTGTCCGACCTCGGCACTGCTTGCGCTCTTGACCTGCAAGTGCAGCGGAGCTCTCCCTGAAGGCCGCCTGGGACCTGCATCCTTCCTTTTCCTGGGCCTGGCGGGTGGTCTGGTGCGGTGTTGGAGGTGCTCCGGCGTGAAGTGGCGGGGGAGTTTCCGAACTGTCCTCTGCTCCCTCCGCCCCCGCTGGCACTGCATGCCCGGCTTGGCCAGCTGCTCCTACGCCCTCTGGCCTGGACGGAGCTGGGTCCTGGTCCTGCACTCCCCTTACTGGCCCAGCGTGAAAGCTCGTTCGCTCAGGCTTTGGGCATCTTGGTGGTCCGGCTAGCGGGGGGCTTGCTGTTGCTCCCCCTCCTACTCTCTACACATCATTGCCTTAGAGGCGCCCTTGGACCTTGAGGACCACCCGCCATTTTCACTCGTGCGGTGGCTGCGGGCCTAGAGCTGTTTGGTGGAGAGTATCAGAGGGGCATCGGCTGACATTTCGGTCAGCGGGGACCGGCTGCTCGGCTGTCCTTCGGGCAGTTGGATGTCCCCACTCCCAGCCCCCCCTTTTCCACCCTGCTGGGGGCCGCACGCTCCCCCAGAGGAGCATGTTGCTTGAAACCGGCGGGGGCCATATTGAGACTCCTGATGGAGGGCAGCCTCCCCTCCTGTGAGTGGACGCCCATGGAGTGCGCACAGCTTCTGGTCCCTACCCGGCCTGGTGGTTTCATGTTCCGCTCTTCTTCGGACTGATTCCTCAGCCGAACCCCCGATGTAACCTATGGTTCTGGGTTGTGCCAGAGTTGGTGAGACTTGCTGAGCCCATCCGAGTCACAGGGTGGAGCCCTGTCTGATCTGCAATATTCCCGTCCCTGGAGCAGCTGGTTCGGGTAGTGGCTGCAGACATACTTGCTCCCTGTTTCCCCCCCCCCCCTCCCCCACTGTGCCCTGGTAGACGCACCTGGAGCTTCGGCCCCGCCTGCTAACCGGGACCATGGGGAGAGACCGGGGGCCGAGACTCCTCGGCACACAGACCAAGATGAACCAGTACACGACCACCGAGGCCAGGGCAACCGGGGGCCCCACGGACAAAGATGCCCCGCCCCCACGAATCTCGCCACTATCCTTCAGGCCATCCACACCTCCCAATCCTCGGTGGAGAGCAAAATCGAAAAAGGTCCGGGTAGACATGACTAATCCGTCAAGACCTCCGCAACGCCACAGCCCGCATCAAGGAAACGGAGTCTCGCATCTCCACGGTGGAGGACGACGTACAACAACTTAAAAGCCAGGTTGGTAGTCTTCAGACTCAAACCCAGGAATTGCACCGGCGAGCTGAAGATGCCCAGAACAGATCGAGACGGAACAACCTCCGCCTGGTGGGGTTCCCGGAGGGCTCGGAAAAGGGCGGCATATCAGACTTCATAGAACGCTGGCTGCGCTAGTGGATGACAGAGGGCTCCCTTTCCCAGTGGTTTGCGATTGAGCGGGCTCATCGCTCCTTGCCCCCAGGCCGCCGCCGGGTGCCCCCCACCAGCCCATCACCATGCGCATTCTTAACTTCAGAGACCGAGACTCCATCCTGACGGAAGCTCGTAAACAGCAACATCTTCGGTATCAAGGTCAGGCCAGGCGATTATAATCTTCTGCGATTATAATCTTCCCCGATTATACCCGGGAGGTCCAGGGCCAACGATGCTTCGTCAGAGAAGTTAAGCAAAAACTCTTGAACATTCAATACAGGCTGTTCTTCCCGGCCCGCCTCCGTGTGGTATTCCAAAACAAAACCTTCCTAGACTCCCCATGGATGCCTGGACATGGATAACGGAGAAGCACCCTCTGCGGCTCAGCGGCCCGACCTGTCCTCACACCCGCACCAAGGATACTCGAAGCCTCCTACCCGCACTGCAACCTCAGCGCAGTCATTCACGCAGGAAACTAGGCACACGGCGTGCCAGGTCGGATTCTCCGCCGGGCCCTAGTCAGCACTCGGCACCCGGATCAACCCCCAGTGGGCAACCAACCGTGCGCCACAATGGGTCCCCACACCTCTCAGATCCTGGAAGCACTCCGCCTCGCTCACCTTCGCCTGACTTAACTGACACTGATCTCTATCGGAGTCCGGTTCTCCTCAGGGCCCATCCATGAAACTGCAATGATCTGATGGCCGGGACCAGGCCTGCTGCCGTTGAACAATACTCAAGCTTTTCGCTGCTTTCATTCCTGATGGTCACTGTCATTGTACATCCTGATACGAGCAGGGGTCCTCCTCGATTCCCCATTTCCAAGCTTATTAGTTTGGTTAATTTCTCAAGTTCACTTGTTCGGTTTGACTGATGCTTCCACTCCTGAAGTATAGGGAGGGGGGGGGGGGGGGGGTGGGGGGGGGGGAGAGGGTAGGGAGTGAGGGACCTTTGTCCCAGTTTTAATTGACATATTTGTTTTTCACACCGGCATTAATGACCCGCAGCATAGCACGCGCACATACTGCTCACACTACAATGACGCATCCACTATATTGCACAGGTGCAGCGTTCCTCCCTCACCTGCCGCCCGGAACGAGAGTCTCACCACACCTTCACGTCCCCTATGGCTAACCCTCATAGTGGGCAGGGGACGCTTCGTATAATGTCTTGGAATGTTAATGGACTGCTGGATAGGGTCAAGCGCACGGCGGCCCTGAAATACGCACAGCGCCATGCAGTTGACATACTATTGATGCAGGAAACACACCTTGCAGGTAACAGCTGGCCCTTCTTGGCGAGATACGGTTATGACAAGTCTGGCTTTAGCCTATGGTCACGGGGTGTTGCCATCCTAGTGCGCCGGGTTCTCCCTTTTGTGCTACGCAGGTCCACTATTAACCCATCAGGTAGCTTTGTGGCCTTGAAGGAGACTATAGGAGACCGGATTTTGAACTTGCGGTCCCTGTACTCCCAGCCAACATTGATGACCCCCACCCTTCAGCGTGTCGCGGCCCTGGTTGCCGCATTGCCCCAAGGACTAACCGTCGTTGGATAGGGGGGGGGGGGGGGGGGGGGGAGAAGAGGGGGGGACTTCAACGCAGTTATGAACCCGGACCTTGACACTGCCAGGAACCCCTCATCCACTAGAATCACTCACGCCAATACTTTGGTGAATTGGGCGGCCGCTTTAGGACTGTGCGACACCTGGAGAATCTGGCATCCAACGACTCGACAGTACACACACACTTCGGCATCTCACCACACGCTCGCAAGTTTAGAGTCTCTTCCTCCCAGCCACGGACTGTCGCGCAGTTCGAGCTATCAGCATGCTCCCCAGAGGCAATTCTGACCACTCACCGATGGAGACCGGTGCGCCCGATTTGGAGGCTAAATGCCTGGTTTCTCCAGGACAAGGACTTTAAGAAATCCATGGGTGACGAGCTCCAACACTACCTCGTGACCAACCATGGCTCGGTCTCCTCGCCCGGTACCCTGTGGGAAGCAGGCAAGGCCACCATCCCTGGCTTTACCAAAGGCCAGCTCCAACTCCAGTGTACTGCGCAAGACCCCCGGCTTACGCTCCTGGAGGCTCAAGCCACCCTCGAGAGCGAACCGCCTGAGAGCAGATCTGAAAGCCAAACTAGGCGACTTGCTTTTCTCAGAGACGAGATCCGCCAGACTTCTTTGGACGCCGCCAAGCTGTTGTGGCTGTCTTCGGTAGCGAGTGTCTACGGATGGGGTGACAAAAACTGGAAGCTCCTCCATCGTCTGGCTACGTACCCCTTGGCCAACCGCATTATACCGGAGGTGATGGCCCCAGATGGCTCGTCCCACTACTCCCCCAGGAAGGTAGCCCAGTGCTTTGCGGACTATTACGCCACCCTGTATTCCGCTCAGCCCCCTACTCCCTCGGAGTTGCTCCTCCGAGAACGGATTTCTCTCCCACGGCTCAGCAAGCCAGACATGGAGGCTTTGGACCGCCCAATCACTCCGGAGATCAAGGAGGTCATATCTCACATGGCCTCTGGTAACACCCAGGGGCCGGACGGGGAGTTCTACGCGGCCTATCGTGGTACGCTGGTGCCCCACCTCTCAGAAGTGTACGCCGAGGCGGCAGACAAGGGTTCGTTCCGGTGATCCCCAAGTCTCAGCCTCCCTCAAGGAACTGTGCTGATTACCGCCCCATTTCTCGTATCAACTCAGAGCTCAAAGTGTTTGCCTCCATCTTAACTAACCGCAAGCGACGGCATTTGACAGCGCTGGTTCACCCCGACCAGTGCGGTTTCATGCCCTCTTCGGGCACCAGACACTGCCTCCGACGTTATCATGTCGCCCTGTAGAACCGCCAGCGATTGACTCCGTATCGGTCGCTCCTTCTCATGGATTTTGAGAAGGCCTTCGATTCAGTGGACTGGCAATATCTCGAGGATGTATTGACTGAGATGGGATTCGGAGAATACTTCCGTAGCCTGGTCTGAACTCTTTACAGTGAGCCGCGGGCCCGGGTATTGGTCAATGGGGCACTGTCGCAGCCCTTCCCCATTAGAAGGGGCACCAGGCAGGTATGCCCCCTCTCACCCCTCCTTTTCTCATTGGCAATGGAGCCCTTCGCCTGCCTTATAAGGTCAGATGAGCGAATCATGGGGTGGAGATGGCCTGGATTGGGGTAAGACAATTGTTCTATACGCGGATGACGTTCTGCTCTTTTTGGCTGATCCAGCGCAATCGGGTCCTCGGTGTCTTCACCTTTGTCTCTCTTCGAGCGGGTTTCTGGTCTCCGACTAAACCCTGCTAAATCCGCCCTAGTCCCCCTTCATCTTTCGAGGAATGCTTCGATTGGCAGACCACAATACCTCTCCGGAGGAAGTCCCTCAAGTAACTCGGGATTTGGGTGGCCCTTCTCCCTGACCTGGCCTCTCAATGTAACCCCACTGGTGAATAAGGTCCGAGCCGACCTCCTCTGATGACAGGTGCTGCCGCTGAACCCCATGGGTAGAATAGCCTTACTTAAAAATGATGATCCTGCCCAGATTCCTGTAAGTACTTCAGAATGTGCCCCTGCTCTTCTCAAGGGTGTCGTTGAGGGATATAGACGGTCTCGCTACTAAGTTCCTCTGGGGGGGTAAGAGGCCCTGGTTGGCTCTCACCCAGTGCCGGATTGCACCCTTTGAGGGCGGTCTGGGGATGACAAACTTGTTCGTTTACTACCTGGTGACCCGGCACCTCACTGTACACGATGGGTTTAACGGTGGCTGGTCTGACCCAGTGTACAGACTCGAGTTACACATACTGGGCCTACCCATCATACAGCGGATACTACATGGATGCGCCATCCCTAGAACTTTGCCCACGGTCACACGTGGGGTGCTTTGGGCATGGCGGGCCTCCTTGCGCCACACCTACTGGTCGGGCACGCTGACGCAGTACACCCCGCTTTGGTTGGGCACTTGGCTCAGGGAGGTAGCTAGTCTCTGGTTTTAAAAACATGGGATCTCATCGGGATCTCCCAGTTGGGAGATGTTTGGGGAAGGGACATTTTGTGCTCCTTTCAGGACCTACAGCGTCGGTACTCCCTATACTCTTCACAGTTGTTCCGCTACTTACAGCTGCGCCACACCCTCCATTCCCACATCTCAGATGGCACCTCCCTGCCTGAATACAGTCCACCCGAGGCCCAAATTATGACCGGAGACGTGGGGTTCCTTCCCCTCCCTCTCTCTCCCCCCCCCCCCTCATCTACCGCTCCCTTACAAACCACACTCCCAACACACTACACCGCCTCAGAGACGGCTGGGAAGGATAGCTTGGGACCTTAGAAGACGATGATTGGACAGATGAGCTAATGTCCCCCAAAACAATCACAGCTATGGCGAGGCTCAGCTAAGTCCAAATATACTACCTCCACGTTCCCCTTCTCACACCACTGTGCCTCCATCGTGCAGGGCTCAGGCCAGACGCGTCTTACCCACTCTGCAGTCACTCACCAGCAGATTTTTATCACATGGTCTGGCTCTGCCCGCAGTCACTCATTACGGGGAACTAGTGGTTGGAGAAATTACTGAGGTCCTAGGCTGGGAGGTCCTGCTTGGCCCGTAGAATGTGCTCCTGGGAGTGACTGAGGGATTGGATGGGTCTCGGGCTGACAAACTCTCTCAATACAGCCCTGATGGTGGCCAAGAGACATTGCGGCGAGCTGGCTGAGCCCAACAGCGCCCACCATGACACGTTGGCGCAGAGGGGTGGATTGGTGTGCGGCGCAAGAAAAAACCCTGTATGCAGCTAGGGGATGCCCTAAGAAATACCGTAAAATGTGGGGCAAATGGGTGGGAGTGATAGACGACAGACTCCCTGAGACGTGGCAGGTGTTCCCTGTTCCGGTTCCCCCATACGCCTCTGAACATTCAAGATGTACATTTTGTCCTACTGTCGTCATGTCCTTGATGTGCAATGTAGCTCCTATCTGCTGCTGGTCTTATGCTTATGTTTTTATTTATGCTTGCCTTTCATCAAAATCAATGAACTTGGTTATCAAAAAAAGATGCCGGTCCTTCCCAGGATCTTGTACACCTTCGTAACACACACACGCTGTGACCCCCCCCCAACGGGGACGCTTCAGACCCTACAAAGAGCTCTCCAAAATGATGTATGGGCGGGCCAGAGGTCCTGTATTTGCCACAAGCTTACTTGGTAGGCGCCTGCAGTAGGGGGATTGGGTATCCCTTGCATTTTATGATATTTCCAAGCAGCGCAGATAAGGTTCCTGGTAGAGTGGTCACACCCAGAATCGTGCAAAAGCTGGCTTTTCATGGACAGGGCATTTGCTGAACATCCCTCTGGAAGATCCCCTTTCTGGACAGGTGCCATAACGCCCCCCACTCCCCCACCAATCTTTACCGGTCAGCAATAACGGGCTCTACTCTCAGAGTCTGGGATGCATTGGCCAAAAGGGAGGGCCTCTCGTTTTTTCCCTCCCCTCTTCTGCCAGTGGAGAATCCAGACTCCACCCCAGGAATGAACAAAGTGGCTTTTTGTGAATGGCTGAAGCCAGTATGCAAGTCAATTGGTCATTTCTTTGATCTAGAGGGTCCTTACAGTTTGACACTGAGGAGAGACAATGACATCCCTGAAGGGGAGAGATTCAGGTATATGCAGATCAGACATTGGCTGATGCAGCCCGAGATTAGGGATGCAGCCCAATGCCCACGGTCAAGAAATGGCTATTAAGTAAAGAATCCGATAAACATCTAGTATCCAACCTATATAACTTGCTGTCCAATAAGTCAGGACACTGGATCCACGGCCCAATTGAGATGGAAGCGGTAATTGGGGCGGGATCTGTCCCTTTAAGAAATGGCGAGACATCTTTTACCGTGCAAGATACACAGCTGCCAATACATCCAGCATAGAAACAGCAACGAAGATCATCACTTACTGGTATCTGCTGCCAGTTCTTCTCCAGAAGGAATCTGGAGTGGAATGAAGAGTGCCGTAGATGTAGCGATGCCCCTGGGACTCTTCTTCATATTTTGTGGGAATGCCCAAAACTGACCCATTTATGAGACAAGTTCCTGACAGAGATTGATCTCCATTTCGACACTAAACTCTCCCGGTTCCCTGCTTATGTGGTGCTGGGCCTCCCTAACCCGTTGACTTACCCCCTCAAATCTATGAGAGGTAGATTTATCGCATTGGCACTGAGGGAGACTAACCAAACAATCCAGGCCCTCTGGGGCCCAGATGGAATCCCAACTAGATTGGTGTGGCTCCACCGTATCTGGGATCTCCTGGGGATAGAGAGGCTTACATTGACACAGGACGACGCATTTAGAGAACTTTGGCGTACGTTTATTTCTCCTTTCACAGGAATTCACAGAACTCACTTGCCCCAGATATCTTACTTTGCTGCGTCTGACTGACCCACAACCTTGAACTAACAGAAGGGACCCCCAGGAATACAATAGGTAAAGGAGTACAGGGACCCAAGGGTTTATGGGGACCCAAGGGTGGGGGAAAGGGGTGGGAGGGAGTTTTTTATGGGGGGGGGGGGGGAGGGCAGGGGGGGTAGTATTCTTTTGATAGTATAGAAGGGTTTTATCATTTGCTCACAGGGCTGTCTGTGGCTGATGCTACGTCAGGGATTGCATAGCATTAATTGCTTTGCATTGCAACAATAAAAACAAAATAAAAACAAAAAATAAAATGCTCCAGGAGGAGCGGGAGGGAGTCCTTCGGCGGCGATAAGTAAAACAATGTGTTTGGGGCGTGGCTACGCTGTGCTGCAGTATGGTCACATTCTGGGGGATCTGCAGGCCAGGCTTAAATATCCTAAATCATCGCCATCTGCACCCGGAATCTGCCGCCTCCAAGTAGTGTAATCTATTGCCAACACAAGTTGCGTTGACTGTGCAACGTTTGGACATTGGGGACTAAGTGGAAGCAGCTGTGTTCGACCAGACAGGCTGAGGCGAGACGTGTAACCAGCCTGGTGTGCCCCAGAGTACCCAGACACCACCGAATGCGCTGTGCCATGTCTGCACAAGGAGCGTGGTGGACAACATTTGACGGATGCCGGAGTCCGGTCCATAACCGGATTTATTAACTTCATACGTGATGGTGAGGACGATTAAGAGCCAGGGGCGGAAGGGATTGTGTGCATCCGTGACGATATTTGGGGCTGGAGGTAGAGAGCCGATCCAGCCGTTGCCCGTGGGCGATTGTCGGAATGCTGCAGCTGCGGGGAGCACCAACTGCGTTTGCCTGAGGTAGAAGGTGGTGTGGCATTGCTGGGTACTGCGGTGAGTGTGAGCCGGAGTTCGGCGGTGGTGCGGGGCCGTGTGTGCTCCTGCTGACTATGCCTGTGCCCCAATCGGTACACTGACCGCTGGGGCCGTGCTGGGGTCGGCTGTGTGTCTGGGCCCGCGCCTTGGAAGCCCCCGGCCGCGCTGGCGCATTGGTGTGCCGCTGGGCTAGGTGGTTTGCCCGGGTGGGTGGCGGGATTGAGTAGGGCTCTGCTTTCCCCTCCACGCCCCCGGCGCTAAGGAAGTCGGTACGGTGGTCTGGTTTGAGGGTACGGGGGCCTATTGTTTCGGGCCTGCTCGGGCATTCATGAGCGCAGCGTATAACCCCCACACCCGCCTAATCACACGGGTGCCGGCTCCCCCCCCCCTTTGAGGCGACCCTTGTGTCCTCCAAATTAAGGGGCTCCAACAGAGTAGGCAAGGGGACTGCACCAATCCTGCGCGAGACAGTGCTCGACCAACAACGACACCGGCATGCGCCATACAAGTTTAAGGTGGAAAGCCAAAGAGGTTTTTGACACCCTGCACTGGACCCACGGCATCTAGGCCTTTAGTCACCTTATGCTAAATTGAAACCCGAGCACAACTGTGATATCACACACTACTGTGTTATCCGCAAAACAGTACAATATCAGGCATTAGATTGACTCTTCTCTTTATTTTCTCTTACGTTGGTCCAGCCAACACGTGTTTCGTCGCCCGGGAGTGCCCGCGACTTCCTCAGGGCTGGAAAATAAACACAATTTCCTTGTAATATATACAGCTCTAAGCAGTAGCTGATACTATGAGATACAGGTGGAGCCAACAAAGATTACACCTTGAACGTGATAAATCAGTGAACAGCAATCCAATATTGTGAGAAACACAGTTTTATTGAGATTGAGACCAATGAGAAAATAGACCCACGTTGCTGAAACAAAGTGTGTATATACTTCGGAGATCAAAATCCGAGATTATGAACTACAAAGTTGTGAAACCAATTGCTACATGCACCAATATAAGTGAAGGTGAGGTGATCAGAATCTGAATCAACAAAGTAACACATACCAATCGATGAATACGAATCAGGACTAAATCTAAAATAGTAAAGATACACTAGATCAAATATGTGACCACATAATTAGTCCCGAATACCTCAGTGATCAAAGAGAAAATAAGCTACCTTGGGACCAGTAGAACTAGATCAGGAAATAAGGTGAATCTGTTTCAAGAACCAGGTGTAGTAAATCTAAAACAAAAATGTACTGTGAGGACTGTGTCCAACCAAAATACAATGGAGGCAACCAAAATAACAATGATACTATATACACACACTTTGTTTCAGCAACGTGGGTCTATTTTCTCATTGGTCTCAATATAACTTTGTGTTTCTCACAATATTGGATTGCTGTTCACTGATTTATAACGTTCAAGGTGTAATCTTTGTTGGCTCCACCTGTTTCTCATAGTAGCAGCTACTGCTTAGAGCTGTATATATTACAAGGAAATTTTGTGTTTATTTTCCAGCCCTGAGGATGTCGCGGGCACCCCCTAGGCGACGAAACACGTGTTGGCTGGACCAACGAAAGAGAAAATAAAGAGAAGAGTCAATTTAATGCCTGATATTGTGATATGGTACTGTTTCGCGGATAACACAGTAGTGTGTGATATCATAGTTGTGCTCGGGTTTCAATTTAGCATTGAGTGTGATCTCTAGGGATCACGAATTGGGAAGGGTGGGTGACCCTTCTCCCTTTGAGCACCTCCAAGATATTATAGACTTAGTATAGCACTGATAAGGGTGAGCGCCATTATCCACTAGGGACCTTCATCCCTCTAGTCACCTTATATTGTACTCATACCACCTGTCCCAATGGGGAAGACTGACCGTAATGGGGGAAGACTGACCCTAAACAGGCGAAGCTCCCTTTTGAAAACAAACGCCAAACCTGTACAAATGACGCAGGCCCCAAGCCGGACACTGTTCAGGGATCTAAAGACCCCATGGAGCAGCAAGAGGAAGACCTGCGAACTATCTTGCTTGACGTGCGCTTAAGCATCAAAACAATCAATAAGATGCACTCAGCGCAAGACTGGACACAGTAACAAAACGTATGGACGTACAAGAGGGCTGACTTGAGACTCTGGAGAATAGGTTATCCGATACCCAAGACTCATGCCGACTCCAAAACACATACTCAATATGGAAAAAGTGCTGGCTGTAATAAATGCTAAAAATTAAGATTGTGGCGCACTCTAGGCGCAATAACCTAAGAATTATTGGACTGCCAGAATCCACTGCCATTCTGAAAATGGAGCCCTACATAGAAGACTTATTACAAGACTTATTTGGACCAGTACGCTCGCAAGTCATGATAGTCGAGCGGGCAGATCGCTCATTGGTCCCTAGACCCCCGCATGGAGCAACGCCACGTCCAATAAGAGCACATCTTCTGAACTACAGGGACAGGGACGCAGTTTGCAGGGCAGCCAGGGACAAAAGCCCTATATCTCATCAAGAAAACTCCCACTCCATTTTTCAAGACTACACCCCTACTGTTCAAGCAGCACGCAGGGAGTTCATGCCAGCGAAACGCATCCTGCAGAATGCCTCCATTCCATATGCTATGTTATATCCAGCCAAGCTCAAAATCACACGAAGGGCAAGCACAATTTTTCACAGATGCTAAGTCAGCCCTAAAGTACACTAAGCCCATATGCCTCTCAGCTCCTCACAAACCGTTTCAGAACAAACTTAAGCGACAATGATGGACATGTTTATTCAGTAGTTGTGCATCTAGTCACGCACGTTTGTCTATACTTGCATCAGTTATGATAACATTAGTGCCACAGTAATGTGCGTCATTGTTCAGGGTTGTATAAAGGTGCCAGCTTCTCATTTGGCAGATTCCGTCTTATACGCCACAGCCTGGCCACCCTGCCACATGGCAGGCTAGAGCAGACGTCCCAAGCCCCACAGGGAAATCTCCCATGTGCTTTGTTTTGTTAAAGGGGTATTTCAGGGGAGGGAGAGAGGTCCTAAGTCACAACCTATTTGGGAGGTTGAGGTGTGTGGTGGGTGGGACAGCATATACAGAGGCATGGTCATTAACTGCACGGTATTTGCAAAGAGTAAATACCACCTTGATTTTTTTTTCTCCAAAAATCATGTTCATTTCTACTCTTATACACAGAGGAGGGAACGGTAATGCCATCTATCTTTTCTTTTAGGACGCTCCATAGTGCACTCTTCCCAGACAAAAAACATACTATACACCTCTCCTGTGGAGAAATGACAGACTGAATTCCTCACATGGAACGTAAGAGGGCTGGATGACTTTAGAAAAGCAGTCGATACATGCATACTTAAGCAGGCACCGCATAGACGTGCGATTCCTCCAAGAGACTCACTTGAAATAATATTCTGAACCCAAAACTAAAAAATAGATATTGGGGAGAGATACACTCGGCCCCGTATTCCAACTACGCCTAGGGGGTTTCGATACGGATTAGGCGTGGCCTTGGATGGTCAACCACACATACACAGAGACCCAGACGGGCGCTATATCATTTTAGCTGGCACCCTCATGACAACAAAGTTCACCTAAGTAGCCATCTACGGTCCAAATGTGTACGACTCACAATTCTTTCTCACTGTATGGGATAAGGTAATGGCATCAGGGAGAGACATGGTCATCTGGGACGGGGACTTCAACGTTACTCTTAACAATGACTGGGATAGAGTCGGAGTCCCTCGTAACCCACATTTCAAGGCAACCCAGCAGCTAAATATTGTTCTGGAGCACGGTCTTGCTGATATTTGGCGAAGCAGGAACCCAACCACTAGGGAGGGAACATGTATCACTTCGCACCACAACGCCTGGGCCAGACTGTACTACTGGCTTGTAGCATGGGATATTGCATCCAGGACCATAGACGTGCTGCATCTAGCACGTACGCTGTTGAACCATGCCCCAGTGGTGTTGTGCTGGAAGATACCTCAAACATCGCCCGTGCGTTCAGTTGGCATCTTCCATCACACGCTCTTCTAGATGCCGCATTCAGAGAAGAGATTAGAACTGATATTACACAGTACTTTTCCACTAATGAAGGGTCGGTGGAGTATGCCTCAACCTTGTGGGAAGCTTTCAAGGTAGTAGTTAGAGGGGCTTGCATCTATAAGCAATCTGGGGTGCTGAGATCTATTCGATCTACTCTAGAGAAATTGGAGCAGGACATCAAATCCACTGAGCTACTGTTCTTTCAGACTAGGGAACCTAGGCACTAAGCATCCATACGGGGGGGGGGAAATCTCGGAATTTGAAGAAGAGGCGGATAGGGAGACCCGTTTCTTGGGGAAAAATGCAAGAGCATGCAGCTATGGGGAGGGTGACAGGCCAGGTAGATCCCTTGCTAATGCACTCAAGCAGCACACATCCCCTACCTTTATAGCCGAGCTGCTGGACGAACACTCATCCCCCGTCAGAGGGCAAGAGGCTATGCACGAGTAACTCACTAGATTTTATTCCTCAGTAAATCCAGCCACGCAAAACGCACCCCACTCCGATCTCGGTGAATATTTGGGCTCAATCGAACTACTCTGGCTCAGCGACGCCCACAGAGCTTATCTAGAGGTAGAGAGTCGTTAGAGAAAGGAATCCTGCCGCCAACTATGCGTGAGGCAGTGATAATTATCGTTTTAAAACCGCACAAGAAAATAAATCTTTGCGACTCATGTAGACCCCTTTTGTTAATCAATGTGGATGCAAAGATTCTAGCCAAACTAATAGTAGCTGCTTTTAACGCTCATCGCCAGCTCAGACCAATCCGGATTTATTCCGGGCAGGTCAACAGCCCATAATTTGCACACATTCTTTTTCACGGTCCACCAAATTGACCCCCCAACTATGCCATTGCAGTGTCTCGACGCAAGCAAGGCATTTGATTCCTTGGAGTGGCCATTCTTATTTACTATTTTACCTAGGCTGGGGTTCAGTCCTATTTTTATTAAACTGATAAGCCTACTCTATACTAAACCTCACAGCAAATGATCTAATATCGAAAAATTTTATATAACCCGAGGCACTAGGCAAGGATGCCCGGTTTCACCGCTGCTATTTGCAGTGGCGAGGGAGCCTTTAGCTGCCAGAATTCATCAGCACCATACAACCCGTAGACTAGGATTCACAGATGGAAGCCTTATAATTTTCAATGTACGCGGACGATATAACATTATACATTCATAAACCAGATTAAAACCTAAATCCAGTACTGAGAGTAGTCCTTCGGTATGGGGGAATGTCTTGCATACAAATTAATTGGGCAAAAGACTATTTCACCTCTAACTGAAGCCCCGCTGAAACGGACTTGGAATTTCCGCTTACATGGGCTGATGGCACTGTTAAGTACCTTGGTGTGTGGCTAAGTAGAGACTTGCAAGGCATATGGCGTATAAACTCTGGCAAGTTATTGGACTGGTTGGAGCGCAAATAGAAATTCTGGGCTGCTCTGCCTTCGTCACTGGCTGGCTGGCAGAATCGCTATAACCAAATTCTCCCTAAATGTCTATACCTATTCGTTAACATACCCATACATTTAACCCAAGCCTTTTTTAAATCACTGCACTCTATCATGATCGCCCTGGTTTGGGCCGGAAAACAACCACGGGTGAGCTGGGACTTGCTGACACATCCACTATCGGGGGAGGGATAGGAGCTCCTGACCTTGAACTTTACGCATTATGTGCACAAGCCCAATTTCTTCATTTCTGAATACACCCCATCCCGTTCCAGCCGCATGTGGCCATTTAGAGAGATGTGGTTGACCCCACACCTCTGCACTTGGCTGTATATAAACCCTACCACAGATCTGCAATTGAAATAAACACAATCGAAACCCTACATTGGGCCTGGAAAGGTTTAAGGAAACGTGCTGGGACCCCACTGCTCTACGCACCTTCCACTTCAATTGCGCATCATCCACACTTTCCCTTTCTTAATGAGAAGGGCTCAATAACACGTGCCTGTAAACTGGGCATTTCTACATTAGGGGACCTGTACTCAAAGGACACATTTCTAGAGCCGCCAGGAAGGGGCTCAAATACCACTCCTGGAATTACTCCTATATTATTAACTCCGAGCCACTTGCAAGACAATACACCCAACTTTGCCAACCCCTCCAGCTATCATGAAGCCGCTTGAACACCTATTAACTACACCATCATCTCGTAGATTGATTACTAGGTTATATAACCTCACACAAACAAACACCCCATGGGCTGCCCCCGGGGCTCTAGCGCAGTGGAAGACTGACTTACAATGACTACAGTTCGTCTGTAGGCATTTCTTCAGTTGCTCACAGCTGACATATTTATCCCCGAACAACAAGCCGAGGCGTATCCATTTTAAATTCATACACAGGATGTATTGCACCCCCATGCATTTACAAAAACTGGGGTTACGCCCAGATTCGCGATACTGGAAATGCAGACATGAAGCCGCACCTTTCTACATATTGCATGGTACTGCCCACCCATAGTTAAATTTTGGGAAGGGGTATACCATACAGGCTGTCACCGGATTGTCACTGGAATGTACCCCACTGGTGGCATTGCTGAGTTACGTAGAGGAAATTCCACCTGAGAAACGTTGTTTAGCAGATATGATGCTACTGCCCACGAAGCGTAGACTAGCTATACACTGGGGTGCCCCTAGAACTCCCTGTGTGGCTGCAAGACATAGCCTATTGTCAGGAGCAGTTAGCTGCATTCTGGGACCTTATGCCATCGGCATCTCGTCCGAAAGACATATGGGAACCCTTTACAATCTGGCTTAGAGGAAAGTGAGACCCTCCCAGATGGAATTTGTTTCTTCACCCTGAATACTATTACCCCGCATGCTATCACAACGCGGTCGTAACAACGACCGCGTTGTGACAATGCATACCATTACCCCGCAAGTCGTTACGACTTGCGGAGGGGGGGCGCTGGATGTTGGAATAGTAAAATTTACTATTCCAACTCCAGTCTGTGCAGACTGTAGGGAAGGTGTTGGATTTTAAATCCGACGCCTTCTCCTCCCTTCGCAAGTCGTTGTAACGACTTGCGGGGTAATGGTATGCGTTGTCACAACGCGGTCGTTGTTATGACCGCGTTGTGACAGCATGCAGGGTGACGGATGCGGGGTGAAGGTCGTTCACCTCCCAGATGACTAGTCCAATGCCAGCTGCAACCCCACCAAGATTGCCCCAATAACTGCCTAAACACCTGCCACTTTGTACGGACATCCCTTACATATATGGGGGTCACCTACCCCCTGACATATGGTATAATTAGACAATGCCACCCTTCCCTTCCCCGTTTAGGGAGCCTACAATCGCTATACCTGCCTAGCCCACAGCTGCCGCGGCTATGTTCCAGTCACTATAACCGTGTAAATTGTTTTCATGTATAATGTGATTTTCTTTAAAAGAGCAGGACGCACTAGAGCAATGCACTTGATTTCCATTACATATTGGTGTTTAACAATTAATGTAAAGACGCAATTTTGAGAAATGCTGTGTAGTTTCTACATGCAAATATGCTTATGTTATATACATGTCTGAACTAAACTTAAATAAAAAATAAAAAAAGTAAAACAATGTGGTCGGCATATAGCGAGATCAACTGTTCCCTCTCACCGACCCAGATCCCCCACTGTCCCGTGTCCCTCTTGAGTCTGAAGGCCAAGGGCTCCAATGCGAATGCAAACAGGGGTGCAAGTAGACATCCGTCGCGTTCACGGACATGGTTTTACTGATAAAACTATATAGCGTATAATGTTTGGATAAAGTTTCTTCAAATATTTGTCGTTTGCATAGCACAAAGTAAAGTGTTCTCATTGGTTTTGTTCCTATTTAAATCTTTTTTGCATCACACTTCTGACTTACAAAAACAAAATGTTCTTTTGAAATACTAGTACTATTCATTTACAAGCTTTTTAAATGTTGCATGCTAGAAAAAGAAGGGCATTTTACAGCCAAGGATTGTCAGACAGCTCACTTGACAAAAATCTCTAACTGTAATAAGAGAAAAAAAAGTAAACACCATTACCAGGATAAGGTAAGAAACAATTAGTAAAAAGAAACTGACATTTGACCTGGGTCCTTGAATAGACCGCAAATGTGTCAAGACAAAAACAAGATTAGAACGCGTCTTTAATGTTCACTAACTTTCTGAACTGTAATTCCATTTATATAGCACTTACTACCCATGATGAGGAGTCAAAGTGCCTGTTACTTCCACCTTAAGTTCACTCACCAGAACGGACGAGTAGGTGCTAAAAATAGCTTGCCACAGCAAATGGACAAGCAGTTTTTTTGAGACCTGATGTTCTAAGGTTGCACACACATTTGTTACCCTGTTAGGTTAAGGGTGCTGATGGTGAACTGTGAGCTAGCAGGACTGTAGGCTAATATATCATGAGGATGTGCACGTAATCAGTTATGCACAATCCTGACATTTATGTTGTCCAAACAACGCACAGTTTTACCAGATAGGTAAAAGCCATACGACATTGCAACAACACCTGACTGATTCAAAGCTCACTGGGCAAATGTGGAGAGGATGCCCAGCAACAGGAGGGTGGAAACAGGAAAAATGAAGGGGTGTTCTGTAAAAAAAAAAAAAAAAAAAAAAAAAGCTGTCAGAGAAGGGAATCCCAGTCCAATGTTGAACACAAGAGGGTGTTTCATGGGAAGAAGTCCCCAAGCTACTTCCGGCCTTAGTGCTATGAACACTATCAGTGTGGGCACATCAAGGGGGATACCATCTATCCCTGCAGGAAGCAGCAAACCACTAGTGGGCCTATCTAGAGAATAGCAAATGTAGTGCTGGGGAGGAGGTTGCTCCCAATTAGATTTGGTGACACTGCAGAGGTTACTCTAGTATCCCTGGGAGACACTGCCTAAAGCTCACATGTATGACAATACCAAAAACTATATGAAGTGGTCACCACCAATGAACAGAGGGTGAAGGCTCGGAGAGGAACAGAAGCCAGTTTGACTAATGGTAGGGAATCTTAAAGCAAGTAATCCCTGAGTCCACCAGGTTGTGACAGCAAAAAACCATGCAAGTCACTCTCCAGTGGCTTTAGTTCTCTGATTGGGTGGCAGGGTGGTTCGGGTTTCTTAAAGGTAGCTGGGAGTCCATCCTTGTCTGTCGACTGCCTCCTGAGAAATAATCTAGTGCACATCATCTGAAAAGTGATGGGGTTTAGATCCCACTTGGAGATGTCAGAATTGCTGGAGTGGGTGTGCCTGACCACACGGTCCACATAAGGAATCTAGGGAGTCAGAAGGACCAAGAGCCTCGAAAAATGGATGAGCTACCAGTCAAGAAAAGAAAAGTCAGGGGGCTTGGGAAACCCACCCCAGAAGCTCCCATGTCAAGAAGGAGGCTGATCCCGAGGGGGATGCCCCAGAACCTATAGGGAAAGACTTTGTTGCCCTAGGAAACCTACTAAAGTGAAATGGGTAGCAAACCGAAGGGTAGCTGTCCCGGGCAGAGTTCTGCAAGGTGCAGAAGGACTGCTTCACTGTTGTGGGCGTACGCAAACAGGTCGAGGCCCAAGCAGCTGGCCACACCTCTGATGAACACCTCATTTACTGAGAGAATGGTCTCATGTATAGTGACCCTAGGGTCCCGGAGCATGAGTCATCCTATGTGTTGATCGTCATCCAGTGGTAACTTCCTTATGAACTTGGGTCATGCCATGCCCCTAGCAGGACATCTGGAGCTGGCCTAAACCTTTCACTGATTGGTCACTCACGCTTGCTGCAATCAGATGCATTCTGCAGATCTAATCTGCACATCCTGCCAGGCCAGCAGGAAGTCAAGGGTAAAGCAAAATGGTCTCACTGCTACCATTCCCTATAGTGGGAAAACCCTTAGAAAGATGGACATTAATATTGTTGGGCCTCTGGACTACAAAACTGCTCTAGGTAACAGGTTTATCCTCCTGGTGGTCCATGCCACCTGGTACCCCGAAGCTATTCCTCTAAGATTGGTGACCATGCCCATGGTCCAGAAGCACTGACGGGAATCTTTACCGAGACACCAACTTCATGTTGGTGTACACAAAGCTGGTGTGGGAGGAGTCTGGGGTAAACTACAAGTCCTCCACATCATACCACCCACAGACCAATCGTTTTGTTTAATGTCAGATAGGCCCATTATGTATTCTACAGGCTATCAGAGTTCTTGAGACGTAAGAGGGATGTCCTCTTACCATGCCTGATATAGGCATACAGGGTAGTGCCTCAGAAGGAAGTGGGGTCAGTCCCTTTGGCCACTCCATATATGGACCTGTCTTTTGAAAGAGGGATGGGAGCTAACCCCCCAGGAACCCCCTTTCCAGATGTAGTGAGCTCTACCTTAGCCTTATGGTCTCAGATTAAGCACTTCTGGAAAGAGACCACTGGGAACCTGGAGGCCAGTCAGGAAGTTACAGAGCACTGGTACGATCAGGCATTCACTCTGGTGGAGTATCAGCCTGGCCAGAATGTGTGGGTGATGGAGCCTGTGCATTCATGGGCCTATAAGGACCGGTGGACCCAGCCCTATAAGGTAAAGGAAAATAAAGGGGAGGTCGCCTACATGGTGGGCATCAAGTCACCCAAGAACACTTTAATGGTCCTACGTGTGAACCGCCTCAAGCTCCACTTTAAGGGGTCTTAAGTAACAATGCTCCTAGTAACAGGTGATGGGGAGAAGGAGAGTGAACCTTTCTCAGACCACCTGCCTTCCAAACTGCAAGATGGGCCAGTGGAAGAGTTGTCCTCTCCCCTACCCTGATCTTAGAGCAACAGAGGGACTGATGTCACTTGTTGCGAAAGTTCACGTCTATATTTTCACTTTCCTCAGAGCTCACTGATTAAAGTATCCGTGACAGACACAGGAGAGAGCAGGCATATCAATAATAAAATCTATAGGTTGGCTGACAAAGTGAGAGACTGCATCAAAGAGGAGATATCCAAGATGCTGGGTTATGGGCTGGGGGTGATTGAGCCCTCCTGTAGCCCTAGGTCCAGTCCAGTGATACTGCTACCCAAAGTTGTCCCACCGGACAACACCTCAGAACTTAGGTTCAGTGTGGATTGCAGGGGCCTCAATTCAGTCACAAAGACCGATTCTCACCAAGCCCTGGAACTGATGAACTCATTGAGCAGTTGAGGGCTGCCAAGTTCCTCAGCATCTTTAACCTGACATCAGGGTATTTGCCCTGACTGAGGGGTCTAATGAGAGGTCTGTATTCTCCACCCCAGAGGGCCACTTTCAACATGATGTCATTTGGACTAAAGAATGTCCCTCAAGTAGGTCCTGATGTAGCTAGAAAACATCAGTTCCACCTACCTGGATTACATTGCTGTTTTCAGCTCCAGCAAGGAGGACCTCCTGCACCACCTCTGGGAAGTGCTTCAGGCCCCACTAAAGGTAGGTCTATCAGCACCAGTAAGTGCCAGATAGGGATCAGTGTGTACTTTGTCCAATAAGTCAGTGTGGAGGCAAGGATCAGCCTCTCTAGCCCATGGTACAAACCATAATACTGGTCAGCCTCCCAAGACCCAGGCCAAGGTGAGAGCCTTCTTAGGCCTCACTGGGTACTACAAGATACGCGTTTAGAGCTATGGCATCCTTGTTGCCGCCTTAAAGGAGCCGACTTCCAAGAAATAGCCCAAAAAGGTGACCTGGACAGAGTTTGGCCAGAAGGCTTTTGCTACCCTGAAATAGGCCATTCCTACTTCAGATAAATGCTTCAGAGTATGGCATGAGGGCTGTCTTGTCACAGTTAAACAATGAGGGCTTAGACCAGCCTTGTAGCCTTCATCTCCAGGAGGCTCCTTCCCAGGGAACACAAGTGGAGTGCAATTGAGAAGGAAGTATTTGCCGTGGTCTGGCATGTGTAAAATTGAGACCATACCAGTTTGGGAATTGCTTCGGGTGAAGACCACAAATCCCCCAAGATGGCCGATGCAAAAACATAGCGAGAATCCAAAGCTGCTGAGGTGGTCCATCTCCTGAACTGCACCAAAGGAGGAGAAGGTGGGGGGCATTCCAGAGTCTTATATGTCAAAATATCCACACAAAAGAGCAGAATTTAAAGGCTAGGTTGGCAAGTATGAGTAAGTGGAAGCTTTAATCGAACCTGCCAGGGCAAAGTGCTGGTGTGCCGCTCCCTCACCCTGTACCTCTCAATTTGTGCATAATTCTATATCCGGAGAGGAATACTTCAGCGACTAATGTGCAACAAAAGGAAAGATATGTTTTGGAGCAGGCTATTGTGCGACAACTTTTACCTTTATCACAGTCTGCATATCAATAAAGTATTTGAATGCTGACAAAGAGTTAATTAGGCCATTCTTTAGAGCTTAATTTAGAGCTTAATTTTCCATTTGAGGTGTCTAACACACTTGGATTGGGAAAGACATCTGATATAAGATGATTCAAGCCTGGAGCACCACTATGGAGTGGTATGGGATGTTCAGAGAGAAAGGTGATCTGATTAGTTTGTGGGAGGAGCTGCTCTTTGTGAGGTATGATTGAGCCTGAACTCGGATTCGTGGCTTGGCTTGGTTAGCTCTGTGGGACTAAATGGTCTTGGCCTAGCATATGTCAGCTAGACTAGTCAAGTCACTGGTTTGTATGGTTGTTTGTGGAAAGGATTTTGTAGAGTTTAGGTTATAAGCATGGCCTTATATGGGGGAAAAGAAGCACCAGAGGAGCTTTCTGGCAAGGCTGACTGATGTCAGTACTAAAAAAAATAAAAAGTGTGACTGAGAGCCTGACAGGTTTGGTTGCTCTCTGTAGACTAACTAGAAAAGTACTTAGCCAAGCTGGACGTTGAGTGAGTACAAGAGAAGGCTGATTCCTGCTTTTCATGAACTTCTGATGGAGTACATTTTGTCAATTAACATTTCAAATGGGACATAGGCAGGACTTTGATTTTCCATCCGACATTCTTAGACATTATGCATGGCAAGTAAATAATTGCAAAATGTTTACTGTCAGATTTTACAAAAAAGGCTGCCTTTTCCTGTCTGTATGGAAAAAAGGCTACAATACGGGATGGCCACACCTGGTGGAGTAGGCAGGGCTGTTGAAAAGCTATCCATTTGTTAATGTTGGAGGACCAAGCTATGGACATTTGAGAAATTTACTTAGATCTTATTATATTAATTTTAGGATAACTTTTGGGGAAAGGATTTGATGTTTTTGAAGTTTCATTTATTAGCAGCTCTGGGAACGGAAAACGGTTAAACCAGATTCAAGTAATTCACCTAGGAGGAGACTTCTGAATGATTGACCCACGGTGATCTTTAACACCAAATAGCCTCCCTTAACCACAAAGCATGGTGAACAATGGGGGGGCGGGGGGGGGGGGGGGGGGGGACTGTATACACTTTCACCTTACTAGGTGTATTTTGCTCATTGGGACCTCAGTATATTCTAAGAGGTTGTGCAAGTTAGCAATGTAATTCGGATACTCTCTTTTTTTTTTTACTGCATGAAATATTTAAAAATACTACAAACTTTAACAAGAATGTACACTTACCAATGACGGATTCCATGGATGAATCTATGTTTTGGGAAGAAACCTCAAGCCCTTGACAGGAAATGGATTCACTAAAATAAGTGCACAGGTCTCCATTGTTCAGATTGCCAACAACCATTTCTTTCTTAGAATTTGCTTCTGCTTCAGGACATGAAAGTCTTTTAATAGCACAACCAGGAGAGTCTTTTCCTTCCAAATCAATAGCTTGCGTGTACTTTTGAGGCAAAGTTATCTTTCCACCTTGATCTGCATTGGTTTTACTTCCCGGTTCACCACAAGCTTCATTATTCAAATCGACATCCATGGTGTCCTGAAGAAAAGTTTGACTTTCATCCAAGCATGTCACTTTCTCATTGTCAGGTATAGTGATCATTTCTCTCTTCACATTAGAATCCAAAGGGTTGTGAATAGGGAGCTGCGGAGAACAAGGAATGCCGACGCTTCCACTTTGTGAGACCGGGCTTATGTCCATAGAGTCCTTCTGAGGAAACATTTGACTTTCATCCAAGCACGTCTTTTTCTCATTGTCAGGTATACTAATGATTTCTCTCTTCACATTAGTATCCAAAGTGTCGTTTATTGGGAGCTGCACAGAAGGAATGCTGGCATCTGCACTTTGCGAAACCAGGTTTATGTCCATAGCGTCCTTCTGAGGAAACGTTTGACTTTCATCCAAGCACGTCTTTTTCTCATTGTCAGGTATTCTAATGATTTCTCTCTTCACATTAGTATCCAAAGTGTCGTTAATTGGGAACAGCACAGAAGGAATGCTGGCATCTGCACTTTGCGAAACCAGGTTTATGTCCATAGCGTCCTTCTGAAGAAACGTTTGACTTTCATTCAAACACATTTCCTCATCGTCAGGTATACTAATGATTTTGCTCTTCACATTAGTATCCAATGTAACGTTAATAGGGAGCTGCACAGAACAAGGAATGCTGGCACCGCCACTTTGAGAGACAAGGTTTATGTCCATAGCCTCCGTCTGAGGAGAAGTTTGACTTTCCTCCAAGCACGTCACTTTCTCATTGTCCGGTATAGTGATGATTTCTCTCTTCACATTAGTATCCAAAGTATCGTTAATTGGGAGCTGCACAGAACAAGGAATGCTGGCACCTCCACTTTGAGAGACAAGGTTTATGTCCATAGCCTCCGTCTGAGGAGAAGTTTGACTTTCCTCCAAGCACGTCACTTTCTCATTGTCCGGTATAGTGATGATTTCTCTCTTCACATTAGTATCCAAAGTATCGTTAATAGGGAGCTGCACAGAACAAGGAATGCTGGCACCTCCACTTTGAGAGACAAGGTTTATGTCCATAGCCTCCGTCTGAGGAGAAGTTTGACTTTCCTCCAAGCACGTCACTTTCTCATTGTCCGGTATAGTGATGATGTCTCTCTTCACATTAGTATCCAAAGTATCTTTAATAGGGAGCTGCACAGAACAAGGAATGCTGGCACCTCCACTTTGAGAGACAGGTTGTATGTCCATAGCGTCCGTCTGAGGAGAAGTTTGACTTTCCTCCAAGTACGTCACTTTCTCATTGTCCGGTATAGTAATCATTTCTCTCTTCACATTAGTATCCAAAGTATCTTTAATAGGGAGCTGCACAGAACAAGGAATGCTGGCACCTCCACTTTGAGAGACAGGTTGTATGTCCATAGCGTCCGTCTGAGGAGAAGTTTGACTTTCCTCCAAGCACGTCACTTTCTCATTGTCCGGTATAGTGATCATTTCTCTATTCACATTAGTATACAAAGTATTGTTAATAGGGAGCTGCACAGAACAAGGAATGATGGCACCTCCACTTTGAGAGACAGGGTTTACGTCTATAGCGTCATTCTGAGGAGAAGTTTGACTTTCCTCCAAGCATGTCACTCTCTCATTGTCCGGTATAGTGATGATTTCTCTCGTCACAATAGTATCCAAAGTATTGTGAATAGGGAGCTGTGGAGAACAAGGAATGCTGACACCCCCACTTTGTGGGACAGGGTTTATGTCCATAGTGTCTTGAGGAAATGTTTTACTTTCATCCAAGCATGTCAATTTCTCTTGGTCAGGTATACTAACGATTTTGCTCTTCACATTAGTATCCAAAGTGTCGGTAATAGGGAGCTGCACGGAACAAGAGATACACTCACTTACACTTTGTGAGACAGGGTTTATGTCTGGTAGACCAGGGTTTAGGTCTAGTAGAGTAACTGCACCATCAGGTTGATTTGCAATGTCTCTGTCCACTTTTGTATTCATTCGCTCCAATACTGGAAGAAGTCCTTCATCGTCATCTCCTTCGCTTAGGTTTAAAGGTATCACAATTTTTTCCGAAATGGGAAATACTTGATCAGTCACCTTCACATCCTCATTCTCACTATCTTCCTCCAAAGGGGTGGGTGAAGTAGTTGCTAGTAATCTTTTCTCTTGTACTAACATATCATGTAATCTCCTTGACAAGCCGTCTTGTAGTTTTGAAGCCACATTACCCACAGTGTGTTCTGAAAAAACATCACAAGCGTCTTGATCATATATGTCATTCAAAATATTTTGAATTAAAGGATTCTCAATGGGTGTCTTTGAAAGAGGAGGTTTTTCGGTGGTGTAAGATTTTACTTCTGAAGGACTGAGTGACTGTTCTGTCTGATGGTTAAAATGGCATGTATCCTTTTCTGGTGAACATGCAGCTACTGTAGAATCAATACCCAGTACTTCCACTGACACTTTTAATTTGTTTGGAGACACATCTTTTTCGTCAGATAATGGGGATTTGGATTCCGCTTTGAAGATTTGACCAAAAACATCATTTTCACAATTTGTATCATCTTGTTTGGTTAATGGTACAGTTCTAGATTCCTTACTTGTCTCCTTTGAAACTCTTTCTTTTTCCAAAATATCTCTTAACTTATTTAGTGATTCAATTTGATGACGACTGCTTGGAGTCATAGTTTTGCGAGCTCGGAAAATCTTTTTACCACCAGAGGACGGCTCCATCTCTGGAAAAGGCAAAAATATACAAAAATTAAAACACTTGTGATGATACCTTTACAATGTTAAAGATATGCCATAAGCAGGAGAAGGACAGCAGGCATTTGAGAGAGTCATGTATTGAGAAGCTGGCCTAAATACTGTAGGAGAACCTTGCTTATGCAACAATCTTGATGTATTTTTAGAAAGAACCAGCAAGGAAAGAGTTAAAACATCAGTTTATGAACAAACCTGCTGTGATGTGCTCATAATTAATTGAGGTTCTATGTTGCTTTGTGGAACACATAAGATGTATTTTCAATGCATATGATAATGTCTGAACCAAAACAACTTTAACAGGCCTAGTGAAGCAAAGAATACAACGGGGACAGGATACATTTAGTGGAGTGAGACAAGGCCATTGAAAAAATACTAAGGAAGAGCTGTACCAGACGCAGTGTAGGCAGTCTATGGGATGTACGGAATCCTGTTGGTACCATGGAAGTAGAAAATAGATATTTAGTCCTCCTTTTCAGATATAACATTTTAAAACCCATATAGACCTTCAGGAATTTCACTCCAAAGGAATGTTACAAGAGGAGTTGGCGGAAAACTCAGCTCCGCTGGTGGAGTTTGAGAATTCAGGCACCCGTGCTCCGTTTGGAGTGCGGAGTTCAGCAAAAAAACGTAATTTGCCAGCAGAGCAGAGTTTAATAGCACATGCCAATTTTGCCCTGAGCATCTGTAGTGCTAGAGGCACTCTTGTGGTCTGACACCCTGTGATGACCTTTGACTACCATTATTTTAACCCCTTGTGTGCCCATGACGAGCTGGACTCGTCATGGGCCGCGGTTGCGCTGTACCCATGACGAGTCCAGCTCGTCATAAACCCCGCCCGCTAATGTAACGGCCGGCACAGGGCGGGGAAAGGGCGTGGCACACAAGGGGTTAATTGACTTTGGTGTAGTACTTTATCCTAGCTTGAATGTACAATGTCCTGCATATGCCTGGTTTCTCTTGAAGGTTTCTTTCTTGTAATCTTGCAGTCTTTCCGTGGGAGCTGTCCCGGAGTAGAACAGCCTTGCCAAGAACAGAACGTGTGGGATGTGCATTTGAAAGCATGAGAGAGTGAGGTGTGGGATATACTTTTTGGTCTCGAAATGCAGTGTTATGAGCAGTGGTGTACAAATGTGCACTGTGTTGTACATTGAGAGATGAAGTATGTGATGCTATAGGCAGTGGTGCACAAATGTGCACTATGTTGTACACTGGGAAGTATTATGAAGTTCTTACTGTTGGCTTTGACACAGCCTCATGTCATCCTGAATTCTGACTCTGCCTGGCTTGAGCTTTATCTCCGTGCACAGCCATGCTTGCAAGTTGTTTGGGTTAATCATGTTCAAGGACTGTTTAGTGAGAGATTGTTTAATGTACCCTGGAAGGCTTTCGTGAGCTTCGTCAAGATAAAGGCTAGAACATGTGAGAATGTAGAGGTAACATGGGAACTCCTTCCTGCCATGGAATGCTTGCTTGGAAGATGGCCAGTCCTGGTAAGATTCCTTTGGCGCGGGGGGGGGGGGGGGGGGGAAATTCTCGAACCTTCTGTGTGTTTTGAGACTATAGAGCTGAGGTTTGTTGACAGCTGGGGGAGCTCCCTTACAGAGTAGACGTACTGCTGTAAGACAAACGGAATTTGAGACCCGGACAAGAGTCAAAGCCAGCTGTGAATGGGCCCCCCCCCCGGTGAGAATTGGCATGGATGTCGAGTGAACGATCGGGTGAGGTGATTTGTTTCTGACTAGTGCCATTGTGATGAGCTGTTCCAGTGGCTGTGGTCATTTGAGGCGTTTATTGCCATTGTGATGTGTGGCCAGTGGCTTTGATCATTTGAGGTGTTTTCTTTGTGATTTAGTGTATAGATCTTTCCCCTGCAGGACATCCTATATTATATTTTCTTGAGTGTTATCTCATTATTTTCTGCTCGTTTATTCGTTTGTATTATTCGTGCATTTAACTGTTGCATTTACCAAGTGTGTATATATATATATATATATATATATTATATATATTAATAATTCGAAGCAAATCTGCTGCCACACGACAGGTCGATTTAGTTTGAAGAGAAAACGCACTCACTCGTATTTCCAGGGATTTTAAGCCGGCTTTATTTTGTAATCATTGCCGTACCCAACGCGTTTCGCCTTATTCTCAAGGCTTGACCACGGACGAGTGCCGACGTCAACCTTTGGGCTACAATGTGGCAAGAATATATATATATATATATATATATATATATATATATATATATATATATATATATATATATAAATGTTATTTTGGCATCTGGGAAAGCCTCTGTTGGAGCATTGTGTAAATTAAAACCCCAAGCCTTATTCTAAAAAGTCTTTGCATTTTGTAAAATAAAACCCTTTTCTAAAGGTTATGTTGTGTGTTTGTCTCCTGCTTCGCCATGTGTTTTGAGCCACCACGTGGGAGATTCTGTATTATCTGAAAGGCGAAGCAAGACAGCATCATTTTTGTGCATCTTATAGCTGCAAAGCAGACTTTTCACTAAATTTACACAGTTGTGCTCCAGTGTACTAAACGCCAGAATTCATTCCAGACGCCCAAAACACTCCTGTGGCATCTATATTACGCACACAGTTTTAAAAGTCTGATTGATTGGTAGGCGGGCTCAGGGTAATTTTTAAAAACAATAATGGGTGGTGTTTTGGAGTCACTGCGTGAAAGACCGCAGTCTGAGAGGTACAGTATGATGTGGTTAGCGCGCTCCAACACAGACAGGATGCCAGGCATGCATATGCGGCCATTCAAAATTCTGCTGATGAGGGCAGAGGAGCGGGCGGTGGAGGAGTGGAGAGTGTGCCAATAAGGTACCATTTACTTCATAATTCGTAAAACCGGAAAATAATATTGTAAATAAAAATTGTGCAGATAACATGTAAAGAATCTTTCCAAGTTCCCTTATACTGTTGCATTAAAACTTTTAAGCGCAATTCCGTTTCAGTAAGATAATAAAGCATAATAAATTAAATCCTTGTGCCAGATAGCTGGCGGCGCGTGCGCCGTGCACAGGCCAAATGCAGTTACAAAGGGTGGGCTGTAGCCCGGGGCGCGTGCTTGCACTTCTGGTTTTCCTCCACCCTCCCCTCTCGCAGGCGTCTCGCGCCCCTTCTTTTGCAATCGCCAGCACCTTTGCACTGCTGCAATGCTTTCCCTCACTCAATTATCCTGAAAGCTAGCCCGTCGACGAGTTGCATTGAAATACAATGTGAGAATATGTTTGTCTCATGAAAAACTACAACAACTGTATTTGCAATCTGGCATGGCAAATTTGTGCTTTTGAAAAGTGCTAGTCGGTTAAGTAATGGGATGTGAAAGTGCACTGTAGCATGAATCTACATCAGTATTGCAGCAATACGCATGCGCTTTCAGAGAATTATTTTACATTTGCAGCAAGCAAAAAACAAGCATTGGCATAGCCAATAGGTCTCGCCTTTGGGACCTTATAAGTGTTTAGCGATACAACAGTTTCAAAAGCTAGACCTATTGGCTATGCCAAGCGGCAGTGCGGCGCGAAAGTGATCGCGATCAAACATCAAAGCGGCCGCGAAAGTGAAAGCAATCGCGACCAAGCGCGGCGCAAGCGCCCGCACACATGCACTGTAGCTCTAAGCTGGTCTGGTAGCACTTTTTGGAGCCCTCTCAAAAAGTCTCGCCAGACCAGCGCATGCGCTGGGTCAGGCGAGACCTAAGCAGGGGTGGCAGAGGAATACTCTGCCCTGCGGAACTCCACAGAATCTGGTGGAGGTTTTCAGACACTCAGCGGAATTCCACAGGGTGAAACAACGCAATCTCCACCCACCCCTACTTTATATATGATGAATTTAGCTTTTGGGTATAAGACTGTCAAAGTCTGAAGAGAGACTTACAATGGAACAATGTTAAGCTTATTTCTGTGCAGCTGTAAGATTATTGAAACTAAGATCAGAGAAAGATGGCTCGGCCTGCCTAGAGGCTCCGTGAATTTTGCACTTAGGTTAGAGATAGGCCTCGCTAATATAGCCTTCAAATACATAAGAGGAACCTTAATTACTAGGGCTGCCTTTTAAAGTTGGATGAGGGCTCCCTGAGGCAAATAATAAAATCCTACCTGCAGGAGAATGGACTAGGCCAATGGGTAGGTAACCTACACGATATTAAGGCCTCTTTGGATATTCCACTAGGGTTTGATCAGCAAAACATGGCTGTTTCCCTGAAGAAACAAATATTAAAATGCATGATAAGAGTGTTCCAGGAAGGGCGATACAGAAGATGTGGGTAATAGAGACAACCTGCAAAACCTACTGGAGTCAGACTATGGCGGGGATATTCAGCCTTATTTGGGGGATATAAAAAGTGTCTATATCAGGAATTAGGCCTTGGTAGTCAGGCTGGGGAAGGTCCGGGCCTTTAGAAAAAGGAGGTTCATTAGTCAGTCTGGGACAGAAAGTGGCATTAGTGTCCCTTCTGTTAAAAAGCTCCATTGTCTTTTCCGCACAGAATTGTATTTTGCACTTGCTTTGATATAACAAGTCGTCTATTACTCCCTGTTTTTAGAAATGTACATGGTTTGTCGTATTAGCGAGTTATTGAGTGTAATATTAAAGTCTAATAATACGAGATTGTGTTTCCCAGTAGGGTAAGTCTGCCCGCAGTTGCTGAAAGGCTAACTGATTTGAGTAGCTCATTGTAATAGATTTGTCTTATGGAATGTGGAGGGTTGATCCAATAACAGGCCTCGAAAAATCCACTAGCCCACTCGCAATGTGAAGAGATTTTTATCAGGTCGAGCTATTTTTAGCATTTACTCAACCTTGCTGGTGAGTTCATTTAAACTGGAAGGAACAGGTGTTCTGTTTATTCAGAAAGTGAAGAGCGATAAATCTTGTTTTTTTTTTCTTGACACATTTGCTGTCTGTTCAAGGACAGAGGTCAAATGTCAGTTTCTCTTTTTATGAATTGTTGCTCATCGGTTCCTGGAAAATATTTGTTACTTTTCTTTATCTTATTATAGTTAGTGCGTTCTGTCAAGTGAGTTATCTGACAATTGTGAAACAAAAGGCTGTAAAATTTCAAGTTGATTCTTGAACAATATTTAAACAGCTTGTAAATGAATAGTAGTTATTTCACAATATATCATGAATTATGAAAACTTTTTTTGTAATTCAGGAGTGTGATGCAAACAAAGATTTACATAGGAGTAAAACAAATTACAACACTTTACTTGGTGATGTGCAAATGATAAATATTTGCAGAAACTCGATTTCCAGACATTGTACACTATATAGTTTTAAAACGATAGGTCAGTAGGAAATAATTCTGTGGGCATTTCAAAGTAAAGTCTGCTGATTGCAAATGACAGTGTGCTGCTACCTCATGCTTTAGTAATGTATTTATTAAAAGGGATAGCTTTTAAACAGGAGTTCAGAAACATTTCTGCCCCAGCACTGATGACAATGCGGTTAATGAACAGAGGCAAGTCAGCGATCATGTGTATCCTATCTGGCGCTAGATTTAGATTATATATGGAGCAAACGTTTAGACAATGAAACCAAACAAGAGTTTTCTGCACAGCAGACATGCTGAACTCGCGTATTTGAAGGGGATCACATATGTGATAATGAAGAAAACGGTATCTCAGTCAATCAAAATATTTGCCCACAATCGCATAATGTAAAACCAGTTTATGGGTCAGGAGCATTATAATTAAGCACAGTAGATTTTTTTTAGTCACTAGACCTGCAGGTCTAGTAACATTTTTGGGATTTTTCAAGGCCTGATGAATTTTGAGTCTTGTGAAATGGTTTCTACCTATTAATGTTACAACATATCGTAAGATATGACGTAGGAGGCTGGATTTTCAGTGCTGGGTACAGACCTTAAGATGGCGGCACGTGGCTGACTGTGCTCTGCCCCTCTCCGAGGAGGCTAAAAGCAGAAAGCCGTTAAAATGCTCTAATGCCTAAATAAGTACTTACACGGAATATGCATCCTGTGCACCCATGGTACCGATGTTTATATATGCCCTTCTTAACTGCTCTGAAGATCGACATAGGACAGGCGGGCTGGCTGTATCCTGCAGAGCAGTGTGATTTGCCACCATTTTGCCGTCTCTTCTTCTGCATTGTCCCGCAAGGATTCCCGCTGGTGCTGTGGCTATCAGGCGGCTTGCGTACTGAAGCTCTCCACAATGCCTGACCCAGGGGGTCATGAGGAAGCCGTGAGACAAGCGCCAGTACACGGCAATGTCTGGCAGCTCGTACTGGAGCTGGAGGCAGAGAGTACATTCAGGTGGCCGGTGGAAGTTATACTCGGTCTGCTATAGCCCGAAGAGCCCAAGGAGCCTTGGGCTACATCTTTAGAGCCCAAATTATGCTGGCTCAGAGGAGAGGAATTGACATATATGGTAGAGCCCTGGCACTTCAATATGCAACTGAAACCGATGGCTTAAGAGGGTCACTCCCTAGCAGTGTGGCCTCCGGTGGGGCAATTTTGTTGCCGCAGCAGGGTGATATCGATCCAGTACTGTATCCTGTGAACCAGCAAATACAAGGACTTAAATCATCATTACCACCGAAGGTAGGCGCCTGCCTTGACTCTTCTTTGGTTGATGCATCTATAAAAGGTCCTGCTCTATACTCAGAGAAACTTGGTTGACTTTTTTGGGGTGGCTAAAAATTCAGGCCCAAATGGCTTAAATACATCCATCAACGCTCCCCATCTCCCATTATACCTGAATCCATTGTGCCCATAGTATCTCAGATACCCATTGTGCCAGGTATATCCTCTAAGCCAGTGCCCTTATACAGCTCGGTAGAGTCCTTGGCAGTAGTCTGTTCGGGGTCTACCAATGGCACAGACAGCTGTACTCAAACCCTGTGTGGCATTACAGAGGATGGGGGTAATGCGGTGCAGACGATATAAGGGCTCAGGGTGGATATGGAACAGGCATCATGGGGTGAGTCCCCGACTACAACCAACTTGGAAGGGGCTATGCTCTAGGCCGTGCAGCAATGCAGAGACTCATGAAAATCAGGAGGCCTTTGTCGTTGTCAGTTCAATCTGAGACTAGCAGATTATTTACATCTGAATCAGACAAGGAAGTTGACTTGACTGTGAGAACTAAAACGCCAACCCCCTGGGCACTGGACAAGACCTGAACAGCAAAAGGCCATGCTCATGATCTCATGACATTAGGCAATGCCGGTGAGGATGAATGGATTTGGGCCCTGAGGGGACGGAGCTAGCTCCTGAACAATCGAACACTACTAAAAGCTTTAATGGAAGTTCAACTGCCTTCGATTGCTGCCAACATGCTACTCATATCTGCTCCCTTTATTAATCCAATGGAAGAATCGGCACAGGAAGGACCAAATATTGGTTCCGGAAAAGAATCAGGAGTTGGTGGCCCGGCCCCCCTCACCTTAGCTTGTATCTATACTCTGCTTCAGCTCCATCAGGAGGCGTATAGAAAAGACTCCGTGGCGCTGAAAACCTACCACTTAAAAACCCTGGTGGGGATGCGAAAACGGTCTAAGAATATGGATATGCTCTATGACCGCCTTAATGACATTGAGTTCCACACTTAGTCTGAACGAGTCTCCGTAAGGCATCAAAATTCAAGTAAAACATTATGACGATAAATTGCTGGCCATGTCACAGAAAATGGAAGATGTGGAGAACAGGATGCGGTGCAACAATCTTCAGGTATTGGGGGTTCAGAATGGGCATAAAGGGGGATGACCCCAGCTGCTATATTGTTCATCTTTTTTTTCTTAACCACCCCCCCCCCCCCGCCCCCCTCTAAAAAATTGGGGAATGGACTGCCAGGTACAACAGGGCTACAGAATCCTATTTCACACACCAAATAAAGGCAGGGCGGCAAGATACCTGTGGGCTAATCTGATATATGTGGGGAACTTTTTGTTCAGGCAGCATGTATTTAAGTTGGCTCAGCCAAGATAGCCAGTGAAAGTCTGCGGAGTACAATTCTTTGTTAGATAGGACATCTGTTGGGAAATGGGGGAAATGGTGGAACGTCTTTGGCACCTGCGTGAAACTATTTTCTCATTTCAGAAGCTAGGGGCCACTGTCTTTGTTGGAGCCTGCCATCTTAAGATCTGCTTCAAAGTCCAAACAACTTATTGTCAAGATCTCGAAGGGCACAAGATTTACTAAGACGGTGTGTATGTGGGGGGGGGAATGTTGGGGGGGAGGAGGGAGACCAGTGAACCCAAGAGCAATCCCAAGTGGTGACTCCATTTAATGAATTACTGTCGGCTGATCTTGAAGGTTTGCATCTGCTATTGCTCTCTCAATTTTAGGATACTCTGGGCTGGTGGTCAACTGAAAAAGGGGAGGGGGGGTCACTGAACAGAAATGTTTGACTGGGGTCTATTCTTTCTCCCTTCTCATATTTATTTATAGTACCTACTGTCGGTCGCCAGTACATAGTTATAGTTAGGAAGTAGTTCCCACAGGGAAAGCATTTTTTTTTTGCCAGTACGTTTGGCACCGTTCGACGAATCTTACCAAACTTTTCAAAATTAGTTTGCCGCTCACTTCAGTTGCGGTCTTGAAAGTTTAGGGGTAATCCGTGAAGCAGGGGCGAGAAAAAGTTGTGGGTCTCAAAACGCGTTTTTCCCATGCAATTTTCCATAGGGACTTTGGGACACAACTATAGACCGAAAAGTTGAACGAAATTATTGCAAATTTGGCAGAAAGGTAGATATTGGTCCAGAGAATTGCTTTTTTATGATTTGGTGTAAATCTGTTCAGTAGTTTGGGAAATATTAAGGCAAATCCAAATTTGTATCTATAGGGACAAGGATCATTCGCTGACCCTCCTCGGATTCGCGTAGCCACAGTCCAACAGCAATATCGGGATTGGCTAGCAGCAACCTAGGAGGAAAGTTGCAGCTGCCATTTGGCTCATGGGGGCACAGTCCCCTGCAGGGAAAATACATTTAAAAAGTGATAGAAGAGGTCTGGGTACAGGCACCCTGACCCCATGTGACTAATAGAGGCGTCTATGAGGGACCCCACACGTATAGGAAATTGATCAAAGTTTTTTTATTTACCACTCCAGGATTCGCAGATCCTCATGGATTCTGGGAGGATCCGGGGATCCAGACCACATAAAAAAAACACATACATTCACTCACAGATACACACACCTACTCATATACTCACAAAGCCACTCACTCATATACCCACTCACAGAACTTCAAAACAACACGCACCCACCCACTCACAGACCCACATGGCTTTCGAACACCACACAACCACTCATGCCCACTGACAGACCCACAAACACCCAGACACTCCCACACCTACTGAGCCACTCCCACACCGACTCACAGACCCACACAGCCAGTCACACATGCACTCACACACCCACCGCATATTCGCACACCCACACACCACTCATACACCAAGGTTGCATGGATTTTATAGACAGGAAATGGCATTAAAAAATATAAAGGATTCACTGGAAAAAAACAAAGGTTACAGAGACATTATAGTTAGGCTCAGATTGCACTCATACAAAACCATTCAAATTCAGTAGTTATAGTTGTCTCAAGTAACTAAAACTCACGCCTCCCGATGAACTGCTAATTACTCCACATATTTCATCAGTCATGACATCTTCAATGACATCCTTTATAATGTCACTGCAACATTTGCAGTAAAATTATTTATGGGAAAACTGTGCATGGCGGGGGCACGAGTAATAGTTACCTTAGGGGAGGAGTTATAGTTACTTGAGATAACTCTTAACTGATGAATTTGAATGGTTTTGTACGAGTGAAAACTAAGCTTATATATAATGTCCCAGTAACTTGGGTTTTTCACTGTGTGCGTATATTTTTTAATGTTTTTTCTTTCCTTTTACTTTTCAATCATGCTTATGGGTAACAGGTGCAAGAGAATAGTTTGGACAGTACTGAGAGCACTGAGTTCTTTTGTATGGAATGAATACTATTAGGAGCATAATCTGTTACTTTGTTACTCATTACATGGAACTTCCTCAGGGGTGGGAGTTGATGTTGGTCAGGCTCCCAATGCATCTGAGGCAATTGTTGGGGTGTGGGGTGGTGAGGACACATGGGGCTACAACAAAATCCTACTCGTTTGAGTAGGATAGGAATGAGCTTGGACGGCGTGGCATGGGGTGGAGGGTGGAGAGATTGGCTATGGGTTGTTGTAGGGTTCAGGAGCACCTAGGTTAGTTCAGTTAAACTCTTTTCCAGAGTTAGTTAATTCAGCTGCTTTTTTTTTTTTTAACATCAGTTCCACCTTCATGGGGCAAACATATCTCTATATTCACGAAAAAGAACGCAGATCTTTTAAGCTGCAGCTCATACTATCTCATCTCCCTGATTAATTGTGATTCTAAAATGTATACCTGTATTCGGTCGAATCAATTAGCTGCTGTGATTACTTTATTAATAGACCCAACGCAGCATGGATTTTTTACTCACGGGACACTTTACCCAAAGTCAATCTTGCCATCTCTGCTTTGGATGTGGAGAGGAAACTAAATGGATCCGCCGGAATTATCCTGTTGGATGCTGAAAAAAGCATTTGACATGGTTTCCTTGCCATATCTATGGACCATCATGACAGATGGCATTAGAGGCGGGCTACATGTCCAGGATCAAGTCAATATATTCAACCCTGACTGCGAGGGTTGGATAATAATAAAAACCCCTCGTGCACTATTTGTTATCTTCAACTCCCACATGGGTGTGTGAGGGGGGGGTGATTTGCACTCCCAATTTAGTGGAATTACTACCTAGCTGAGTATATGTTTTGGCTCTCTGCAGTAGTAGGTTTTATCCAATGGGACCCTGCAGCCTTATTTCCGGAATACTGGACCAATACTACAACCATTAAGTAGGGGCTAGAACTGGTCAACACTGCATCAAAATCAATCAGTTAGGCCTTGTAGAGTACGGCTAATCACCTGTGAGGGTATGCAGGCACTGGTATCCTGCTGCAGTCAGTTGAAGAGCCATGTCTTGATTCCCTTACTGAATTCCGTGAGCGAGGATGCTGTTTGGAGGTGGAGGGGGGAGATCATTCCAAGATATGACGTCGAGGAAGGAGAAGGAGTGACCATCGCTGTAGTTTTGACAGACACAAGAAGTGTGTGCAAGGGTGGTGGAGCGCAGATGTCTGGAAGGTTTATGAAAGTTCAGGCAGGGGTTGATGTAGGACGGTCCTTAATCGTGGAGGGCTTTGTAGATGTCTGTCAGCATCTTGAACTGGCATCTTTACTCAACGGGGAGCCAGTTGATGTTCCTGAGGTGGAGGTTGATGTGGGTCCTTTTAGGGAGGTCCAGGATGAGCCTTGTCGCTGAATTCTGAATGGTCCGTAGTCTCTTCAGGTGATGGGTGGAGTTTTCTGCATGGAATGCATTGCCGTAGTCGAGTCAGCTGATGACTAGGGCCTTGCTGGCGGTTTTCCTGGTGTTGGCGAAGAGCCACCTGAAGAGCTTTCAGAGCATGTGAAGAGTGTGGAAGCAGGATGAGACAACAGTGTTGATCTGGTGCTTCATGGTGAGCTTGCTGTCTAGGATGATGCTAAGGTTGCAGGCGTGATCTGTCTGAAAGGGTGTGAGTCCGAGTTCAGGGGGCCACCAGATGTCATTCTACGGAAAGGGGTGGTTTCCGATCAGTACTTCGGTCTTGTCAGTGTTGACCTTCAATCAGTTGGTCTTCATCAAGTTGTCGACGCTCTTCATCCAGGTGTGGAAGTTGGTCTTGGTGGTGGAGGGATCTTCTGAGATTAAGAGGATGAGCTGAGTTTCATCTGAATAGGAGATTATGTTGATGCCATGGGTTCTGACGAGGCTGGCCAGAGGAGTCATGTAGATTCTGAACAGGTTTGGGTTGAGGGATGCTCTTTGCAGGACGCCGCAGATGATGCTCTTGAGTTCTGATGAGAAGGGGATAGCCAGGATCTATGGGTTCATCCTGTAGGGAAGGATACAATCCATGCAAGGGTGTTTCAATGGATCCTGAGGTGGTGGATGTAAGCATATGCGGTTTAAGATGTTATTAGTTTACCATCAGTTCTGGAGGGTTATTCGAGACACTTGTCAGGTACCTACGTTCCATCAATATACTCTGCTAGGTAACATCCTCAACTTTCCATCCTCTTTTCACAATAGCTTTTTTAAATATTGGCGCAGAGTTAGAATTCAATATCTGGGTCAATTTTCTAAGAATTTTATCTTTTTAACATTTCATGATCTAAATAGGGACTAAAGGCTCCCTAAGATGGGCATGTTCTTCTTTCTGCAATTAAGAGAATTTATAAAGCGACTCTGATCGTGATATTGATATGAATCGTAATTAATTTCTTGAGAGTTCTATTAAAATTAAGAACATGGTTTGATACATACTTTCTATCTCTTTTATGGACCATCAGGGCAAAATGCTTAATAAATTTGAGATACTTGCTGTTCATGGGACATGAAGCTTGCAGTTCAATGTATATGCGTCGGATATGCGTGAAGATTACATGCTGTCCCAGGGTGCTCTTAATATCTCCCGGCTTAAGGCACACTCTTAAGCTTCTGAATTATATCTATTATACACCACTCAAGCTGCACTTGTGGGGCCCGAGGATTACTTTGTTTTTTTTTTCATTGTGATGCACCAGAGTCGGATATGGTTCATATTTTTTAAACCTGTGGCTCTAGCATACCATTGTGGCATAAAGTATTCACATGGATAAACCAACTTTGCAAGTCTAATATCACTCCAGATGCAAAAACTGTTCTGTTCGAACATGCCCCTGATGGTAGCTGGCGTTTTTATTTTTATTTTGCAGTGACCTCTGAGCTTAATAATTGTTTGAGCATGGCTGCACAAGGAAGCACCCGATTCAGAATCGTGGCGGCAGGAGTTTAGATTTGTCTGCAGGCTGCAGTTTGCAATAATTGACAATCTCCCAAATCGATTTAAGTTAAGGATAACATGGGAACCAAGCAAGGGGAGTACATTGGATCTTTTACACGGATAAGACGTAACAATATGACAACTGTATAGTTTGAATTTTTTTTGATTATTGTTACTATGTATTTGTGATTGTTCTCTATCGTTTATTTTGTCTTCTCTTATTTTAAAATGGTGCCATTCATGTATATGTAATTCTGTATTGAGATCATAAAGAATCAATGCTTCTTAATTTTTTTTTTTTAAAAAGACACCCACATATATATCATGAACCTGATGGACCTTTAAGGTATCCACTCTTCTAATTTCATATGGTTCTTGCTACGCGCTGCTAAAGTTTTATTTTGCACATAAATAACTATATTTTGCAGAAATAATAGGGATATTGTTATATCATGCTCCTAAAACGGTATTTTACAAAGAAAATAACTATTTTGCAAAAATAATAAATGACATTGCTATACCATAGGTACATTTTTGTCAGGGTTTTTTAAAGAATATTTTGCACGCATGATCTACACTTTGTTTCCTTTGTATTTATCTTCTTTAAAAAGTTGAAGCCTGCTATCATTGGATTTAGTCCTTAAACAACTGTAGTTTGCACAAATATTAAGGAACTTGTTAAATTACTGGTAAATCATTGCTGGTGGATTTGTGTTTTGTCTTCCAAGGAATTTCCCTTTATAAAAGATGATTAATTCCTACTATAATTATATTTTTGCACATAAACAAATTTATTTTGCACAAATAAGGATATGGTTTGATTATTGGTAAATCAAGGTTTATGGTTTTAGAATATTTTTGTACTTCTGGTAAGTAGAAAGTGTGTTGTATTTTTAAAGCATATAATGAAATATTTGAATTGCCTTATTGGCATGATTTGAAATCGTTTAATAAAACTAAACTAAACTGTCGGTACTATGGGATCACGGCAGGTTAAAGAAGGCAACACCAAGTAGAAATGACCAAATCGAGACAATGCTATGTTAAGCTATCCTGAATAAGCAAGGGCCCTATGCTACTGGCCTGCAAGCAGGATGGAATATTTCAGAGGGGCTTGTCTGAGCAGTAAGTGGGACTTCACATGATTAAAACATGAGTTTGCAGAAATAAGCTATAAAAAGGCAGAGGGTATAACTGGAAGATTCTAATGTGAATAGTGCATTGTCACATACCAGTCTGCTGCTACATTCTGCAATGTGAAATTTGAATAGGATCTACTGACAAGTGCAGATGAAGGTATGCTACACAAAATTGTTCTTTCCATTCCAAATTGTGAGTCGTTTTTTACTGTATTGGTGTCAGACTGATATATTGACATATTTGCCTAATGTAATTGGATAATATTTGCATTTCTCAATTAAAACATGTTTATAATACTATACTGGGTGTGCGATTCTATTTCTTGCTTTGCACATTCTAATTGCACCAAACTAATAATAATTGAATACATGAACTTTTGAGGCTAGCCTACTTCAGCAAACACAGAAATAGAGTAAGAGAGAAGAGGAGGAGTAATGGGGGGGCTAATAATGATATAAGGGGGAGGTGACAGCGTAGGAAAAACGGCTATGACATAAGTGAGAGGCATAGGTGCAGTGACAGGAAAGAGAAGGGGAATGGCAAGACAAACACGTGGGAACTGAAACTAACATTCATAACTTCCCCACTGGTTAAGGATTTTCGGAAAGCACTTGATAGATCTCTAGACCACATCCACCCCTTGTTTGAAACCATGGGCATCATTATGTTGCCAAGTGGCCAGACCACCGGGCACTATTGCAGCGGTCAGAAGACCACCTGAGGAGCTTGCAGTGTTCCAACTGATGTTTGGATATAACCGCGGGACTGGCGGTCAGAAAACCAGCGGTCCCACCGTGGCGGCATGGCTCGGCGAGTTAGAGGGGCGGCAGCAGATGCTGCTGCAGCACAGGCCGCCTACCACGAGGAAAAATTCAATCGTCCTCCAACTCCCCCAAAGAAATATTCCGGATCGCAAAACAACTCTTGCGAACTCCCGACCCCCCCCCGTCCCCGACCCGAACGGCCATGGTTGTGAGAAAATGGCAGGTTTCTTCTCCACCAAAATCAAAATTATCCATAACCTCCTTCCACCTTTTAAAAATGATCAACTCCCTGAGCTCCTCGAATTGGAACCTCAGAATAACACCATTCACCTAGAGGCATACGCTCCACTCTGAGGAACTCCTCCCCCACATCTTAGACTCAATTAAAAGTGGTTCCCCGAGCGACCCTGCTCCTTTCAATATTTTGAAGCTAACAATGCCCACAATTATCACTCCTATCGCCAATTTAATCAATGCCTCTCTAGCTTCAGGTATAGTCCCCTGGGACTGGAAAAACGCCATGGTGAGGGCACTTAAAAACACCTAGATCCCACGGAACTGGGCAACTATCGCCCCATTTCCTTACTCCCTGGAATTAGCAAGGTCGCAGAAAAATACGTAAACCACGTACTTTCTGCTCACCTTGAAACCTTTAAACTGCTGCACTCCTCCCAGGCCGGCTTTCGTCCCGGCCAGGGCACTGAGACTGCACTAATAGCGGTGGTGGAGGAGTCACAAAAGATTCTCGATGCCGAAGGATCCTCAGCCATCATCCTCCTAGACCTAAGTGCAGCCTTTGACATGGTGAACCACCGTATCCTGATACACCGTCTCAAAAAGGTGGGAGTGACAGGCAAGGCCCTGTCCTGGTTGGAATCATTCCTGGAAGAAAGATTCTTCCAGGTATTTGAAGGTAACACCCGGTCCCAACCAGTACCACTCCAATGTGGGGTACCTCAGGGCTCCTCTTTGAGCCCTACCCTTTTTAACGTTTACATGTCCCCACTAGCACAGATAGTTGCCCCTTTTGGAATGCAACTGGTCACCTACGCTGATGATACCCAGCTCATTGTGACCTTGAACCAGGAAGAGCAGTCTCCCACAAACCTCTGTTCATGTCTTAAAGAAGTCACCAGCTGGAGGAGCTCCTCCCACCTCAAGCTTAACGGTGACAAGACCGAGCTCATGTTTCAACCCCAACAACCTGTGGCCACTGTGCATGGGGCCCGCACCATCGCCTAAACAGGAAATAAAGAGCCTGGGCATTTGGCTCGACCATGATCTCACCTTTAGAACACAAGCTAGAAAAACTGCTGCCACCTGCTATGGTATGCTCCGTACCGTACGGAAAGTACTCCCTCTATTATCTGTCCACTCCAGAAAGCTTTTAGTTCAAGCGCTCATTCTTTCTAGGTTGGACTACGGCAATGCCCTCTATCTGGGCGCGCCCAGCTCAGTTATCTCCAAACTACAGGTGGTCCAAAACTCGGCAGCTAGGCTCCTCACAGGCACTAATAACCGCAGCTTAGCCAAGCCTGCCCTGAAGACACTCCACTGGCTCCCGATACAAGAAAGAATACACTTCAAGGCCCTTTGCATCGCACACAAAAGCCTTCATAATAAAGGCCCCCCATCATCAAAAACCTAATCAAGCCCTACAAAGCCATCAGAAGTCTCCGCTCAGACCAACTCCATCTAGGGAAAGTCCCCAGAATCAAGAGGGCCCGGTCAGGGGGTCGCCTTCTTTCCTACAACACCTCTAGACTCTGGAACTCCCTCCCGCTCTCCATCCGCAAGGAAGCCAATTATCTGACATTTCGCAAACAACTGAAGACTTGGCTATTCCCATAAATCCACCTGCTCCTCGACGCCCATCCGCAGCGCTGGGATGCCTCAGGGTAGCCATGCGCTATATAGGAATATTTTCTTTCTTTCATTGAGGTAAATGGGAGCCACTTTTCAGTGGCCCATGACGAACAGGGCCCTGTTTGGGGCCCTTCCATATCCCTTTCCGATTACCTTTTCATGGCGGGAATCCTGTCATGGAAAGGCTGTTTGCAAAGAGATATTGTAATCCCGAAGGGTGTGCCTGCCTCAGCACCGCCACCATGCTAGGACGATGCTCCAATGGGATCAGATCCTGGGGGAGGCTTTTCATCTGACAGCTGTGGGTCCGAACACCAACATCGTAATGCAGCGGTTGGAGTCGAAAGGATGCCGGCAGTCGGACCGCCACCTAAGGCCTGCCGGTAATCCGACCGCCCAACATCCTAATCAAACCCCATATTCCTGCAAACTAACAATACGTAATCTGCTCTAGCCTGTTTATTCATCCCAGCAATCATTTTCATGAGCTCATCTAGCCCCACCTAATGCCAGGGTTATGATATGTAAGGACCAGATACAAACAACTGTGTAGCATACTCTTTAACTGTATGAACTACGATGATTATAGTTTGTTCATAAACTTTTTTCCTTGTCAATTTCTCTGTGGCAGACTTTGTAAAAACATGTTTTGACCTCCATCTAACTAGCTCACAATGTTTTGCTCACTGTAAATGCTTACTCATGCACGAGCGTTATATAAATAACTCATAAGAAGTGTCTCTTTTTGCTAGCTAAAACGTGGTCAGTCTGTGAATAGGAACAATGGGGAACTGAAGGAAAGCTAACAGAAGCGAGAAAGGTCAATAAGCACAGAGCCTTCTACCCCCAAACAGTCACATACAGTGTGTATTGTCACAATATCACCATCATGCCTGTATCTAAGATGCATGCGAGCCAGCCGTCCTGAAACAGAAAGAATTCTTAAGACTCAGGCTTACCTATCGTCTAACGGCGGAGGGTCTTTTAAAATTCAATTGCCCCTCTCTCTTCCTTTTATCCCCAAGAGTACTTCACAAAACTGAAGGCGGCGACAACCAATTGGATAAAATCTCTGGTGAATGACACGCTAACGAAAGGTATCATTTATAGACTGGCTGCCTTGTACCGCCCCGTACAGTTAGCAAATGGCTACAAAGGCAGAAAGCCCGCCCCGGAAAGGGTAGTCGTCAAATCCGGAAATGATTGCCCCAGCCGTACAAGGGCCGCATTCGTCATCTTAAAGCGCCGAAAGCCGACCTTTTATTGGAGACGATCCTCCCTGCTGTCACCGAGTTTTATTAACGGATCGTGAACCGGTGTCCCGTATATTCAGTTCTCCCAAAATGCTTAGGACGGTATTGCGTACATGTATATATGTATGTAATAAGCATTGATTACTCTATTTGCAGACTCGGAGTGAAAAGCTTAACTTTAACATAACCGTGCAATTTAACGGTTTCTTTTTTTTTTTTTGCAGGTTTTATACGGCGCAAATTCGACCCGAAGGTATTAGAGCACTTTACATGAGCACAAGCTACATTATACAAGAACACCTTTAAAATATATAATATATATATTACGGCGTTGAGACGGGGATCTGCGACAGGCACTGGGAAATTAAGGCCCTAATTACAAGTTGCTCGTTAAACCCTGACCCATGCGTAAACTCCCGTTTACGCATTGGTCGAAATTAAGTTTGAAGGTTGAAGGAGTGTCATTTTATATTTGCATAATTAATGCATTTATCAGCAAAATGTCATTTACATTGCTAAATAACGTGTGCCATTTACATAACTTGTAGTAGGTGACTGCATTTAGCCGTTATGAGCAGCACCTGGGTTAAGATGTTTAAATAGTTAAGGTTAGTCACTTTTTCTATTGCCATATTGAATGTCGAATTTACATGTGAAAGGCTAAAACGCCTGCACGTTTTATATTCCTTTGTTCTGCACCTAATTGTTTTCCTTCTAACTTCAGATGCTTTGTTTTTTTTAATGTCATTTCGCTAGCTATTGAATAGTTATTTGTTATTTATTAGATAACAGAGTGAGATTCTCATAAAAGAGTAGAAGATGCCACAGTGGGAGAGCGACTCGTGGGAAGAGCTGACTGTAGCCAACAGTCTGTCCGGTGAAACAATTCAAGGACATAGCCACGCATGGTTCATTGTTTAGACATGAGAAAGTAGGTAGTATACCTGCTGGTTCATTGTTTAGACATGAGAAGGTAGGTAGTATACCTGTTCCCGGGGTCTGGAGAAGAACTGATCGGTTCAAATGTGGGAACTAGCTCAAATGTGGAAAATAATGTTATTCTCGAAATATAATAGTGTGTGTCCTGGGGCTAGTTAGGGACAGAGAAGCTTACCAACTTCAAACTGGGAAGATTTTTCTCACCTCTGCTGATCTCCACAACCTGAGTGCAAAGGCTTTATGCCTAATCATACTTATTCTCAGGTTCAAAGACTTTTATTTGGTCTTGTTAATGTGATACCTTCCCTTATTTACCTAAACTAAAAGTCCTTTTTCTTGAATCATAATAGCTAATTTAGATTAGGGATTTTCTTTATGGAACTTGCCTTCTGGATATGCTCTGTTCTTTATCAGTAGTGGCTCGCACAGGTAAGAGCGATGGGGTGGGGGTTGGTGGAAGTCGACAGACGATGGGATAAGTAATGTTAAATAAATAAAACCCCTTACATTGGGCTCGCCGAGTCAGCGATGGGGCGAGCGCAAAGTAAGTGGTTTTATTTATTTATTTAATATTACTTATGCCGTCGTCTATCGACTTCCACCACTCCCCACCTGCCTCACTGCCCTTACCTGTGCGAGCCGCAACTGTTCTTTATGTAATTCTAACTAATATTATATTTTTTCTTCTCCTGAAATATGGGCTCTTGGACTATTTAAATTTGTAACTAATGATTGCTTCAATTAGAATTCTTAATGGATTAATGTCATTGCTTTAATTCAATCTTGTTAATAAATACTTTTAGAATTTATTTAAATTCTCATTGTTGTTTCCTGTGGAGCTTAATGGTTTCACAGTTTATGAAAATGTATTTAAATGGTTGCTCTTAAGTTAAGTGTTATTTTTATTTTTTTAGTTTTATATAGCGCAAACTAGACCCGAGACATCGGGTATCAGAGCGCTTTACATGAGAACCAGTTTTGTTACTGATGGACACATTTATTTTTGGTACGGGGAGATTAAGTGATTTTTTCAGAATCACAGGACGTTGAGCGTCGTTGCCGAGACTCGAACGCGGTTCCCCAGCTTCGAGGTCGACCGCTCTAGCCATAAGGCTACCAGGTTGTGTATGGCAATTATACCTGTAGATTTAGATACAAGTACTCCTGCTCCATCAGTATTTAATGCATCCGATAATCATTGAATGTGTGAAATACCTCAAACTTCATTAGATTTTGGCAGGTCAAACCTGCTGAAATTTAATGGGGGACAGCATACAATATTTACGTACCATGCGTTTTGTGTGCGTTATTTCCAAAAAACACATATTCCCTAGAAATTTGTAATGGGTGCTATTTATTGCACCCGATAAGTAACAACCCCCCTGCTATTGTTATTTACCAGGTTTTATAAATAGCAACTATACTTGTAAGCATGCCCTAAGTTATTTGCTTAGTATCTCAGGATGTTAAGCAAGCGCCAGACTCAAACCTGGTTCCCCAGTTCAAAAGTCAGCAGCTCTGGCCTTTGCAGGTTCTTGGCACATTCTACAGAGAAAGCAGCAGATGTTAAATTAATGCATTTCCTACAGCTGTGTGGTTTGAAAGAGATGGAAAGTGTATTTTTAGTGTTTTATTTGAATTTCAAAAATATATTTTGTTAGAAATGCCTAATCATCACAATGTATTATTTGAAAGTGTATGACAGCATTGAGTGGCATTTATTTAGGGTAACCAGTTTTTGAGTAGCAAAAGTTGGGACAGGCCATACATAAAACTTAGATTAAAGCCCTTAGTATTATTTCTATGTCTGACCTGCCCTGGTTTTTGCGTAGCCTTGAAATTCTATGTCAGTGCAGGGGCCTCCAATTATGCTTCTCAATCTTTACTGCAAAATGACAGCAGCCAATGAAAAAAATATTACAATCTAAACTTAATTTCCCATGAATATGTTTGCTTCATCATGGGTCACATCTTCCAGTCAGGCAGTATCTGGCCACTTAACATTTTGAGCAGCTGAATTTAGTACTTCACGCAGATTAGTGTCTCATATTTTAGTGTGTTCCACGGTCTCAAGATTGTGCGTTACTGAACCTGCCATTAAAATGAAGGAGGCGGATTACAGGTTGTGTAATTACTGCTGTTTCACTGCACCAATGTTAGCCTGAGCTGTTTAGCATGGCTTAAAGTAAATAAAAAATAAAGGGCTATGGCGCAGTCAATGCTGACCGAGCCACAGTGCTTTGTTTTTAAGTCTCGCCTACGCAGCGCGCAAGCGCTGCATAGGAGGAGACCTTTAGCCATCGGTCCCCTTTTTCGCCCACAACCGTGCACGCGTTCCATTGCCTTCAATGGCAACGCGTGCACGTGTGGAGATTCACTTGCGGGAGCGAGCGCCACCATATGGTAGCAATTATCGCTCCCGCAAGTGAATCGCGTAGACCCCCCTCCTTCTGCGCGAGCTTGTTTTAATTAGGGACGAGATTAACTTTACATTGTTTACAGAGTATCTCCGCCGGTTGACTACCCTGCTGCTGTTCACATACACTCCAGGCATTTAAGCGTGTGCTCACTTCCCTTCCTCCCTGACGAAGAGCCGGTTCCCGCACTCCCTGGCTAACTCTGCTGTTTTCATGACACACATGCCTGCTCTCCATACTTCCGCTTCGGAAACTGTTTTCAGAAGTCTTTCTTGTGAGTAAGGATATGCTGGCGACAACTGCATGCGAGTGCAGAAGAATGAACACTAATCATCGGCACAATAACTGCGTGAAATCCTTATGGTGATAACCATACGCATAGCATTATAAGCCCTTCATTACATATACATGCCTCTCCCCAAAACATTAAAGTAAATGCGCACATTGTAAGCCCCGTACCTTACATGAAATGTTTACTACACAACAGATAAAACCATGCTACAGTAAATGGGTTACTAATCCGTGAACTACATAGCTACTTAAGTATCGGGTCTGGGGAAAAAGCATGGCTGTTAAAGTTGTAATGAGGTTCTTCTTACTTGGAAAAAGATTTTAAGAATCTATTTGCATCGGAAATCCACTGCATGCACTGGATGGCACTCCAAACCCCGAAGAGGACTGGGGGCAAACTGAACAAGCATTGGCATAGCCAATAGGTCTCGCTTTTGGGTTCTTATAAGTGTTTAGTTATCCAGCACAATATCCTTGGTGCAACAACATCAACTGTTGCATGGTTAAACACTTGTAAGGTCCCAAAGGAGAAACCTATTGGCTATGCCAATGCTTGTTGAATTAGTAACTGGTCTGATTTGTGTCTTGGTGTTTTTGTTGGTCCGTGTAGTTTGTCTTATTTGAATTTGTGGACAAAAGTGGTGGTGGACGTTTTCAATATGTGGAGTGAAGAGTGTTTAGTGAGGATGCACCCGCAGGGTGTGGTGTGATAGTATGCTCAATTGTGATGCCACTTAAACAATAAAAGTGCACCGTAGTCTTGCGCAGGGGCAAAGTCAGATACAGCATATACCGAGCCTCTGTCTGTTTGTGAAGTGCTCCAGGGTCACAGGCACAATACCACGCCACTTAACTCAGTGCTGCTCTCAACCGAGAGGTTGCCTTCCTCTGTGCATGCTGGACCAGTGCTCTGGTAAAATACAGTGCACACTGCCCCATGCGCAGTTTAGGGCCTAGCCTAGGGGTGAGTTACATGTTTTAACAAGCATTGGCATAGCCAATAGGTCTCGCATTTGGGACCTTATAAGTGTTTAGCCATGCAACAGTTGGTGTTGTTGCACCAAGGATATTCTGCTGCATAACTAAATACTTATACGGTCCAAAAAGCGAGACCTATTGGCTATGCCAATACTTGTTTTATTTACTTTGGTTTGTTTATATTTACTTTGCTTTGTTTTTATTCACTGTGCTGTGCAACATCTTTAAAACATTGACTGAAAACTGAAAGTTTTGCCCATACTTGTTCTATTATGTGACTTGATTGTTCTGATAGGTGAATTTTTTGTATACTCAAGGTTTTTTGGAAGTCTTTATTCTTTGTATCACAACCGTGAATATTAGATATGCAGCACCTTGAAGGGAAACAAGTCAGGACGACTAATTGTGTTTCGGCACATCTGTAAAAACTAGATAGGTCAACTGCTTTGCATGCACCCACCATGTGTTTCTTTTTTTCCAAGAGTCGCCTGGCTCTGGATTCCTGTGGAGTGGTAGCGGGGAGCCTGACTGCCTCGCTTAACAGCTGCAACGCATGCAGTCCTATTTCTATAACTACCGCTGCCACAAATTTTATGCACTGTAAAAATAAACGTATTAATAATGTGCACAAGCTTACGTTTAAATAAAACATGTTACATGTAAATTTAGTAGAAGGTAACCATACTTAAATGTTGTGGGCCTGCAAATAAAGTGCTGGTTTAAGTTAGCCTAACTGTCGATGCCATGTTAAATGAAAAATAATGTATTACCACTGAAAAGCCTGTTTTTCACATTAAATAGTTGTTTGTGCAAGATGTTTTCCTTCTCTTTACTGCAAATGTTTCTGTATGACAAGCCTACTGTTAGATAGTGAATAGACGCTTGTTTTGTATTAGACAACTGTTAATAAGGTGCTCACCGGTAGAAGAGAAAATGACAAGAAGAATGATTTATGGTAAGAATCGTCTGAACCGCAAGAAAAAACGATGTAACTTTTCAAGGACTAATGTCTGTTAGCCTATATTGCTCTAATGAGAAAATGGGGAGCATGCTCATTCCCGGGAGTTTGCTGATGTTCTATTGAAGGATGAAGAAGATGATGAAAGAAAATAATATTGCAACAAAGAGTTTGAATGTTTCTATTATCCCATGTTCCTATAGAAGACCTCAGATTTCAGACCCCAGGTACCCAGACCATAGGATTTCCTTCCCACATTCTGGCCGAAGACTCATCTATGAGTCTCTAAACTTCTCTACAAGAGAAGTTATTTAGCATAATTCTATATGCCTGCTGATTTATAACTGTGAATTATATCCAGTCTGACATGCAAAGGCTTTATGCTGGCGCATTGATTCCGTCATTAGAACTCTTCATTGGGTTTCTGAACTGACACCCTTTCTTCTCAGTATCCCAGCCTATTTAGAATAGGGAGTTTCATTTATGGTACACGCTTGTTGTGTTATTACTATACTGACTGCAATTTTAATGAACATTTTGTTCTATTTTATATTCAAATATCAATTGATGGAGTAAATTAATTTTTAATGCTGAAATCTAAAAAATAAATGCTTGATAAATAGATAGATAAAAGACTGAGGGCCAGATGTACGACCCGCCAATTAGCGAGTCAAAAATTGCGTCGCATTTGCGACTTGCTAATTGGGATGCACAACAGTGTCTGAGACACTGTTTGCGATTCCCAATGGGGTCACAAATTGCATGCCTCATGCATATTAATGAGGCTGTTGCAATTTGAGACCCCATTGGGAATGGCTGGCACTCCCAGGGATGGTGGCCTGCTGGGGTCAGCAGACCTCCATGTCTCGGACTGCTTTTAAATAAAGCGTTTTTTGAAAAATGCATCCCGTTTTCCTTAAGGGAAAACGGGATGCATTTAAAAAATAAGAATGAAACTTATCAGTTTCATATTTTAAGGGCAGGCAGTGATCCCTGGGACCACTGCCTGCCCTTAAAAATATTTGCGCATGCATTTGCAAATGGGAAGGGCCCCCCTTCCTGTCTGCAATTGCTTTACCACCCTTCTGAGAAGGGTGGTAAACTGCGATTGCGGTCGCAAAATATTCTTACATAGCTTAAGGAGCCGCTATTAGGAAGGGACACCCTTAGAACGCCCCTTCCTAATAGCGAGTTGCTAATCCTATTTGTGAATTGCAAATTGATTTGTGACTCGCAAAACAGGATTAGTACATGGGCCACATGTTTTTTGCAGGCGCAAACGGGTCTAAAACCCATTTGCACAAGCATTAAGTCATGATAACTCTATTGACTGGAACTGAAGTCTTTAATGATTTATAGTTATGTAGATGATTGCTTCTCATTTCTCTTCGTCGATGAACAGAGGTCCACACCACCAGTTGCAGGAGTTATTTAATGATTATACTTGAAGAATGAAATATAGAAAAACCCGCTCTACCGAGTGATAGCAGAGGACGGTTGTCTCACAAAAGAGAGGAGTTGAAATAAGTTACCCCAAATTAGAATTTCCTATGTACTTTAAGCCCAAACTTGAAGACTGAAGGAGTTGCGGTTTTGAAGACGGTTGCAGTGGTGGAGGTGTGAGTATCAATAGGATTATGCACCGCTATTGTCTTTTTGAGATTACATTCTTAAGTTGAGGTCATGTGTTTTGTGAAATAGGGGCGTTTATGCTTAGATGTTGAGCAGTTGAAGTTGCTATCGATCTCGGAGTAGTCTAAGATCCCAGGATAGTTGAAATGTAAAACAAAGTGTTATTTGTTAGCTAGAGGTTTGTGGTGTAGATTTGTCAGGTACCATCGACTGCACAATTGAGATAGGAATTATAACAATTTGTTGTGATGTTACTAATATTGATTGGTGTTAGTGGAACCTATTGTGCAAAGAGGAAGCTACACCAATCAGAGTGATCTGCCGCTGGTCGAGGTTTAATTTGTGTGTGTGTGAAATGTGAGGGTATTGAACCTCACATCCGATTGTTTCTAGTGTGAATGGTCTACTTTGAATTCATTAGCAGGGCAGACATGAGTTGTTTGTTTATTGTACTTGCTTATAGTAATAGAATCTTGTGTACGAAGAAATTGTTGAAGGCATTGTAAAGGAGGGTGAGCCCCTGCAAGAAGTGAAGAGTTACGTCACAGAGTGCCGTGATGGCATAGGTCAGTTGGTGAGAAGTACCACGCTGAGATTGTTTGACAAGTCATTATGAAGTAAGCTGTGATAGGTTTGTGGAAAAATATTTGTGACAGGATTGGAGGAAAGTATTAATATACACAGAATTATAAACAGAACAAAAACATTGAAATTTTGAATTTGATTACTGTTCATTCATTATTGAATTATTGCAATAATGAAATGCTTCAAAGCTCCTAGAGATCTGATGAGAGGAGGTGTGAGAGTCCCAGTTCGGGAGGGTGAGGAGGCACCATTAGAACGTACAGCATCTCATTATATGGCAACAAATGTAGATCTCCATAAATGTTTGTGACTTTTACAATAGTTCAGGAGGGGAGGTGTGTGCATTGAGACCTGACATTTACCTGACCTGCGAAGGGAGTCGCTGGTGTCCTGCCCTTTTCTGCCTTCCTCACGCACCGCTGGTGTTACGCTGTGCGTTTCCCCGCCGCCGCCAGACCACCTCGCGGCCCGGTGTGGGGAGACTACTGCTCCCAGGCGCCTTAGCGCCCCAGACGTCACCAAAGCGCCCGGAGGCGTTTAAAAGACAGTCGCTCCCTCGGTGGAGCGGGAGGTGTGTGCATTGAGACCTGACATTTACCTGAGCTGCGAAGGGAGTCGCTGGTGTCCTGCCCTTTTCTGCCTTCCTCACGCACCGCTGGTGTTCCGCTGTGCGTTTCCCCGCTGCCGCCGCCGCCAGACCACCTCGCGGCCCGGTGTGGGGAGACTACTGCTCCCAGGCGCCTTAGCGCCCCAGACGTCACCAAAGCGCCCGGAGGCGTTTAAAAGACAGTCGCTCCCTCGGTGGAGCGGGAGGTGTGTGCATTGAGACCTGACATTTACCTGAGCTGCGAAGGGAGTCGCTGGTGTCCAGCCCTTTTCTGCCTTCCTCACGCACCGCTGGTGTTCCGCTGTGCGTTTCCCCGCCGCCGCCAGACCACCTCGCGGCCCGGTGTGGGGAGACTACTGCTCCCAGGCGCCTTAGCGCCCCAGACGTCACCAAAGCGCCCGGAGGCGTTTAAAAGACAGACGCTCCCTCCGCGTCGCGGGCTCGCGCGCGGGTCGGCGCCGGGAGAAGCCCGGGACAAGGGCGGGACCGTCTGTGGCCGTCCGAGGCCGGGCAGGGCCACACCTCTTGGTCAGTACTCTTGTCCCCGAGTGTCTCCTGCTGGACTATATGACTTATTGTATAGTGTGTAAGGCAGTGAATTATTCCAATTAGTATATTATATTGGCATCCACGATTAGTATTGAGGCTATCCATTCCCTTCTGTGGTATTATTCAGCCTACTCTCTGTTAGTGCTAGACCTGCTATCAGCTAGCTCTGTATCAATAGTGCATAGCACTTAACGAAATGATGAAACGGGGTAAAAAAACTAACACTAAACTCCCTGCCACACGGTCACATACCAGACTACTGACCGTGGAACCCCAGCCCCTACCAACTTTGACTGCTATAGACAAAATGTTACAGCAGACCATTGGGGTTGTGGCTACCGCCATTGAGAACACAGAGAGAAGGCTCTCTATTACTCCATCTTTATGTATCCCAGTACAGGAAATGGATACTTCCATTACTATGAATGAGGTACTGGGAGCCAGCTTATGCATGACATCCTCATATATAGACCTGCCTTGTAGTCAGCTACCTGCAGAAAATGACAAAGGACCTCACAGCGGACCCACTTCTACAATCCCTTCCGCTGCTGCAGGGAAAAAGCTAGACACACGAAAATCCTGTCCCAGAATTAAGAAAAAATGTAACACTAGCAGGTCGAGCAAATACAACCATGCAAACCATGATCTGGTGACCCCTTCTAATAGTCTCCCCGATTCTATGCCAGGGATACCTTGCTGGGTTGCTAGTATGGTCACGGATTTACAAACGTCCTTAGAGAGGATAATAACACAATTAAAGCCATTGGTGTCAAAAATTGATAAACTTATTTCTGCAATGAATACTAAAGGGGGAGGTAAAACAGGGATAGCTAACCCCCTTAATAGTACGGGACCCACCACTGTGGAAGCTGAATTATGCAAAACCTCCTGCCAGAGAAGCAATAAACTCCCAATACTGAGTAGTGATACGGGTCCAAGCACAGATACCCAAAGTTTAACCTCTGTTTCATCCCAAACCGTGCCAATCCTTGGTCACCAGAGCAATAGTACCCTACCCACAGTAATCCTGACAAATACAGCTGATAAAGCTGCGACAAGGATGAAGGAAGTTAGCCAGGGGCCCAGAACTATTATACCTATGGGAAATGACACGATGATAAGAACTAGTCCCCACCAGCTGCCAACAATAAATTTACCCCCAGAAGCCCAGCCATTTGTTGTAGTACTTGTGGGAGTACCACCCTTAAGTGAGGGAAAAAGAGAAAGGGAGGACGAGCTCAAAAATAAGTGCATCCAATGGCTGACGATTAACAGGCCCCTACCAACCAATATCTCAGGTGAAATCCTTCTTGCCAGAAGAGTGGGTTGGATCGGGAGGAATCCAAAGACCATAGCAGGGGATGCGATAATCTTAAATTTTAGGGACACCAGTGCTGTGCAATATATATGCAGCACTGATGCCTATAGACAAAATACCCAAATTTCTGCATTACACCTCTCACACTTTTATTCTGCTCCTAGCTTGGAACCACACTGGCAAAGAGTTAGGCCAGCAAATAGAGGGTATTATCGTCTACCCTATACCCCGGAAAATAGAGGGTCACATAGGGAAAGCAGGCCCACCCGCCCCTTTCTTCTCCCGATACAACCACACTGGAATAGATTCAGTGTTTTGGAGGAGGTGGATTTACTTACCCCAGAAGTAAATTCAAATTCTCACGCCATTACCGAGACTCCTACCAGGGCAGAGGCTACGGTAGAGAAAATACTGCAAGAAGATCCGACAGCCACCTCACCACCTGAACAGAGACCCAAGGAAAGGGTAATTAATGTTAATACCGGGGCTATTAAGGGCTTTGATGGCTCGAATCAATGCTGTATACAATTGGTCTCATGGAATATAGCTGGTATCAAAAACAAACTGCCCACCCCAGAGTGGGTAGGATTTATGGCCAAATTCGACATCTGCCTAATGCAGGAGACCTGGGCACTTGAAAATAGCGTTAGTACGACCTTTGCCACTTACGACATCTTGGCGTCTTTCGCAGGCAAAGGCCGGCCTTCTGGTGGATTATCAATTTGGATAGCCACACACTTGGGAATTCAGGCCACCCAAATACGAACAAAATCCCTGGACTTCCAGTGCGTCCTTTTAAAACCCCTAGGTAATCCTCCAGTAGCAATAATAAATGTATACTCAAGACCCACTAAAAGCGGCAAAGAATCAACCGTATTTGGTGACCTGGCCTCATTTATATCAGGGCTCGATCCCTCTATTGCCTTAGTTATTGGAGGGGATTTTAATTGCCAGTTTGAACCGTTGGGTGAAGCTGAGTTGGGTGATCAGGATGAAGTAGATGAGCTGTGGCATATCCCAGCTCCTGACACTGTACCTGTAAGAGCCTGGACACCTTTGGCACTACAAATAAAATCCTTCTCCCTTGCAATGTCCTTGCGGGCATGCAATGGGAGACTGGACTCTGACCGCCCAGCAACTGGAACATTTAATCGATCTAACAGAGTCTCTATCATCGACTATGTAATGATTGAGGCCAAAAACTGGGACAAGTTGCTGGACTTCAGAATTGAGAAAAGACAGGACAGTGACCATAATGCACTGATCCTAACCCTAAAGCCAGGATCCTTTGGCCTGAAAAATAGTGAGACCAACCCTACTGCAGTAACCCATCCCCTCGTATTAACTAATAACAGAAGGCGGGTGAAATGGCCACATTTGGCAAAGTCACCCTTACAACTTGCTAAAATTTACCAAATGGCCACGCCTTTTATAGCCCGGATGGCTGAAGGAAAAGAGCATGCACAAATACTGGATATCCATAAACAACTAGTTATGGTACTGGCTGATGTTTTCCATCCTGTAATCCGCACCAAGAGGCGTGCACCGAATAGCCACCCCTGGTATAATACTGCTTGTAGGAAATTGCGAAAGGAACTTCTAGCAGCAATTAAGCTAAAAAATAAGTCGAATATTAGAGCCCTTAGGAAGGCATATAAGGAGGAAATACACAGGAGTCAGATGGACTGGGAAGAGGATACATGGGGAAAATTGAGGAATGCCCTGATGCTGAAGGACGCCAAACTTTTTTGGGCTATAGTGAATAATACCATGAGAAATAGTGCGGAACCCTTTTTGCCAAATATTGCCCCCGCAGTGTGGGAAGCACATTTTGCGACCCTATATAGTTCTCCCTCGGGGGTAACATTGGTGCACCCAGTTGGTGAGAGGGTATCCCAACCGGATGGTCCTATTTGTATGACACCGAATCCGGACTCCCAATGTGAGTCCAGAACACGAGGGGCTATGACACTTGCGGAACGCACAGACCACCCAGGTGCTAGGGCTGGGGTAGTTTCTGAAAGCACTGTTAGGATATCAATCAAGGAAGTAGAGCACGCCATCGCTAGGCAGCTCCATAATAAAGCACCCGGTCTGGATAAAGTGCCCGGCGATCTTTTCCATTCCCAACCTAGAATCTGGGCACCCTATTTAGCTGCACTGTTTAATACAGTGCTACAGGGAACTACTATCCCAGACACATGGGCCGGGGCTGAAATTGTCCCTATATTCAAAAAAGGTTCCCCCTTAGCCCCCTCAAACTACAGACCGATAAGCCTCCTGGATACCTCACAGAAACTTATGGGTCGGATCATCTTGGATAGAATTCTAGAATGGGTAGAAGAAAATAAAATATTAACCACTCTCCAAGCTGGGTTCAGAGCCGGGATTTCGATCTTAGACCAGCTTTTTAGATTACAGGTTCTGTACTGGAAGACGGTAATATTGGAGGGTGGCAGCTTATACCTGGTATTTGTAGACCTACGGGCCGCTTTTGACCTTGTGCCCAGGGAAAACCTATGGAGGGTATTGGAAGACCTAGAGCTCCCACCATACATATTAGAAGTTTTAAAACGTTTCATAAAGGGAACTATGCCCAGGTACGTTGTGGGAAGAACGGCGATTTATCAGACCCTTTCCCCGTCACCAGAGGAGTACGCCAGGGTTGTGCCCTGGCACCTACACTCTTCAGCCTTTACATAAATGGCTTGGTTGGTGATCTGGATGCGGTCAGAAACAATGATGCCCCTCGTTTGTCAACTGGGCGGGTGCCTGCTCTGATGTTTGCGGACGACACCCTGCTGTTATCGCAAACATCAACAGGCATCCAGAGGGTTCTGGATGGATTTGTAACATTCTGCGCTCTGAGGAGACTTGAAATGAACTTAGACAAGACAAAGTATATGATTTTCGGCCCACCAAAGCGCACCCGCCCCTGCCCATCTCTGAACGGCATCCCGCTTGAAAGGGTCAGTACTTTTGTTTACCTGGGTGTTACCCTGACCGAAGACTTCGGCTGGGGCCCCCAGGTGGCCAAATCTGCCTTAAAGTTAACGCAGATAGCGGGTGGCATTAATAAGTTCCATAGGAAAACGAAATTTAAACCAGTTTCTCCAGCCCTCGAAATGTACAGGGTTCAAGCTAGACCTGCCGCTACATACGGCGCAGAACTTTGGGGCCACACTCGTGTATCACCCCTCTCAAAGGCCGAACACATATTCGCTAGAAATCTGTTAGGGCTCCCCCAGAGTACACCTCTTATACCTATGAGGTTAGACCTAGATCTGGAACCCATTTCTGAATTCCTAGCAAACCGACCCCTTCTATATTGGAGAAGGTTATGGACAGCGCCCGAGCTCAACAACTATAGAGCTGAATTTCTAGCAATCTGGGACCAATTGAAGGCCAAAAACATACCCTGGCTATCCCACCTCAAAGCCTTAATACATGAGATAGGCCTGCCACAACTCTGGGAAACTCCAGGGGTGAGCTGTATAGCGGTACAGAAGAAGGAGTTGCTAGCTTTACTCAGACAGTATAAACTAGCTCTGTTATACCGCTCACAGTCCGCGGGTAGGTTGACCACAGACTTCCTGCAAGTTAAGATGGTACCTAGCAGGGAGGAGTTCCTAGATCAAATTCAGCCCCCGATAGCTAAAAAGTTATATATTCAGCTAAGGTATGGCTGCCTTCCAATCGGAGACCTGACCTGTAAATGGGCAGGGAGAAGTGAGGGACTTTGCCCGGGTTGTAGCGAAATTAAAGAAGATTTAGCCCACATTTTATTCTTCTGTCCTGCTTATAAAGAAAAACGCAGATCTTGGCTTGTGCCACTATGTAGAAACTTAGGCTTAAAACATTGTGCACAAGCATGCAGGATATTGCGCTATGATACATCACCCCCAATTGTGTTTACTGTTTCCCGTTTTTTACATAGTATGTGGCGGAGGAGGGCCGCCCTTATCAATTAAATTAATGATGTGCAAATTTTATCTTTGATAACTGCTGTTTAATAACTTTTTATTTGTATGTATAATTATTTATGTTTTATTTTGTATGTACATATTTTATCTGTGCTTTTATGGTCAACGACCGAAATAAAGCTATCAAAGTAAAAAGTAAAAATAGTTCAAGATCACATAATTGCAAGCTTGCGATCATCACAAGGGGAAATTCTGACAGGCACTCCTGACATTCAGAGAGAGTTTCTTGATTACTACACACAACTATATACTGCATGTTTGGCCCATACAGGTGCTGACCGAGATGCTTATCTGGAGGAAATGGCAATGGTCTGGCTGGAAAAAGCCATGCAGCGATTTCTGGCGGGACCGCTCTCCTCAGAAGAGCTAATCAGCGCTATAGACGCTATGAATGGTTGGACTGCTTCGGGTTTAGATGGGTTCACGGGCTGCTTCTACAAAGCATATGAGGATATCTTAGCTCCTCATCTTATAGAAGTGTATAATGAGGCACTTGAAAGGCTAGAACTCCCCCCCTCCCACTCTGCCGAAGTGGACCGAGGTCGAGACGGCAGCACAATAAACTTGAAGATTGCAACATAGCCACCCTCTGGATATCACAGACAACAGCCCTGCTCCATAAAGGAAATAGTACGCGCCCCATGTAACAACCAAGTAACGGGGCCAGTAGCCATGGGAGTATACAAATGAAGACATGGCCGTACTAAGGAGGGAATAACAAGCCTCATAATGAATCAGAAGACAGCATTTCCAAATGACAAACACAAAAGCCAATGAAAAATAAGGGTGGGGAGTGGGCAAAACTTCTCTTCGTACTGAACTACCACAGCTCGTCGCAGAGCAGCGCTTGTGCACTGGCTCATGCTCGACCTAAAAATGTACTGCTCCCACTTCACACAATGCAAAAATAATAAAAGTGAGCAAAATTTACAAATCTCCCCCCAGTAAATGCAACAATAGTGAAAGTGTTGGATTGTGGATAGATACAATGTACTATTCCCACCAGACCCAGAACAACAATAGGGAAGTTGTAAGAGTGCAGTGGGGTAACATTTACTAATCCCACTCCAAGCAGTACAATAGGAGGGAAAGTATTGGATTGCGGAGAAGTAAAATTTACTGTTCACACTCCAGTCAGTACAACAGTAGGGAAAGTGTTGGATTGTGGAGGGGTAAAAGTTGCTATTCCCACTCCACTCAATACAACAGTAGTGAAAGTGTTGGATAGCAGAGGGGTAAAATTTACTATTCCCACTCAAATGACAGGCCAGTATGGAAACTGTTGGATTGCGGAGGGGTAAAACTTACTATTCAACTCTGCTGCACTCCATGCCACTATAGTCTATGACATGCACATCACTCTGACACTTTCCTTGACTGTGAAACCCTACTCCAGTGTACCACATTCCACCATACTCCAGTGTACTATGCTCTGTCCCACTCTACACCACTGCACCATACTCTGCTCTGCACTGCTCCACTGTCAGACACTTTACTCTATTGTATGCAACGCCACTCTATAGCACTTTCCTACTCTATTTCCATCTGTGACACTACTCCACTCTTTGCCCATCCACTCTATAGCACTCTGACACTCGATGACACTCCTCCCTATGATACGCCACTCTGCTATATGACACGGAACTACACTGTACGACACACTCCTCCAACTGTACTCTACGGCACTCCACTCGATGATACAACACTCTACTTCACCCTACTCCACTCTACAACACTACTACACTCTATGGCAGTCTACGACATCCTACTCTACTGTACAACACACCAGTCCACTGTACAACTTGCTGCTCCATTCTACGATACTTGACTCCACTATATGAGACACCATGCCACTACACTACATAACACTTTACAACACTGTATGCTACACCACCCCAGTCTACTTCACCCTATTGCAGTCTACAATACTCCACTCTGTAACAATAGACCTTACAATGCTCTCTGTTGGATTTTATGATTTGAAACTTATGTGTTAATAATTTTAAAAAACATTAACATTCAATGAAAAAACGAAAGGTTACAGCTTAGTTATAGTTAGGTACTGTTTTTTTCCTATACTAACCAAACTTAAACTACAGAAACTTAAGAAATTCTAAAGTTATATATTTTTAATTTACAATTTATCCACCACCCTCAAATTATTATAAGTAACACACCTCCAGACACACTCTTTTCAGCTCGCTTACCTGACAACACTAAATATAACTCGCTACTCTACCATGCACGGGGTTCTCACAACTAATGACACTACTGTACGACAGCACACTGTACGTGACTCTCCACCACTCTTCTGTACGACACTGCACTCAACAACACTGATTTGTATGACACTCTACTCCACTGAACTCCACTCAATGCCACAGCACTCTACTACACTCTGGCACTCTTCTCAATGACACTCCGCCCCACCCACTCCATTTCATGACACTCCAGTTGATGACACTCCACTGTACAACACTCAACTCTACTGTTCGACCCGCCGCTATACTGTACAACATACTGCTCCACTCTACGATACTCCACGCCACTATACAACACACCACCCCAGTCTACTGTATAGCACTTTGATCCACTGTACTCGACCCCACTGTATTTCCATTCTACAGTACTCCACTCTAGATTCTACAACACTACTTCACTGTATTGTACAACACTCGACTTAACAACATTCTAACGAATGACACTCACCCAGCACACTACATTAACTATAAGTCACGCCTTTATAATGCACTGTCACTAGTTATACCCTTGCATCCTACATCTCATAAAGCATGTGAAATCGTACCATTCATAACAACACTTATAACATCGCAAATGACATAATCTGTCACAACACAGTGCATGGTAGTGTGGCAACTTATATTTAGTGCTGTCTGGTTAGCGAGCTGAAAAGAACATGTATGCGCTACTTATATTAATTTGAAGGTGGTGGATACATTTCAATTAAAGTTATAACTATAACTTTAGAATTTCTAACGTTTGCCTAGCTTAAGTTTGGTTTGCATAAGGTAAAATAGTTTTTCTAACTATAACTTAGCTTTAACCTTTGCTTTTTTCATTGAATATACATTTATATATATTATATTTATAGAGCTTCTCTCAAATTACAGGCTATTTTGGCACAATTCCAGCCTTATGATGAAGGAGAATATGTTGATTACAACAAGGAGCTGGGGCTTGAACAGATGATAGTGGACACCCTCAACAATAGTGTCTAATAAACTGAATAAGGCTTTAGCTCTAGCCTTACTGTCCTTCACTAAACAGCTCCAGCAGTATGCCTAGCGCAGTGTGACTACTGAAGGTGCCGAGACCCCTCCTTCTAAGGCACTAGCAGCTCCAAGCCTTCAAAAAGCAAAGCAAAGTTGCAAAACTGGCCACTCATGGAGGCTTTTGAAAAAGTGTCCTGGGCAAGAGATCATGTACGTGGGTTGGTATGAATACCCGATGCTTGACAACTCATCGCACTTGGGTTCCACTCATGAGGATGACGAACCAAGTCAGAGTACAAACTCTAGCTTCCCTCCCACAGGTGCTCAAAAACTCTGGAGGGGTTGGATTTAAACACAGACAAACTTGTCCATCCCCAATCCTCGGACTCAGTCTCTCCACCTGAAGTAGTAGAGTATGCTCAGGCACACATTCGTAACAGCTTCAAAAAAGAGGTTCGGACCTGCTTGCCAGCTGATTGCCCTAGACCGGCCTTGCTGGGGAAAGTGAGGGAGACCTCAGAGGTACACCCTAGTCTGGTCACTTTCATGAAGAAGTGCTCCAGAGGCCCAGAGAAAAGACTGGACTGTGCTTGGCACAGTTGTCAGGACAAAAGTTTAGACATGTCAGGACCACTTGCAAAGATCCTGAGATGTCTTTCCAAGCCAGAGACACTTTGAAACCCATAGATTCTGACATATTTGCAAGTTGTGCTCACTAGCTGAAAGGGGCTTGTTTGTGGTGCCCCTTTTGTTGAAAACTTGAGCAAATGTATGTCTACCTTTAGCGATTTGGATATGGCCCAATTGTCCCTAAAAAGGTGTTCTACGGAGCTCTTTTTGGCAGGGTCAGGAAATTAAGGGGTCGATCACCAGACTGTGGTCTCTTTAGGGATCCCAAAGATGATATGCTCCCCAAAGTTATGGTGAATGGTACGATACTTCAAGATGAGGCACCTTCTTCCCATCCAAGGCAAGAGGTGCCCGAGGAAGGCACAACAAAGAAAGCTACAGAGGAGCCCTCATCAGGAGCAGATGTTAAATTTACAGATGAGAATTGTCCATGTTTAGGGCAGGGTTCAGCATTTCTTGAACAACCGGCAGTCAATATCCTACGACACTTGGATTCTAGAGACTGTTAATGGCTACAATCTAGGGCTGTACAACACTGCACGCCAGCAGCACACTCCCAGACAGCTTTGTTATCCCTAAGCGAGCAGATTTTTGTAAATACAGTGATATAGGGGCTGTTCGAGAAAAGGGCGATCTGCCGCTCTGATCCCCATCACAAGGGCTTTATCAGCACAATTTTATTGGTGTAAAAAAAAAAGGTTGGGGTTTCAGACGGGTTTTGAATTTGAGGGAATTCAATGCATTTATAATGTACGGGCACTTCAAGATGGAATACGCCCATCTTCTATGATATCTCCTTCAGAAGTTAGATTGATCAGTGCACCTGAACCTCAAGGACCCTTTCTTATCGATACCAATCTTTGTCCCTCACAGATGTTTTAGACAACTCCTTTGGCAAGACGCTTGTTACGAATTCAAAGTACTTCTCTTCAGCCTCTCATCAGCACTGTGGTGTTTCACCAAGCTGATGAGACCAATAGTGGAACTCTCAGAATGTGTAGAGTGCACCTAATTGTTTACCTGGACGATCTGATCATTATGGCACAAGATCAGCTGGTGAATTTACACTTGACCTGGGCAGTTCAACTCCTTCAAGGTCTGGGTTTTGTGATAAACGCTCAGAAGTCTGTTTTGACTCCATGTCAATACGTAGAATTCCTAGGCTTCCAAGTGGACTCGGTGAAAGCGCAACTTCGGTTGCCTCCTCAGAAATTGAATATGATCAAGAGAAAATTGAGGTTAGCATTTTCCAGTCAGAATTTGTCATAGAGAATTTTGTCTTCAGCAGCAGATTTCTGTGGTGGTGGAATACATTTGAGTCAACAATTTGGTGGTTGATTAGGGCTTACCATATTTGATGGACAACAGCAGTTGGAGACAACATTCAGAAGTAGTCAAGAATTTCAATTGAATATGGGCCCCCTGCTCAGTGGAACTTTTTGCCTCACAGCTCCATAGGCAACTTTCATAATTTTTCTGTTGGTGTTAAGATCCTCTGGCGCAAGCCACACATTGATATCTCCAAGATTTGTCTCAGAACTGTAATTATGCCTTTCCCCCATTTTTGATGATCGCTAGGGACTTGACTCAGGTGAGATGTCAGAAAGCAGAGCTAATGCTAGTGACTCCAATATGGGTTTGGGCAACTATTAGGAGTGGCATTTGTGCAAGTCTGTGTCTTATCAAATCCTTAAAGTGGAGACAGTTTTTTCCTGAATAGAGTTACTAGCCACACCTATTATAACAAGCACAGTTCTGAAAAGCTCTAGGTATATCGAAAAGAGCCTTCCTTGATCTGGATATAATGATGAATCTCATCATCGTCAAGAATCTTTATTTCGGCAATATTTCAGCCATAAAAGAGCACATTAAAAAATATGTACAATATAAAATACAGTGATAAGACAGAACTACAATTTCATGATCAAGTGTACACCGAAACTACTAGCCACTATTTGCAATTATAAAACTCCTTTTGATCCAAATAGCATACAAATAATTCGAAAGTGCAAACACAATATGACCTGCAGTATCAGATTTAAATATCCTTAGTGCATCAGAACATTTCTTGAATCCTAAATTTCTGCAGATAGGTACTATCCATTTCTTCCTTAATCTACTATAAAGAGGACAGAAAAATAAAATATGGCATTCATCCTCGTTATTCATACCACAACCTGGACAATGGGAGTCCCTGGACAGGGACCATTTACTAGTAAGGCATGCTAAAGGAAGAGAGCCAAACCTCCATTGTATGTAAAGCTTCCTGGCCATGACAGGAAAAATTACATCCAGACAGTCTTCGAATAAGTATGCAGATTTGATCTCTAAGAACGATTTTACCATGCTACCATTCTGTGAATTATGCAGCCAGACATTAGAGCATCGAGATCTATAAAGCTCAGTAAATAGATTCCCTGAAATCTCGCTGCAGGCTGAAGCTGGATTAAGCCACATGTCGGTAAGGCCCATTTTCACAAGTTCATCTTTAATGTAGGAGAGCCAAGGAATATGCACTGCCTTGCCTAAACTCAGAATTTCTTGTAATTCAATTCTGTACTGCAGGAGCTCGGGGGTCAACCATATCCTCCTCCAAAACCTAAGGGGTTTGATGGCTAGTTCCTCCTGAATAGGGAGTATGCCCAGATCGAGTCTCAGCGGCAGGAGAGGTGTACTTTGGGGGAGCGAGAGCAACTGCCTCAGAAAATTATTCTCTGCTTTGATCAATCCAGGTCTGACGGCATGCCCCCACAATTCCCCACCGTACAGTGCTGCCGCTCTAGCCCTCGTTTTGTAGATTTCAAGGCCAGGGCTAATGGGTTTGTAAGTGGAGGCATTTGACATTTTTAATATTCCCCCCGCAATTTGGGTCAATTTAAGTTGTGATTTAACAAGATGGGGGGCCCAGGAGAGATTTTCACTTAGTGTAACACCTAAGTATTGAAATGTATGAACTCTCTCTAGCGCAACCGAGTCTAAAGTGGGGGGTGGTCTAGTGTGTGAGGAAGGGTTAAAAATCATGTATTTAGTCTTGTCTACATTTATCTGTAGACCATGTTCACAGCAGAAATTGTTAAAACCTTCCAATATGCGTTGGATCCCCATGGGTGACTTAGATAGAAGCAAGGTGTCGTCAGCAAACATTATAGCCGCGACTTTCTTGCCTGCCAACCTGGGTGCATCATTATTAGGCACTGCGTCCAGGTAAGATATCAACCCATTTACATATAAGCAGAACAAGGTAGGGGCCAGGACACAGCCTTGCCTGACTCCCTTGCTCACCGTGAACCTAGCAGACAAAACCCCTCCTCTAGCGCACCTGACCTGAGCAAAGTTCTGGGTGTGTAGCCTCACCAATATCCCCAATAGGGAATTGGGAACTCCCAGATCTCGTAGAACAACCCAGAGTTTGCCCCTGGGGACAGTGTCAAACGCAGAGCGTAAATCGACAAACACCATATAGAGGCTGCCACCCTCTATTACCACAGTTTTCCAGTACAGCATAATTAATCGGAAAATCTGATCCATGGTGGATGTTTTGCTTCTAAAGCCGGCCTGGTATGGTGAAAGGATTTCATTCTCATCGGTCCACTCCTGCAAACGATCTAATATAAGTCGTGCAAATATTTTTTGGGGGACATCAATGAGGCTGATGGGCCTGTAGTTAGCGGAGAGCAGGGGCGAACCCTTTTTATATATTGGTATAATTTCCGCTCCCAGCCACGAGCCCGGAACCTCTGCACCATACAAAATGGAATTGTAAAGTGCGCATAAATACGGCGCCCATATCTTTGGCTGTTCTTTGAACATATCCCCTGGTAGCTTGTCGATACCTGGTGCTTTGCCCGTTGCTAGTTTTCCAAGGGCAATGGAAACATCCTCTACGGAAAATTCCAGAACCTCGGCGTCCCCAGGAGAAGGTGGATAAAAAGACAGGAGATCTAGATCGGAAGTTGCTGCATATAAAGATTTGAAGTGGGATTCCCACACCCCCGCATCTAAATTAACTTCAATTGCGTTACGGGGTTCCGCACACCCTGAATTCACAATAGCCCAGAATCTTCTCAGTTCCTTATTGGCAAGTGCAGAGGCTAAGTTCTCCCATCTCTCCCAGTCCCAGTCTATTTTTGCCTGCTTTAGTACTTCTTTATAGGCAAGCCTGAGGGCACGAATCGTTAGCCTATCACTGCCAATTTTAATGGCGTTAATCAAATCAGATTTGGATCTCCTACATGTGGCATTGTACCATGAGGAAGTGGTAGTTCTGGGCTTCCTGTTAGAAGTGGTAGGGTTAAGAATACCTGCAAGAGTGTCAACCAAATCCTGGTGGAGAATAAGCAGGTTCGCCGAAGTGTCCGAGGACAACCCTTGGGCCCAGATATCACTTGCCATTTTGAGCAAGGGGAGGATGGATGTATATAAACTAGAGAGTGCGTCCCTCCTCTCACGCAGAATCGCCCACTTTACCCTCCTCCTGTTGTTAGTAATAACCAGGCCTGGGTCAGTAGTCGGTTCCATGTGGGCTTTCGCTGGTTTGGGCAGTTCCATTTTCAACAACAGTGCGTTGTGATCGCTGTCCGTTCTATTCAATACCTCCAGATCCACAATCCTTGACCACATCCTGGTCTGAACCATGATGTAGTCTAGATGGGATTCCTGATCTTTTTTATTGTAGGTATACTTGGAGGGAATATCTGAGGGCATCCGACCATTAACCGCCCTAACTGAATTATGGAGGGTTAGGGTCATAATCTGCATGGCCAATGGAGTCCAAGCCTTTGCAAAAGTGGACCTACATTGAGGGATTCCCCAAAACTCGTCTTCATCCAATATTGACCCCTCATTCAGCCCTTGCAAAGGCTCGTAATGGCAGTTAAAGTCTCCTGCAATCACATAGTGAATGTCTCGATTTAAAGATTCAAGAAAAGATGATAATTCCCCAATGGTGTTAGATTCCTTTGCCAAGGCAGTAGGTCGGGAATACACATTCACTAGAGCCAGTTTGTATAGATTGGGCCATATCAAAAGGACGCATAGGATGTCATCCGAGTTAGTCTGAATCAATTCCACCCTACAGCCCAGATGAACGCCGACCCACGTTGACAAACCACCGGAGGGACGGCCCTTGCCTCCCCATCGAGCTAAGATATTATAGGCCGCAAACCCCACTCTATGAACCTCCTCCCTGGCCCAAGTCTCCTGGAATAGGATCACATCAGCAGTGTCAACAAAAGTACCCCATGCTGGACAGGCTAGCTTATTTTTCAAACCCGCCACATTCCATGATATTAAATTCATGTACTGTGGGTAGCACGGGGGATGTGGTGAGGGGTCCAGTAGGCGGAGAGAGCCACACTGCTGGTATCTTTCAGATGGCCGGGGAGCAGCAGTGCCAACACTTTCTGGAATGACTGGTAATTGCTGGGGATCAGAGGTCAATGTAGAATTCTCAAGGGGGACACTACTAATGATCCGTACGGGGGTAGAGGGGCTCCCCTGGTTGCAAGGTGGCAAGATCCTTTCCCTTATTAACTCAATAGGCTCTGAGCCTGTAGTACTACCATCCAGTGAACCCAGTGCCACATGTTTATACCTGGCCAGTCAGTCAACCTGATCGAGGCAACTGAACCTATTTTAGCAAAGGGGATAGGACCATTTTAAGTCGTAGGGGGCTTGCCTTGGTTGCCCACCACCTCCCCTATGCGAGTGCGGGATATAGGTCCAGCCAGTTTCTTCTGGCCTCAATTGTTCATTGGGGTAGAAGTAGGAGAGAGGGCGCACCCCAATTTTTGTGTCTGAGCGAAAAGTGTCCCAATTACTGATATAATCTGCTGTCCGTGCGTCCCGAAAATTAACTATGACGCAATCGCCAGGTATATTCTTAGGGGTGCCCCCCACCCAACTTACCCTTCTGGCCATAATAATCTCGCATCTGGCATGCAGAGGCAAAGGCCTATGAGTGCTGAGCCAGTGTATTACCTTATTTTTCAGGTTGGGAAAATCTTCAGTACTGGGGTCATTAATTTCAGGAACCCCAGTAAGAACAACCAGGTAAGGGCTTGCTTCCGGGGGCAGATCTAGTCTCAGGGAGGGCCTAGAAGCATCTCCCTGAATGTGCTTCCGTTCCAACCTCCCATTTGCACTATCTTTGACCGAAGGGGCCTTTCCTGTGATAATACAATCTGTGTGATGATCGTTGGGGGGGCCTGGCTTGATGTTGCACTTGTGGGGGAATATGTAAAGTAACCGGGGCTGGCTGAGGTATGACAGGTGGAATAATGGATGGCCGAGTGTCTCGACAGACAACAGAAGGGTCAAGCACTACCTCCCCATCCCTAGCAGTGGAACCACATTTACAAGAACATGGGGGAGGTGATTTGTTATTAGCACCATCTACTAAACCCCTTATTTGATGTTCAAGCTTAGCGAGAAGAGTCACCATACCCTCCAACCTTGATTCCAAAGGACCCAAGAGGGTACGCAGCAGTAAGTCGAGTTGTTGCGATGGTATTGCATCCCCAGGTGTCTGTGTCAAAGGGGTAGGAGAAGCATGTGCCTGTACAGGGGGATCCCCAGAGGACTTACAAGAAATAAGGGCTAGGGGTGAAGAACAGCTTCCCAGGGTTTCTGTTTCTATGGCCACTGTATTAGCCTCTGGAACTATGATGGTATGTTGTTTTGTTTGTTTAGCTCCCCCTAACTTGGTACTGAATTTTCCAGAAGATTTGGGCTTGGTCTTCGAGTTCAGCCCATCATTAATGACCCTTTTTTTTACGCAGGATCGGTCCTTGTCTGGGCACTGGGGGGGATAAAATTCTCCAGTTTGTCGTGAGATCGTTACCACTCGAGGAATCACTGTCGGAGGTATCATCCACAAATTGGGTGAGAGGTAGAATGGTATTGCTAGCACCAGTACCATTAGGGGTACGCGCAGTTGCAAGAGGGCCCAGAGAAGATCTCCTAGCTAGGGCCAAGTCCTGCGACACTCTGCGCTCCATGAGTACAATACCCTGATCAATCACCGAGTTAGCTCTTACTATAAAATGATCTAGAGTGCCTGTCAGATTACCCTTGGACACATGATTCCTACCCTCTTTGGCTGCCATTTCTCAGGTGCTATAAACACAGTAAATCAATCGTGGTAGTTAAGCGTCAATATATCCTGCAATGGACCAATGGAAAAATAATTGACCACGGTTGATGTTCAATACAGTATGATGGGTTAAAATGAACACATAGGGCTTAGTCCGCAGATGAAAGAGGAGGGGCCCGGTCCGGTCTCTCTCGGTCTCAAACGGGCTACAACGGGCCCGCCCTTGGCCCGGGCTTCGCCCGCGCTGCGCCCCGCACGCGTCCCGCTCACGCGAGAGGTGGTAAAAGTTAAATAGGCAGGAGGAGGAGTCGGGAAGAGGAACCAGGTGCAGGGAATCAGCAGTTGAGAGAAGCACCCTGGTCCTCGCAGTCCCGTGGGAGAAAGAGTTTCACTTTAAAAGCCCCGTGCCTTTAAAAATATTGCAGCGTGCTGTCCTCGCCGGGATCCTTTAGATAGGAAAGTTCTTGCCCATCCAAAGCGTGGTACTGTGTCCTGAGCCTACGAGCGGCTCCCGCGAAGCGGGGGCCGCGAGGCGTAATGTAGTGGCCGAGGGAGGAGTCGGGAAGAGGAACCAGGTGCAGGGAATCAGCAGTTGAGAGAAGCACCCTGGTCCTCGCAGTCCCGTGGGAGAAAGAGTTTCACTTTAAAAGCCCCGTGCCTTTAAAAATATTGCAGCGTGCTGTCCTCGCCGGGATCCTTTAGATAGGAGAGTTCTTGCCCATCCAAAGCGTGGTACTGTGTCCTGAGCCTACGAGCGGCTCCCGCGAAGCGGGGGCCGCGAGGCGTAATGTAGTGGCCGAGGGAGGAGTCGGGAAGAGGAACCAGGTGCAGGGAATCAGCAGTTGAGAGAAGCACCCTGGTCCTCGCAGTCCCGTGGGAGAAAGAGTTTCACTTTAAAAGCCCCGTGCCTTTAAAAATATTGCAGTGTGCTGTCCTCGCCGGGATCCTTTAGATAGGAGATTTCTTGCCCATCCAAAGCGTGGTACTGTGTCCTGAGCCTACGAGCGGCTCCCGCGAAGCGGGGGCCGCGAGGCGTAATGTAGTGGCCGAGGGAGGAGTCGGGAAGAGGAACCAGGTGCAGGGAATCAGCAGTTGAGAGAAGCACCCTGGTCCTCGCAGTCCCGTGGGAGAAAGAGTTTCACTTTAAAAGCCCCGTGCCTTTAAAAATATTGCAGCGTGCTGTCCTCGCCGGGATCCTTTAGATAGGAAAGTTCTTGCCCATCCAAAGCGTGGTACTGTGTCCTGAGCCTACGAGCGGCATGAATCTATTTTAAGAGAGACAGTCATTCTATGCATTTGGAAAAGTCCTTAATGTCTGAATTCTGACTTTGTGAGACTAAGTTGGTTTTCGGGTAGTTGCTGATTTCACAGTATGAAGTGCACATTCAAATCGAGAATGTGTTATGTATAAAGGAGCTCAGCAAGTCATTTGTGGTCCTCATGGTTTGGGAAAATGTGCTTTAAAAAGCACACTGTTGGTCATTTTTTCAAAAATGGCAACAATGGAGGCAGCGATTGGGTCACCACTCTTATGGGAAAGTTCTGACTGCTTTTAGCCTTTCTTATTTGGTAAAAAATAATTTTGTTCTTAAGTTCTGTTACTGTAATGAGGAGGCCTCACTTGCCAGTACCCCTACACTGCATATTGCTCCAGCACTACTGATCTGAATGGAAAAAATTATTATCATTCTTAGGACATATGGAGAAGACTCTTCAAACACTTCAGGCTAATGAAAAATCTATATCCAGCTTAAAATACACACATAGAATAAAGATAGGAAGGATGGCTCCTTTTATTATCAATACTAACACATGTTAATCCTGATTTAATCCATACACTTCAGAATAGTTCTACCTATATTTGTGTCGCTGCTAACGTAGAATTGTGTATTTATTCACTAAGTCATCCCAGACTTGGTGCCACGAGTGAAAGGAAATGCAGTGGTGGCTCCTCTGCTATGGCGGAGAAGCGTCGCCCCACTGCTATCAACCAGTGCTAGAAGCAAAAACATAAAATTATAACTTCCAGTTATTATCATTTAATGTTTCCTTTGTGGGCAGTTGGGTGTGCGGGCTGCTCTGCTAACGGAGCAGAGCAGGGGAGGAGTGGTTTGCCCACTCCTAAGTGCGTAATGACTGTTGGGTTGGCCTTGTCGGGCCACCCTAACACAGCCATGCGCACTTTCCCACTTCTCCATGCTCTCAGACCAATCACAAAGCTGCATTGCGGCATTGTGATTGGCTTACAGGCGGGAGCCTGGCTGCCTGCTTCCTGTTCCTGAATTCAGAGGCAGGAGAGCAGAGACGCGGGACCCGGCTGCCGCAAGGTTTTTACATTTTTTTAATTGTGCTCTCTCCCGCAATCACGACCGCCGCGAGACCCCCACCGCAACCCCCATCCGCGCCACCCTTGTGCCCACCCCACCACCCGCAAGCCATGCCAGCTACAACTGAGGAAATGTTGCAGTTTTGGATGTATTTATTCAGCAGAGCATGCACCTAGAAATGTCTTGCGTTGATATAGACTGCCACATTAGATGCATGGTTGGGAAGTTAGATCAGTGGCCAAAGTTATTGCTGTTCAGGGGGAGTATATGACGTTACAATGCAAACAATTACAATGCATGCTTTTAAAACACGTTTTTTACATCACAACTACCATTACATCGCATGTTTTTACAACACATGCCATTACAACGCATTTTTAAAAACTACCATTAGAATGCATTCCATTACAACGCATAATACTTTTAGTGTAACAGTAGGGTAAGTGTTGGATAGTGTTGGAGTAAAAATTACTATTCCCACTCCAGTGAGTGCAACAGTAGGTAAAGTGTTGGATAGTGTAGGGGTAAAAATTACTATTCCGTGAACTTGAGGACCGTCAGGTGCAACTGCAGGCCCAACTGATGGAGGGCTCTGATCCCAGTTCCCACCGGAATCTCCTACACGTTCAACAGCAGCTCCACCGGCTGCATACGGACAGCGCTAAAGAGGCGTGGCTGGCGACTCAGCACAGAATTTATCAATGGGGCGACAAGTCCAGTCAGATGCTCCATAGGTTGTGCTTGGTCCAGTTGACTCCGACACAGGTTCCCCTTCTGAAGTCCCCGGACGGCACTATGTGTACCTCCCCTGAGGCCGTGGTCTAAGCCTTTGCTTCCTTTTACGCCGCCTTGTACGAGGAGCGAGAGGTGATAGCTGAGCCTCTTATAGACAAATTCCTTTCCAATATCCCCCCTCGCCGATTGTCCGATGAAGTGCGTGACGGACTAGATAACCCTATCATGTTGGACAAACTGCAGGCGGTGCTGACCAATATACACCTGGGCCGAGCACCGGGTCCGAACGGGTTCCCCTGCGACTTTCTGTGCCCACACACGGCGACCCTGGGGTCCCACTTACTTGGGGCACCACACGAAGTCCTGGAGCAGCGTATTTTGCCAACAGACTGGCAACACGCAGAAATCGTTGTTTTTCTTAAACCTGATCGTCCCCCGGAAGACCCAGGCTCATACCGCCCCATCTCTTGGCTGAATTTTGAACCTTCGCACCTGCATTCAAGATCTGGTACACCCAGATCAGTCAGGCTTTATGCCACAGCGCTCCTCCAGACACAATATCAGGCGAGCCCACAACGCTGTTGCTGGGGCCCCCCACCTGGGTCGCCCTGCGGCGGTCCTGCTGGCAGATATCGACAAGGCGTTTGACTCGCTGAGTTGGACTTACCTTTTTAAACTCCTAGAGGCGTATGTGAAACTACTGTATACGGATCTCATCGCCTCGGTTCGTGCGGCCGGATACTACTCAGCCCCCTTTCCTATTCGTAGGGGTACTCGGCCGGGGTGCCCCCATCCCCACTCCTATTGGCCTTAGCGATTGAGCCCTTAGCCGCGTGGGTGCGCCAGGACCCCTTAATAAGGGGACTGGCTTGGTCGCCGGAACACTCGGACAGGATTGCGCTTTATGCTGACGACGCCCTGTTCTTCATGTCTGACCCGTGGGCCTCCGGTTCTCGCGTCCTCCACATTCTCCATATCTTTGGTCAGACCTCTGGTCTCTGTGCTAACCTGCCCAAATCTATACTGTTTCCCATTCACGGAGCGCAGAGGAGCCAAGCCTGGGCTTCGAAGTTGATCATTGCAGATACAGGCCTTTAAGTACCTAGGGTCTTTATCTCGCGATGTCCCAGCGATGCTTGGACGCACAACATTGCCCCCGCTGCTCCCTGCCGTTCAGGACGAAACAACGATTTGGTCCCAACTACCCCTATCTTTGTACAGCAGATCCGCAATTTTTTAAATGGTGACCCTGCCGCGCCTACTCTACAGGCTCCAGAACTACCCATACCCTATCCCCCCGTCGTGGTTTACCCAACTCAATGCACTCTTGAATAGATTCCTCTGGCAAGGGGGCGCAATCCGTGTGGCGCTTGCAACGTGTATACAGTTCATGTATTGTGGGAGTATCGCGGCAGCCGATGTCCGCGCATACTACTGGGCCTCACACCTCCTGGTGATCAATGAGTGGTGGTCCAGTTCCCAGACAGACCCGGCCTACACCGTGGAGCGGATGGCCATGGCGGGTACCCCCTTGCTCCATCTCCTATATAGTAGCTCTTCCCTGGAGACGCTTCCCCTGGCTTGCCGGATTGTCATTCAGACATGGAGAGGGGTGGTTCGGTCCACGGGCTGGTGGGGTAAGTTGACGGGCGCCACTCCCCTCTGGCAGGGAACTTATCTTCGGTCTCAGCGCTCGTGGGATTCCGTAGGTGGGACGCTATTGGTATATCTACACTCGGGGACATTATGCAGAGGACCACTCTTGAGTCCTTTCAAAGGCTGCAGGCTGATTTTGACCTTCACAAATCGCAGTTCCATCGCTATCTGCAGCTCTGTCACACCCTGACCCCCCTGATTTGGCAGCTAGAATCTCTACCGGAGTTCCACCCACTGGAGGGCCGCTTACTGATGGGGGATCTGGGGGCTCACAAAATCCGGCTAATCTACCAAACACTCACTACACATTCCAAGACCACTATTCACAGGGCCTGGGAGGTATGGGAGGCGGATTGTGGTTCCCAGACCGACCTCCTTGTATGTACCTAGTCGTAGGTGGGAAGAGAAATAGGAGATTTTAAGGCCTAGTGCTATACGGAGTGGCAGCTGCTCCCGATGGTACTTATCATTTTCTTTTTCACTGTTGCCTCTGCTTGGTAGCAGCAGTGGGGCGACGCTTGGCTATATAGTGCACCTCCTATGACATTGTTTTCCCACTGGCATCAGTCAGACATAAAACTAAAGTGAGGGTTACAGGAATTTTTTTCCCAAATATAATGTTACAATTCAAATGATAATTGTTACTCTTTATGGTTATTACTCATCAAATCTTGAGTTAAATATCCAATTTTGTCTACATTCATTCAATTTTTAACCAATATCCATGTGAAAACAGATCCAGTCAGTGTAAGCAAAAGCCAACAAGTGTTTTGCAGTGTTTCAAGCAATTGCACCAAGAATTAGTCCAATGCACATTTTTCTTAAGAAAATGGTTACATGCTTTTCAAATGTAGCATGGGTACTCACAAACTTTCTGTCGGGGGCCAAATTTACAGTGTGTTTTGTGGCTGAGGGCCGCACAGGTAGGGGTGGGGTCAGTGGGGGGCGGGGCTAGATTAAATAAAAATCAAACCCGTTTCAAAACATTAGACAATGTGACAATGCTGTATTTCAAAAGCAGATGTAACTACAAAGAGCACATTTGGATAATACATTTTTATTAGCAGACAATAACAATCTTAAGAGGCATTGCATAGCTTCATACATACCTTGACCCTTATTCCATCACAATCTCTCTCTCTCTGTCAGTCAGTCTCTCTCTCTCTCAATCAGTCTCTCTTTCTCTGCCAGTCAGTCAGTCAGTCAGTCTCTCTCTCTCTCTCTCTCTCTCTCTCTCTGTCAGTCAGTCAGTATCTCCCAGTCAGTCTCTCTCTGTCAGTCAGTCTCTCTCTCTGTCAGTCAGTCAGTCAGTCTCTCTCTCCCTCACTCTCTCTGTCAGTCAGTCTCTCTCGCATGCTGTCAGTCAGTCTCAGTCAGTCAGGCAGCCTCTCTCTCTGTCAGACAGTCAGTCTCTCTCTCTCTCTCTCTCTCAGTCGGTCAGTCAGTCTCTCTCTCTCTGTCAGTTAGTCTCTCTCTGCCAGTCTCTCTCTCTCTCTCTCTCTCTGTCAGTCAGTCTCTCTCTCAGTCAGTCAGTCTTTCTCAGTCAGTCTCTCTCTCTCTCCATCCGTCTCTCTCTGTCTCTCTCTCTCTCTCAGTCAGTCAGTCTCTCTCTAGGTTAGTCTCTCTCAGTCAGTCAGTCGCTCTCTCAGTAGGTCACTCAATCAATCAATCAATCAAAAAATGAGCTTTATTCGATTTTAAACATAAAAATCATAAAAGCAGGCATATAAAAATAATTTAATTTTATATCTAAAATTCGCTAAAACACAGAGTAAATACAAGTTCCTAAAGATTCTTAAAAATTAATTTGAACAATAGTTAGTTTCTATTACGTCCAAAGAGCGAAATTTGTATTACTATACATAGTGTATCCCATCTCACAACTGAGTCCTTCTGATATGTTTTACATCTGACAAATACTTTAAAATTTCCTAGTCCTGAGTACACTTTTTAAGAAGCCCACCATGGAACCAATGCAGTAACAGTTTCCCAACATCTGTAAATACAGAAAAGCAGGGCGACATTGTCTCCATCCTCCCTGTTTTAGTAAGTCAGTCTCTCTCAGTCAGTCTTTCTCTTTCTGTCAGTCTCTCTCTTTCTGTCAGTCTCTCTCTCTCTCTCTCTCTCTCTCTCTCTCTCTCTCTCTCTCTCTGTCAGTCTCTCTCTCCCAGTCAGTCAGTCTCTCTCTCTCTCTCTGTTAGTCAGTCTCTCTCTCTTTGTCAGCCTCTCTCTCTCTCTCTCTCTCTCTCTCTCTCTCTCTCTCTTGTCAGTCTCTCTCTTAGTCAGTGTCTCTCTCCCAGTCAGTCTCTCTCTGTCTGTCAGTCTTTCTCTGTCAGTCAGTCTCTCTCTCTGTCAGCCTCTGTCTGTCTCTCTCTCTCTCTCTTGTCAGTCTCTCTCTCAGTCAGACAGTCTCTCTCTCTGTCAGTCAGATTCTCTCTACCTCAGTCAGTCAGTCTCTCTGTCAGTCAGTCAGTCTCTTAGTCAGTCAGTCCCTCAGTCAGTCAGTCTCTCTCTCCATCAGTCTCTCTCTCTCAGTCAGTCTCTCTCTCTCTCTGACAGTCAGTCTCTCTCTGTCAGTCTCTTAGTCAGTCAGTCTCTCAGTCAGTCAGTCTCTCTCTCTACTCTATCTCCCCTCTCCCCTCTCTCTCTTTACTGTCTCTCCACTGTCTTTCCACTCTCTCTCCACTGTCTCTCTCTCTCTCTCTTTCGCCACTGTCTCTCGCTCTCTCCACTGTCTCTCTCCACTGTCTCTCTCCACTGTCTGTTTCTCCCTCTCTCCACTCTTTCTCTCTCCCCACTTTCTCTCTCTCTCTCTCTCTCTCTCTCTCTCTCTCTCTCTCTCTCTCTCTCTCTCCCTCTCTCTCTCTCTGGGGGGGCCATGGGTACATTATCTGCAAGGTCCGCGGGCCACCAAGGAAGGCCTGCCAGGCCGCTGGCAGCCCGCAGGCCGTACTATGAGTACCACGGTAGTAGAGGGTTGAATGTTCCCCTCTCGTGTGTATTGGACTACTTCTTGGTGCAATCGCTTGAAATTAGTTAGCATCTAATTGTTATAAGAATGTGTAGGAAGAACTGAGAAATTATTCATCCAGTCATTTATGTTGTTATTCTGTGATTTTGTATGATATATGTTGTTCAAAAAGATAAGGAAGTAAAAAAGATAATGAAGTAAAGAAATTATAAAGAAAATATGTCTCAGTTGGATTTAGAGGTGGTATGTAAAACTTTGGGGACTTTGTACTGAGAAGTAAGGACTAATTCAAGTTATACCTACTGAAAATGTATTATTGAATCCTCCACATCACCCCCTGACTTTCCTGGTTCTGAGCCAGTGGGGCGACGTTCCTCACCATTGCGGAGGGGACGACCCTGGCAGATACATGTTTTATCCTTTAGCTATCTTTCACATGAGCACAAATGTTTAACTTATTCCCCTAGGTTCAAAAATATCTCATTTGGTTTGGAACCAATAAGTGTAAGTTAATTGTGCTAACTACGTAGAATGCAGTGTGATTTGTGTTTCTGAGGGGGAAGCTCTGAAGGAAAATTTTCAGTTCTCATTTAGCTTCAAACTCCCTAGGGGTTTAATGGTGATCAAGGCATTCATACCCCCTCTATAGATTTACAATGTACCATATCCAATAGTTTATGTTCTGCATCTCTCTTAGTTTATTTGCTGATTGGAGATGGATGGGCATTTATTTATTTTGTGGTCAATTTTTTTTCTACCCATGATAGGTGCATTCTGCCTTTCTTAAGGGGTCAGCTGGTGAACTCCATATATTGTTTGTTGCATATTTAGATTTATAATGTAAACACAGTGAATTCCTAAATTTCATATGATTTGTTTTTTAAAAATCTGTAAAAGTGACATGCATTATCTAGAACATAATTGCAACAGTCGCCATTAGAGCTTTTATAGCAACTTTGGTGCTGTCAATCAATCAATCAATCAATCAATCAATCATTTGTAGAGCGCACTACATACCCGCGAGGGTCTCAAGGCGCTGGGAGGGGAGGGGGGGAGGGCGCTACTTGTCAAACAGCCAGATCTTAGGTAGCCTCCTGAAGGTCAGCAGGTCTTGGGTCTGTCGTAGGCTCAGTGGGAGGGTGTTCCAGGTCTTGGCGGCGAGGTGGGAGAAGGATCTTCCGCCGGTGGTAGTTCTTCGGATGCGAGGGACGGTGGCGAGAAAGAGGTCGGCGGAGCGGAGCTGGCGGTTGGGGATGTAGAAGGAAAGTCTTCTGTTGAGGTAGGCTGGGCCGGTCTTGTGGAGTGCCTTGTGTGCGTGGATGAGGAGCTTGAAGGATATCCTCTTGTTGACGGGGAGCCAGTGCAGGTTTCTCAGGTGGGGGGCGATATGGCTGTGGCGTGGTAAGTCGAGGATCAGTCGTGCAGAGGTGTTTTGGATGCGTTGCAGTCGTTTGATGAGCTTGGTCGGGGCTCCCGCGTAGAGGGCGTTTCCGTAGTCGGGTCTGCTGCTGACGAGGGCGTGGGTGACTGTTCTTCTTGTGTCTGTCGTGATCCACCTGTAGATCTTGCGGAGCATGCGGAGGGTGTTGAAGCAGGAGGAGGAGACGGCGTTGATTTGCTTGGTCATGGAGAGCATTGAGTCGAGGATGATTCCTAGGTTGCGTGCGTGGTCGGTGGGTGTCGGGGCTGCCCCCAGTGCCGTCGGCCACCAGGAGTCGTCCCAGGCTGAAGGGTTGGAGCCGAGGATGAGGACCTCCGTCTTGTCCGTGTTCAGCTTCAGTCGGCTGATCTTCATCCAGTCGGCGACGGCCTTCATTCCTTCGTGAAGGTTGGATTCGTGTGGGCGATGGGTTCCCTGGTGAGGGAGAGGATCAGTTGAGTGTCGTCAGCGTAGGAGATTATGTTGAGGTCGTGCTGTCGGGCGACGTGTGCGAGCGGGGCCATGTAGATGTTGAACAGTGTCGGGCTGAGGGAAGATCCCTGGGGTACACCGCAGATGATCTCGGAGGCTTCGGATCGGAATGGGGGGAGGCGGACGCTCTGGGTTCTGCCGGAGAGGAAGGAGGTGGTCCATTCCAGAGCCTTGTCTCAGATCCCTACGGCGTGGAGGTGTGCACGTAGTGTGCGGTGGCAGACGGTGTCGAAAGCGGCGGAGAGGTCCAGGAGGATGAGGGCCGGGGTCTCACCGTTGTCCAGCAGGGTCCTGATGTCGTCGGTGGCGGCGATAAGGGCAGTCTCGGTGTTGTGGTTGCTGCGGAACCCTGACTGAGAAGGGTCCAGGATTCTGTTTTCTTCAAGGTATCGGGTTAGCTGTCTGTTGACGATCTTCTCGATGTCCTTGGCTGGGAACGGAAGCAGAGAGATGGGCCGGAAGTTCTTGAGGTCTCTTGGGTCCGCCTTGGGTTTTTTGAGTAGGGCGTTGATCTTGGCGTGTTTCCAGCTCTCTGGGAAGCTCGCGGTCTTGAGGGAGAGATTGATGACGGTGCGATGGAGCTGCTGGCTTTGTTGAAGATGTGGTGCAGGAATGGGACTGACGGGGAACCGGAGTGCATTGTACTCATGGTCTTGATGGTGTCCTCGGGGCTCACGTTGGCCCAGGCTAGCAGGGGGTCGTGGTCGATGGTGTGCGGAGAGTCTGTTGTGTTGATGTGTTGGGGCTGTCTGGGTGTTGAAGCTGTCGTGGATGTCTGCTATCTTGCGGTAGAAAAAAGTGGCGAGGAAGTCGCACAGAGCTTGCAACGGCGGGATGTCGTTGGTGTTGGAGCTGGGGTTGGAAAGTTCCTTCACGATGTTGAAGAGCTCCTTGCTATTGTGTGCGTTGTTGTCGAGGTGGTCTTTGAAGGAGGTCCTCTTGGCAGTCCTGATGAGGTGATGGTGGTTGCGGATGGCGTCCTTGGGGGCTGCGTGGCTGTCCGGAGTCTGCTCACTGTGCCATTTCTTCTTTAGTTTCCGGCAAGCTCGCTTGGAGGCTAGGAGTTCTCGGGTGACCCAGCTGGCCCTCTTGCTGGTGTCTGTGTAGGAGGATATCTTCAGCGGGGCGAGGGTGTTGGCGCAGTCATCGATCCAGCATCTGAGGCTGTGGGCAGCGTCGTTGGTGTTGGAGGGTTCGGTGGGTGGGCTGAGAGCGAGGTTTACGTGTAGTTGGTCTTCGGTGATTCTGCTCCAGCAGCGGGGGGGGGGGGATCTGTTGGGTGCGGTGGTGTGTGGTGGGTTTCTGGAAGGTGAACTGGATGCAGCGTTGGTCAGTCCATGGGAGTTCGGTGGTGTGGCTGAAGGAGACGTGGGAGCTTAAGGAGAAGACGGGGTGCTTTAAAGGTTTGTAGTACATGGTGTCACTGGAGCTCACAACCTTTTCTCAGATAAACGTTCAGCAACAACTTTGTCACCTCTAAAAACATCCAATTGTATTGGAGGATCCCAACAGTTTATTCTCTTTGTTAGAACTGGGTCACCAATTCCGACACAGTAGCTTGGCGCAAGGTAGGAAGGCACCCGAAGGCAATGTGTAAAGCAGTTGTGCAGCACTCACTCACCTGGACTCAGTAAGGCGCACACAATGAAGGACACCACACTAAGTTGATTGGTAAAAACAGGATCCTTTATCTAATTCAAGTTATGGCGAATCAATTCATTTCAGTAATAATGTAGATAATTTCAGGGCAACACTAATTTCATTCGAGTCAAAGGGGGAGATAACCTCAGGACAACAGTCAACTCATTCAAGTAAATAGAGCAGGTAATCTTAGGGCAACAGTAAATGTATTCAAGTACATCAGGGCATGAACAGAACAACAACGCCTCCCTTGGGTAGGGAAATAATAAAGGCACCATTCCTTATTTGGTATTGCTCCAGTTGATATCACTTGTGCACATCTCCCACCTCCCTCGTCACTTGGTCATTTCAGGCAACCAGGCCGACTGAGGACATAGAGATTGCAGCCCAGTCTAATGTGCAGGACGGGTGACAGTTCCAACTAACGTTCACAACCCCCCCCAAACAGGGAGGTAAGTCCCACGTGTACCTTGTGCGCAGGGGTCTCGGGGCAGGCCCCAGCTTCGCCGCACTCACCTCTCTCCACGCAGGCCCGTAGGCAGTTCCGTTGCACTCCGGCGCTAGCGAGCGCCGAGCGCCCCTACCCCCAGGCTGCCCGCTCCTTTCTTCCCACGGGGCATCGCCTGGGGGCGGAACACTCTGTAGGCCGGCAGAGAGCTTCACGGGGCTCTGGCCCTGCCGCTTCCCCAAGGGTTCAGGGCTTCCCTCTCTGCCCTGGGCCTAGGAGCCAATCAGGATGCAGCTCGCAGGGGGGCGCGGCCGATGATGCGGCCGATGCCCTGGTTGCCGGACAACGCGCGCCCGCGCAGCCCGGGCCTAGGGCGGCATTTACACTACTGCAGCGGCCCTCCCCAGGCTTCGGGGCCGCAGCGGTGAAGTCGGACGATGAGCAGCTTCAGGACTGCAGGCACCGGGGCCGCGGCGATGATTCTCGGGCCCACGGCGCACTCTGCGGCAGCGCCCACTCAAGGCACACACGTTAGCGACGCAGGCGGTGCCTCTACTTTCACAGCGCCCGGGCCGCAGCGGTGATCTTCGGCAGATGAGCGCTTCCAGGGCACAGCGCTGGGACGCAGGTACCGGGCGGCGGCGGTGATTTGGGGCGTGCAGCGCTTAGAGTTCACAGCGCTTGAGAGTCAGCATGTAAGGGGGCACAGCAGTAGTTCAGCCAAATCCTGGGCTGCGGCGGTGATGACTTGCAGCGCTCAGAGTTTACAGCGCTTGACAGCAGGGGCAGATTACTTCTCCACAGCGCAGGGGCAACAGTTCCAGCAATGGGGCGCTAAGTAGGCACAGTTCTGGCAGTATAGCGCTTTACCTGTTGATCCCCCAGCAGCAGCAGTTCTCTTCTTCTTTACAGTGCCTAGTTGGCACAGCGCTTATCTCGGGGGTGGGGGCAGTGGATGGCAGGTCTCAGTTGCAGGTTCTTGGGGGGAGAGTAGGGGCTGAGTTGGCAGGCATAGAAGGGCAGGATGGTTCCCTGCAGCACACTGGAGTTGGTCCCCTGGGCTCCCCCTCACTGGGCAAGATCAGCAGGCTGGCAGAGTCCCTTATCTAACTTGGGTACAGCAGGGCCTAAGCTCAGTCAGTCCCAGTAGTGTAGGTTCCTCTCCCCTAGTCCCCACCGCCTGTACTCCGGCAGAGGTTCCCCCAGGTCCAGTGGTGCCCCAACTGACTAGTTCAGTTTCCCTCCTTTCCTCTTATTCCCTTAGGTCAGGTGACCCTCCTGTAAAGGCGGCAACGCATAACCCCTCCCAGGGCTGGAAGGTTCCAGGAGCTTCCACATGTCTGTCTATGGGACAAAAAGGCGGGATGGCGAAGATACAGTATCAAGATGTCCAGGCCTGCTCCTAACCACTAGTGTGTGTGTTCAATGGCCACTCCGCAGTAGCAGGGGCCTGTGGCAGCCATGTTATTAGGAGAGAGCACCTGCACCTCAGCACTGTTTGGCAGTGGTAAGGTGCCCATAGACCTAGGTTCAACAAAAAGATGGTGGCAAAAATGAGGCGACAAGGGCAAAAAAACAGGGTAAGACCACCCTAGGGCTGACAGGTCTAAAACTCTTCATTATACTGGGTGATGAATCTAATGCTAGGGAAAGTTTTATTTCTCTTTAGTTTATCTTTAGATACACCCTGCTTTCTCTAGCTTCATTTTAAAGTACATATGTCAAAATACAACCAGGCAGCATACCTCGGAGTTAAAATCTTTTAATACGCTGTTTTTCCAAAGGTATATAATCCTCATCACTACAATTTATTTTTAATCTAAGTAATTTCCAAAGGGTATATTGGAGATTTGTCTGAATGCACGTACAGTTCTGTCAACTGTTAGAGTTTTCCTACAGAACCTCAGAAGCATTCAGAAATACAATTTGTCTTTGATTGTTTTCTAATTTAGATGTGGTATTCATGTCCTTATTATTCAAACAAATATTTGTGCTACTCAGATCTGTGATAGCGCCATTCCAAATTAACTATATATTTTCAGATAATATTGTCATTAATGGGAGTCTTTCCACCAGATAAAGAGAATATAACAAAACAAATTCAGTAAATTTAAGGAGCATCCTGGAATGGGTATAGACGCTAGCTCATCTGATGAACAGAAATGTTTCTAGGGCTGTCAGTTCCTCCCTATGGTCACAAATAGTATAAAGAAATGTGGTGTTGGATTCTGCCTGCGCTGCAAAGATCCCACAGGGGATCTGTTAAACACCTTTGACATTGGTCTGTTTAGGTCTGCCGATAGCCAAACAGGACATTTCAAAGGCATGGAAGCAGGGTTAGATTGGGATTGAAAATCGGCCCGGGCACTCTAAAAATAAGTGCCCCACATTTGCATATTGCCTTTCCCCAAAACACTGCTTCAGCGAAGTTTTATAAAAAGAAGGTGGGGTCGTCTCTGACAGAGGCATGTTTTCTTAACTTTACTTAGATAACAAAAATGCACGGATTAGTTCACACTGGTAAAACACACCTGAAAACAAGTGAGGCCACTTCTGCTCAGGCCCCCTGCTCCTGTTCAATCTGCATACATTAATGGGCCTGCCCAGCGACAGAAAGTGAGTGACACCTCTGCCAGTTGCTAAAAGGGAGGTAATGGACGCCCATCTGCCTCAAGAAAGGCCACTCGGGCACCCACTGGGCTGCTGGCAGCATCCAAACAACTCAGACACTGCCCAAATCAGCCCTCAGGCTGCCAAAAAAGCAGACCACAGCTGGAACTCGGATACTGGCCCCTCAGGCATTGCCCGAGTGCCAGCCTTAACAATCCGACCCTGCGTTGAAGGACACCACGGCCCACTCCTTGGATAGGTGGGCAAATGGTATGGACTACTGCATGGGTCTGGAAGCCCGTTATACCAGGCCAGGGAGCGCTTTAAAAAACAATACAACGTTTGGAAGGATTGGGCTGTGCATCTTAGGATTCATCTCAGCCGTGGCCACTGGGGGGCAGGATACATTCTTTTAAGGCCGCGTTGTGCTAATTTTCTGGGGGAATGTCTGTTGTTTCATGCTTAAATCCATGCTGTTGAGTCTATGGGGCTTAATCTGTGGCACTGTATTGTGAATGTGGAGATTCAGTTATATTGTACTGTTGGCTCTGTACCACGCCTGGGTACAGGCGCACAACGCCCATTGGGCTCAAAAGGCTTCAGGTCCCCCCCCCATAGTGTGTGTCAGCCCGGGCTGAGACAGCTTCCCGGGCACACACACAGCCGCGCACACGAATACTTCACAGGTCTTTAAAAGACCATTTACTTGTTAACGAGACTTTGTTGTTCTTTCACTCCTTCTTAGAGCCCCTGCATCTTCACTCTGCCGATTGCTGGAAGAATTAGCCCCTTCACCCGAAATATTTATTAGCCCTCCCCGAAATTTTACTCTAGTTGCGCCTCTGCCTTGGTATTATAAACAATCAAAACTCAATGAAAACGTTTTTCAAAAAAAAAAAAAAGAAATCTGGTGTTGCCAATACGTAATGTAATGTTTTTGATAAATCTTTCATATCTTACATATATGATGAAAGAGTAACAACCCTAGAGGCAATTCGTATGGTCACAAATTCAAATAGCTGCTCAGTGAGAGACCCTATACCAAGGTGAGGAATGTTTCTGTTATTGGTTTTCAGGAGGAAATATATAAAAGGCTGCTGGGTTTTTGATGTCAAGGTACGCAAACTCTTCATCATCCACCATGGAGGTGTTAAACCATATTAACAGTAAAAATTCCCCCTATTTTCCTGATTCAGAGTTTGTCGGTATGAAGGCGCCATTTATTGCACTGATACAATCTGAGACCCCAAATAACATGCGTAAATTGGTGCTTACTGCACCAAAATCTGCTTTTAGCAGTAAATAACATACTGTTTTTACCAGGGCAGGACTTGTAAGCAAAAGCAGCCCAGGCCAAATATATTTTGACCAACCATGCTCCTTTCCTCCTCACGCTCTCATCTCTCTCTTTCTTCTCTTTCTCTCTCTCTGTCCTGAAGCAACCACCTGTCCCTGCTCTAATTTCCTGGGGAAGTTGGACAAAATGACAGAGGCACCAACAGTGGACCACTGCCCTAAAAACAAGCTTCCAAAGGTGCCAGCCGACTAGGGATATGCCTGGTAGATAAAAACACAGTCAGCCCGGAATGGATGTTTCCCTGTTAAATTTTGATAGGTTTGAACTACTGGAATGTATTGAAGTGTGAGGTATTTAACACACCCATAATTAAACGTTGCAGTAAAAAACCCTCAACTTGGGAATCCTACATATGCGCTAACAGTAATTTTGACAGATCTCATTAAAACTCACAATCAAGGCCTGTTTCTGAACTATATTTAGATAATCATTGCTGATTCTCTCAACACAACTTGTAATATTAAGTTGTCTGAGTCTTACTAGTAGGAGTACAATCAAAATTTACATCATTGCTCAATTTATCTGCACTTCCGATAATCATACAGTAATAATCATATTTTGAATTCTGATATTGTGTTTGTGAAAAGGTCAGTAGCGGCTGGTGTCAGGGCAGAGTGTCGGGGCGGGGTGGAGGGATGACGGAAATACAAACAAAAACAAAAGAACTTACTTCCAACCACCGCGTCGCCGCTCTTCTGCTCCTTTCTGCTCCAGTCCACTGCAGGTACAGACTCTCAGACTCCCCTGTGGCCAATCCAGATGCTGTTCTCATGCATGAGAGGAGCGTCAGCATTGGCCTGAGCGCCCTTGATTTGCACTCCCTGAGAGACTGGGAGCCTGTGCCTGCTGTCTCCAACCTAGCAAGGCAGCTTGGGTTGGAGGCATCTCCGTGTGCATGTCAGTTTGGCTGTCCTAAGATGGCCGGCCAAACCGACATGGCACCACTCCTCCTGCAGCCTGTCACAAATTAGGCCACACCCTCAAGACTCGGCTTGGGAAATAAAAATAAAATGATAATAAACCTGTTTTATTATCAATTTGTTTTTCAACATTTTGAAGCTGCTGGCAGGGTGTGCAACACTCCTTCGCCATAGCGGATGAGCCGCCACTGGAAAAGGTACACCATAACCTTCCCTTTACTTTATGTCTTCTTCCTCTTATCAGTTGATTTTTACCTTTACTTTGCTTTCAGATTATTATTCCTCCTAAAGTAAGTAAATTTTTTTCTGCATTCTCCATTTGTAGTCCTGTTTTCCTGTCTACATGTAAGGCTATGTAATCCACCTCAATAAAATAAAAAGAATTACTAGTTAAGTCTGTACAGTTTTACCCATTTCACTGATTTATTGCTGACTGGTATAGTTTTGTTATATTAGTAATGTAGCGTAGTCTGATCGCCATATTATGAAAGAACAAGGACCTCTTTTAAAAGTGTTATGGGAAAACCGCTCAGTAAGCTGCATAAAGAATTACAAAATAAGGTGGTATGAATATTCTGGGATGCAGCAACACTACAGTATTCAAAGGTTTTGCTCAGGAAAGGGTAGTGAAGGAGCCAGTTTCCACGTTCTAGATTTACTCTAGAACCCCTGGCCGATGTCTCTTTTTGTCTGCTTGAAAGTGTGAAGGGGAAGAAAATTATCGTTAGCCAATTATGTATTACAGATCTAATGAACCATAACTACCGAGAATCACAGACTTCCGATTCAAATTTAATTAGTCTATTTCAAGGCCAAGAAGAGCTGGACATACAAACATCTCAAAAGGAGGGTGTAGAAATACAATGGAACTAATATAAAGCCAAATTTACGGGTGAAGTTAAGATGATGCAGCATACACAGAATAACCAATTCAAGAATCAGGACACAGAATATTACTGCTGCAACATCTAAAGTCCCCCTCATTTGAGGTTCGTAAGTAAAAAGCATTAGTCTGTCCCTAATTTACCGCTACCGTGACATCCCTACTTAGCATTTCCCAGGTAAGATATGAAAAGGTGTCAGCAAGTGAAGGCTTCATAAGAAGACCATTCACCATGAATTGGTCAGGTAGCATGAAGCTACAGAGCTCGTTCTAAGCTGCTCTCTCCTCTCAAAGCAAGGCAGAAGTCCCCGGACTCTGTCCCTAACTCCAATAGAAGAATCGATTCAGAACATCTATAAGACTGTGCAACATCACCCCATTCACACAAGACACCTCCTCGTAGGCAACTTTCCATTCAGCACCGATGCTCCCAGGCCTTGGCTCGATGACCTTGATTCTCAGGCTCTCTCTGGTGAGAAAGAACACCATCCCACATTTTCAGCAACACAGTTCAATGTATCTTCTCCTCCCTAAGCCTGATTCCTAAAACAGAGACATTATTCTAACTGACAAAGATGCTTTTCTCCACCTGCAACAGAATCGTGAGAAAGAACAAGTTCTGCGTACACTTGAATTCCACTAGCAAACCTAACTCTAGAGCTGCAGAGAGGAATACACATCAGGCCTATAGAATTCGGGCAACATAATAAACAGCATGTAATTTCATTAAGCACACATATACATGATCATTGTCACTGCGTATTTAAATCAATGCGTTACATAAGCATACAAATTATAACGTTCATTAGTCACATGTGAAATCCTTCACATTGAGGTCTTATCTAATCATACGACGTTGCAATGTTGATATCACCATATTGTATGAAATGATGCCTATTATTTCACTTAACACGTTACTACATTACACGATCTAATGACACAAATGTTAACCCGATAAGAGGTTATATGTGGGTGCGAACTTCCCAATGATTATAATGCACCCCTACAAACGACAGAGCAATTTGCGCTCTATCTGTAGTAACTGTAAGATTCTATGTTTAAGGACAAATTCTTGACTGTTTCGCCTTATTCTAGCCCCCCGCCCAAACACACATTTTACCAGATTTTCTCAGTGAATTGTGCATGGGCAGTGCTTAATTTGTGAAAGAATGAGTGCCTGTGCCCAAAGCTCTACCAACAGGCCTGCAGCTGTGAAATTAAATGTTGCTGGCCAAATGCTATTATCGATCCACCTCTTTAATCCAATACTGGACACTCCCTGCCCCTTTTTCTCACTCTTGCAGGTTTCTGCCTTCTACATTTGTGACGGTTATTCCTTCTTCCTTTTCCTCCTTCCTTCCCCTTTGTGTGTTTGACTCTTTTGCTCTCAGTCAATGCTCTATGAGGAGAAATAAGTTCCAGTTTCCAAACATGAGGGCCTGTGGGCTCCACCAGCAACCACTGGCTTAAATTAAGCACTATGCATGATTAAAAGAAATCAAAAATGTGTATTTTTTTCCATAACACTTGTTATGCTGATTTTTTCCTAAACTCTTGGGTACAGAGAGATCTCTAGGGAGGCACAGCCTGGAATGTGAGGAAGATGGCGGTGTGAGCCTGCAGCTCAGTTACTGGGAGGCAATTATAGAGAAATAACTCTGTCTTCACAGTGATTCTGTGAATGAGGGTGACAGAAATGGGAACAAAACACTATTTTAATTAATATGGTATCGTTAAAGACATGTAATTCTTCAAATCAAGACAATGTACACAGCCTGTGCAGACCACCCGATCCCACACTACTCCCCAAGTGCTCAAGGAACTGAAGACCATCAGTACAAGCACTATAGTCTCCGACGACACAGGATGTCCTACAGGTGTACAAAGCAAGCAAGTAGGATCATATGCTGCAGGCGCTCGCTCAACCGCTCTGCTAAAGTAAAAAAGCGACAAATTAAAAATAAATATCGACACGCGCTGCAGTGCTCGTCTGACCTTGAAATGGCAGCTCCCTAACCGCAGTGCAAGTAATTCAGTGAATGTTGAAGTCCCTGATTCATATTTGCTAAACTTTCTAATTTCGGACCATCGACCATACATCACCATAAGCAGTATCCCTAAGAATATATGGGCATACACAAGATCGCACCAAGTGATGTTGTATAGTTACTAGACAACTGATCCCTAAGCCCAGTCTGATCAACACCCATGTGAAATTTTGACACACTCTCTGCAGCATTGAGCACAAATGTTAATGAGCGCCACATCTGAAGTCTGTCTGACTGTGACTGACATCTGACCATATCAACATATTTCTGCAAGTGTTACCGCTGATGTTAGTGTCAGTACACTGTTAATGTCAGTACGAAAGTTGATACACTACAAAGTTGATGACAAAGTTGGAAAAGCTGATAAAGTTGATGGCAATCTTGATGACACAGTGATGGCATTACAAATTTGATGGCAACACTATTTAGTCCTCATAAAGCAGTGGCCCTCAATATCAAAATGGCAGTTTAGACATGTACCATTAATCAGAGGGCAAGAGTAAGCAGCAGCTGGTGGGCTGAAGTTGCAATACATACTATTCAATCTAATGAGAGAGCTCCCAACTGTAGTGGAAAAGTGTTGCAATGCGCAATAAGGTCTCCAAAACAAGCCCGGTGATGTGTTGCCACATTAGCCTGGTTTCTGATGACAAACGAACAAAATGACGACTGCATAGCTACAGAAGACCAGGAACCCTAATGCTGCTTGACTGCAAGTGCCCAATGCTGAGACATTCGTCATAAATGCACAGATAACTGCGACAATCTCTATTACCACACAGGTAACTAAGCTTACTGAGAGATCAGAATCTGAGTGTGAAAACAGAATCTGTGGAGCCTGGTACATATTATTGAATCAGCGCTTATGCTTAGTGGTGGAACTGGAGTCCAAAGTACTTATACAGTCATAAAAGTGAAAACCCGTCATTCTCACAATCTCTGCCCACACAACACTGGGTGTAAACAATGCCGCTCATCAGAAACATACAAAACTCACAACCGTGGTGAAATAGAATAATAAGGCAAGACTTGAAGGAATCAAAGTGACCCACCGAACCCTGACTCACCAGTGAAAAGCAAGCACTACATTAATGCCACTTTGGCGATGATTCTTAAAAAAACTAGTGGATGTCCATGACCTAGACAAATCCACCAAAGATAACACCAATGTAATGCAAAGCGAGATCTATGCTATCTGTCAGGATAGTAGAGAAACTAAGACTCAGAGACCAAAACTCGGAAAACCATTTCACTCCTCAACAATACCACCTGCTCACTTGCCAAAGATCTTAGAGAAGTGGAAGGTAGAAATAGAGGGTGAAATCTGCGTATCTTTGGACTTCCGGAAGGAGAGGACTCATCAACTCCTGCATCCTCTTCTTGGAGAAATGGTTCACAACAAATACAGACATCATTTTTTATAAAGATCTAGAGTTTGACAGGGCTCACAGGTTTCCAATGAGGATTCCTAACCAATGATATCCACTCTCAATTGTATGTAAACCTTAGTGCTATCAACATGTTGAGCTTATTTTCTCATTCATGAGGAAACCCAGCCAGATAAAATGGAAAGACAAAAAGATCTTCATTTCACAGGACTATTCGAAGGTGATGGTTGAATCTAGAAAGGGCTCTTTGGCACTATGGCTTAGATTGAAAGCGATGAACTGTCAGTTCTCCTTCGCAAGCCCTGCAAAGTACAAAGTTGTAATACAAGGTACTTCACACATCTTCAAAAACCACACTGACATCAAGAAGTTCCTGGATGAAAAAGAGGAAGCGACCATGGACACTTCCTCTTTTAAAGCTTCAGATTCAAGATACAGACATCCACCATCAACTTGAATTTGCTACTCTCAATACAGATAGATACTCCAAGAGGTAGTGCAGCGCACCTGCAGCTCTGTCTCACATTAAAGACTTAGAAGTTATGATTACTCTGCAAAATTTTCAAGCTGCATATCTGCATATTTTGTGTTAGTTCCCATTCGCATACTCTGATCATGATGTTAACAACTACGAATAAGGTATGAGAATGCCATGTTTTAGATTTGGAGTTAACTCCAAGGTCTTAGACTACACTAAACAATGTTGAGTTGTTCTCAATACTTGAAGGTTGAACTCTACTATTGCAGTGTATTTAACATCACCTGCTTAGAGTTGATGATCTTGTTAATTAGCAAGCTTTCTGGCTCAGGGTATATTTCAGGTGTCGGGTAGTCTATAGTACGGTATGATCTTAGTACGACTACATTTAGTTTAAAGTTTGATTATAACACTGCATTGTTTAAAGCTACTTACCACACTTAAGGAATCCTCCACTCAATGAGAAATTGTACATTATTACATATCCATTGACTTGGTCTGTTTCCCTGAAGGAGCGGTTCTTCCTCCCATCACCATTCCTGTTTAACACTTGAAGGGTTGGGGAGGGTATTAAGAGGAGGGTCTTTTGGATTTTAGCAATTTACTTAGTCATTTCCATTTTCATCTGCTGTTTTAATTTTATTTAATCATATTGTTTGACAATACATACATGAGTTGGTCCTCCTTTACTATTGTGGGTAATATGTTTAGAATATCCCACATAAACTCAGATGGCATACCCTTCTCAAAACATTAAGATAATCTCTCTGAATGTAAAAGGAATCAACTATCAGATCAAAAAACGAAATCACTATCTATACAAACTGAAAGGGGATATTATCTCTCTTCAAGAAACCAAGGTTGATTCCACACAGATCACGCCACTCAGAAACAACCAATTCTCAGATGTTGCATGCTCCGTCATGATTATTAAAAAGAATGGGGTTTTGACACTGATCACTAAGAAATCAAGAGTAGAAATGTTTCAAGTCTCTCGGATACACAGGGAAATGGATTATTTCGAAGCCATTCAAAAACAACACTGAGTTCTTGGTGATCAATGTGTATGCTCCCACAAAAAATGACCCCTCCTTCTGGATGAGCTCTCGGCACAACTCAAGGTGGCCCCTACACTCATACTGACAGGGCACTTCAATTCACTCTTGGATCCTATACTAGATAGGAATTCAGAATATGCATTGCGCCCTAATAAATCACATAAAGCACTTAAAAACCTTTGTAATAAATGTAATCTGATTGATGTATGGAGAACACAGAATCCAGTGGAAAGGCATTATACCTTTTACTAATTTCCCCATAATTCACACTCATGCATTGATTACCTGCTAATTTCTGGACACTCACTATGTAAGGTAGTTCAAAGAACAATCGTACCAAGAGTGATTTCAGACCAATCCGGTAAACCTATGTCAATCACTGACCCTCACCTAATCCAAAACAAATGCATTGAAGATTAAATGATGAGATCCTCTCTCATCAAAACAAGAAATAATTTATTAAGGACTCAAAAAAGAACTTCCTTATAGACAATAAAGAAAATGATTCCTCTGATCTCACAAGATGGGAAGTCCTAAAGGCAACAATGAGAGAGGTGACTCTTAAAATCAGATCAAATATGAGCACACAAAGAAGCTAACATCAAACTCCTAAAATTGGAAAATAAAATCATAGAGCTAGTTAAACAACCTGTCACTGGTAGAGACAACCTTAATCTAAACAAGATTGTGAAGAAAAAGTATGAACCTAATACAATTGTAAGCAGTGGAGTTAGCATATAGGTTAATAAAAATGTATTAGGGTATGTGAGTCCAACAAGGCTGGCAAATCCTTAGCATCATATCTAAATTTCAAACTCCCAAAATATGCTGTCAACGCCATCAAGGATGAGAAAGACCTCATACATACCAATAGGATCGCGGAAGTATTCAAAGACTTCTACCAAAACCTGTAGGAAAATAATACCACATTAGATTATACAAAATGTAAACGATACCTAGAGGAAACTAAACTGCCTAAACTAACAGAATGAGAAAAATAATTGATTAACGGTCCAATAACATCAGACAAAATAGCATAAGCAATTACAAAACTTAAGTCTGACAAAGCACCTGGCCCGGATGGTTATAATGCACAATTTTTCAGTTCCTTCTCTTCATCTATAACCCACCACTTTTAAGGCTCTATACTAATTTTGCCATGTCAGTTCAAGTTGCAGGTACTCTAGCAGAGGCTATAATAACAGTAATCCTAAAGGAGGTACAAAGATACCCGGGTCCCAAAAAAACTACAGGCCAATCTCTTTAATCAATTTGGAAGATAAAATATATGCTATGATGTTATCTAATAGACTACAAAAATACATCTCTAAACTTTTTCACCCCTCCCGAGTGGGATTATTGGAAAACAGATGATTCTGTGCTGTCTCCTAGAGAAAGCAAAAATAACAAAGTCACCCACTGTAGCGATTACATTAGATGCGGAAAAAGCATTTGATAAAGTTGATTGGTCACATCTAAATTTAACCCTGGAGAAATTTAACTTTGAAGAACTCTTGTTACGCAAGATCATTACCATCTATCACAAGCCAGTCGCTAAGGTTCGAGCGGGTGGCATTACCCTCCCTTTGAAACAAGGGAATAGACAAGGCTGCCCTCTTTCTCCCCCTCTTTTTCTATTAGCTCTAGAACCATTCTTATACCATCTGAGAGAGGAGCAAAGCATACCCGGCATCTGATTCGCAAAAACCCCAATCAAAATTGCTGCCTATGCAGACGATATTTTAGTTCCGGCTACACACTCAACAAGGACAAATCCAAGGTTAAGCTTCTTAATAACTTTGGAAACAAAGACATATTAGGTAACCCACCCAGGACTAACCTGGCAGCCTGGCTGCATTGAATAGCTAGGAATAGAATTCTCAAATTACCTTATTACCTCTTTACTTGTAACAAAATATCCCAACTTAAAAAAATTGATAACCTTTTTGAGGGATGGTCACCTAAATTCCTTTCATGGTGGGGGAGGGCTGAAACATTAAAAATGATGATTACCCCCTTAATTAACTTCCTAATTAGTATGCTACCAATAATCCTAACTGAAGACTTCTTAAAGGAGATTGACAACATCCTTAATAAATTTTTCTCGCAAGGAATGAAACCTAGAATCTAACTTAAAAACCCAGACAGTCCAAAGAAAGAGGAGGTCTGGGCCTTTCCAACTTCAGAAATTGCCAAATAGCGTATATCTTTAAACAGAGCACTAACTGTTTTTTTTAAACAACAGACTATTAGCCAGTTTGGGTAGCTGTGGAAAAATCACTTCTAAAATATATACCCCTTCTTGCATTCCTTAAAATGCACACCCCTCACCTCCCTCACTTCAGATATATCATGCTTAACACTAAAAAAAGCTCTCTTAAGAATAGATTTCCTCTCATAGATCGAAATGCGTAACTTCAAAATGGCATCCATATGGCTCAACCCTAAATTTAAAATGCACAGCCAGACAGTATATTGGCTGGAATGGTCAAAAAAAGGAATCAATCTGATCACGGACATCTATGAGGGCAATCTACTGCAACCCTTCTCTGCTTTACAAGCATGATTCAGACTAGATAACATGGACTTCTATAAATTCTTGAGATTGATAGTACAGATCTCAAAATCCCTCACCACCCAGTCTAATTGGACACTTACTAAAAGCTTGACACACAGTGTCCAAGGTATATCAACTTTTCCTAACGAACCCCCATAAAGCCCACACTCGTACTGAACAAAAGTGGGAGGCAGAAGCGAACAGCAACAATATAAAATTTGACTGGAAAAGCATACATAGATCCCCTTTTACAGACAAAATCTCACTTTAACTATTTCTAAGCAAATGCATGAATATTATTAGAGCTACTGGACCCCATTTAAACTCCACAAACGTAACCTTACAAAGGACCCTAAATGCTGGAACTGCAGTTTACACTGTGGCGACATAGCCCATATGCTTTTTTATTGCCCTATTCTACAAACGGACTGGGACAATATATTTAAATGTATAAAACATATTTTGCACATTAACCCCAGCAAGGAATTCTCATATGTATTGTCGGGATACTTGGATACTCAATCGAAAATGAAGATGCTTACTGGATTTAATGTTGACCATTGCACAAACTGATTCTTAATAATTGGAAAAACTTCAACATAATCCCATTCCAGATGTGGTGAGAATGGCTCACCTTTCTCAGAGGAGCAGTCAATACCTCACTACAACTCTCTGCAGACCTATGTGGGACTCACTTGATGCCACCTTCTTTAACTTTGAACCCCCTTAAACTCAGAGATACTCCCTACAGGCAGAATATTTTAGTCTACTCTTACACTATCTCAAGACACCTTGTACCTACACTTTATCGCATGGGTCTCCAGAGAATTAAACAGTCCTGGTACTTACTCAATTAACACCTCGGCACCAATCATATTTGTGTGTTGATAGTTTTTTTCACTGTGCACTCAAAACCACGCGAAAATGATATCTGCTACACTTTAATGAATAGGAATATTCTGTGTGCACATTAATGTCATTATGATGAAGATATATATATATATATATATATTCACTGAAAAAACATAGGTTTCAGGCCTGATATAGTTAGGAATTAGCATTTAAAAAACCTTAGAAATACACTGAAAAAACAATAGGTTTTAGGGGTGTTATAGTTAGCTGGACATTTCACTCGAACAAAACCATTGATATTCCTCCGATATAGTTAGTTGTACTAACAACATCTCGTGCGCCCGCGATCCACTGCTGATGATGTCACATATTATATCATTCATGACATGGTCAGTGACATCACTGATGACATCATCCAGTGAATGTAGTTTGGTTTGTTATTTAAATATGTATTATATATACAGACCCCCCAGGATATAGCGGCATGGATTAGCAAATTTAGCGGCACAAATATGGAAATTTAGCGGCATTTTTGCGGCACTTTATTTTACTCATAATCATTCATTCTCAGCCTTAAATCAATGGAAACTGATTTAGCAGAGTATTCCGCTTTGAAATAGGCAACCTGGGATATGGAACAGATGAAGCAGCCCACAGGTGAAGGCTGTTATCCCTTGGAAATGCAATCCTCCATTTGCTTCAGTATAGGTTCTGAGAAGATGGCCTGGTAGCATCCCATAGGAAATGGCATTCCAGAACATACCTTAGTGAAATTAAATATTTGCCTAAGATCACACAATTTCAGCATGGAAGCCATGATTTTATCCAGATCAAGCACCCTGTCTCCCCTCACATTTGGGGTGCCATGTTACAGCCAGCTCGGAAAGCCAAGGTCAGGCAGCCCAGGCCAGGGCCTTTGTTGGACCCTTTAACTCTGTTCCCAAGATGCCCCTCGGCGGTCCTTCTCTGGTTTCGTGGGTTGTGTCTGCTCTTGGGGGCCAACTTAGTGAAGGAGCAGTTGTGAGGGCCTGTGACCAGCTAGGAGCAGCCAATTTGGCCCTCGTAGTATTTACAAAACGCTGGGAGCAGTGAACTGCGCGTGCCTCAAATCAATATGAAAATGCATCCTCAAGGCGGGCCTCTGCTAAGAAATCACTGGCAGGGTCCTGGTGGCACAGATGCGACGGGTTAAATGCGCTGGAGCAAAGTTCCTGCAAACTACGAAATCCGTTTGTAAGTGCATTGAAGCGAACAAAGGCACCGGAGATGCCCATTAGGTAGCTCTGTCCGAGCCTAAAACCTCAACACTGACAGATGCACGACTCAAACCGACAAGAAATAAAGAATGTAGCGACTCCACGAAAGTATTTAAAAACAGTAAAACTGCACAAGCTAATTAAACACTTTCAAAGGGTTGAAGATGCAATAGGCGCAATGAGAAAAAATAGATAAATAAATTGTTTACTCAAGAATGGATACACATCTCCAGCTAATTCGACTAAAATTTAACTATTTTGGCTAATCTGGAATAAACTCCCCAAACCATTTGAGGGGAGGAGAAACTAATCGCTACGGTAAAGATAAAAAGAAAAAAACATGTTTATACTCAGGATGTCTCCCTGGGTGACATCAGACGGAACATGCGTTTTAGATAAAGTAGTTCCCAGAAGTTTTAATTTTACCCCAGAATCCGAGGCTAATATTCACAAAAAACGAGATTAACCTGGACTCGAGATGTATCTCGGGAACTGCCTGGCCTACATGAAGAGAAATGATGCACCAGTACTAAAGAGGTGTTTGGTTTTGTCTTTAATTTCTCAGGCACTTTTGTAAAAATTGCGGAATTTTTACAAAAGTGCCGATTTCGCGGGCACTTTTGTAAAAATCGCGGCATTTTTACAAAAGTGCCGATTTCGCGGCAAACCGCGAAATCGCGAAATCCTGGAGGGTCTGTATATAGCAATTTGCATTGAAGAATGGGTGGATATATAAATATAAATATCTGGATGGAGGATTTAGTAGCAGTGTGATTGACTGTTTACTTGACTAATTTATAGTGTCTCACTAAATATATTGGATAGTGACAAAACTGTGTGAATATCTGTATCACTTTGTCAGTTGTTGTGTAAATTGCTGCACCAGTTGGTTACTAGCTACGTGAAAGTCTGTATTATTTATTGATTAATTAACTGAGTATTTGTATGGGAGAGTGAATGTGTGTGTGGTTCGGTGGGGGGTGTGTGACTGCCCAAAGATGTGTGAATAGTTGATTCAGTAGGTATCTGAAGTTAAAACTACATGTTATAACAGTTGTTTGGGTGAGTGAATATCTTTATGGGTGTGGCGATGAGCCAATATATGTCTCAATGGTACATGTCCAACAAACTAGAAAAATAAAAGCCAGTGTATGTGTCAGTTGTTGTATATAAATAAGTATACATAAGACTCAGTGATTGTATGAGTGACTGTATGGATAACTGTATAGTTGTAATAGTGATTTTATAACACACTAAGTATGAGCTATTATCTATATGAATAGATGAAGTGGTGTTTTTATAAGTGTATAGCTAAGTAAAAGTAAGTATGATCCATTGTTTGCATAAGTGAGTAGGATGACTTCATAAGTGATTAGGATGTGTGCTGGTTTGTAATGTCGATATAGGTGTATAAGTATATTTGATAGTGTTTTATTGATCATTGACAGCATGTATGAGTGAATCTATAGGTAAGTGATTAGATGTGTGTATAGATCTAGGAATCACTGAGTGGGTGTTTAGAAACTTGTATTGGTGTGTCAATGGTTTTAAATCTGGCACTCTCTATTTTACAGTGAGTGATGAAAGGTTATACTAGTGTATGATGAGGTGTATCTGATTGTCACGTGGATGATGTCATCAGTGATGTCATCAGTGATGTCATTTGAGATGTCATCAGTGATGTCACTGACCATGTCATGAATGATGTTATATGTGACATCATCAGCAGTGGATTGCGGGCGCGCGAGATGTAGTTAGTACAACTAACTATATCAGAGGAATTTCAATGGTTTTGTTCGAGTGAAATGTCCAGCTAACTATAACACCCCTAAAACGTATTGGTTTTTCAGTGAATTTCTAAGGTTTTTTAAATGCTAATTCCTAACTATATCAGGCCTGAAACCTATGGTTTTTTCAGTGAATTTCAAAGGTTTTTTAAATGCTAATTCCTAACTATATCAGGCCTGAAACCTATGGTTTTTTCAGTGAATTTCAAAGGTTTTGTAAATGACAATTTTTTATGTATTCATTGTTATACAGATTTTTTTTATTCTCATTTACTACATTGTTTAAACTGTTTATTTTTAGATATTTTATTTTTTTAATTACATTATACATTACAATACAAAATATACTTTCCCAGAATGAATTACTTTAGTTTAAATACTTTGCAAATAGGCAATAGACTTTTAAGTACAGTAGTTACAGTTGTTGCAATGGGCAACACAATTTCAAACACAAAGTAACATTGAGCTCAATGTGAATTTCTAGTCAAATGCAATTAGTTACGTTATGGATTACTTTTCTAACCACAGGACTGGATTCTAGATTCAGTCCTTGGACATCTCCTGTAAACAGTTGAGTAAAAGCGTTTTGGTTACAGTAGTGATTTTTAAGGATTATTATTGTATTTTAAAAGTTGACACTTAGAAACATTTTCACATAGAATCACCAATGTTATCCTATGGCAGAAAATTCACTTAGCAGGTAAGTACTGTTATCGTTCCTTTTTCTTACTCAGTGGTGGATCCTGGATCCAGCACAGGTGAATCTCCTGTGAACAGGTGAAAGAATGTGTTTAAGTCATACTGACAATTTTTTAGGAATATTTATAGTTTGTGAAAATAGACACTTAGAAACTTTTCTACTTAAAAGCACACAATGGATTCCTATGGAAGGAAATACAAGTTACTGGTAAGTACGCTTAGAATTATTTTTCAGGGTCAGTGCTGGTCTAAAAGATGCAGCACTGGGTTCTCTCCTGATAACAGGTGAGTAAATCAGAATTCGTAGTTCGGCTGATTTTAGAGGAATATTTGTAAGTTTCAGAAATGGACACAAACTTTTCTGCTGAAAACCACACAATGGATTCCTATGGAAGTAAATACAAGATACTGGTAAGTACGCTTAGAAATACTTTTCAGGGTCAGTGCTGGTCTAAAAGATGCAGCACTGGGTTCTCTCCTGATAACAGGTGAGTAAATCGGAATTCGTAGTTCGGCTGATTTTAGAGGAATATTTGTACATTTCAAAAATGGACACTTAGAAACTTTTCTGCTGAAAACCACACAATGGATTCCTATGGAAGGAAATATAAGTTACTGGTAAGTATGCTTAGAATTACTGTTCAGAGTCAGTGCTGGTCTAAAAGAAGCATCCCTGGGTTCTCTCCTGAGAACAGGTGAGTAAATCGGAATTCGTAGTTCGGCTGATTTTAGAGGAATATGTGTACGTTTCAAAAATGGACACAGAAACTTTTCTGCTGAAAACCACACAATGGATTCCTATGGAAGGAAATACAAGTTACTGGTAAGTACACTTAGAATTATTTTTCAGGGTCAGTGCTGGTCTAAAAGATGCAGCCCTGGGTTCTCTCTTGATAACAGGTGAGTAAATCGGAATTCGTAGTTCGGCTGATTTTAGAGGAATATTTGTACATTTCAAAAATGGACACTTAGAAACTTTTCTGCTGAAAACCACACCATGGATTCCTATGGAAGGAAATACAAGTTACTGGTAAGTATGCTTAGAATTATTTTTCAGGGTCAGTGCTGGGCTAAAAGATGCAGCACTGGGTTCTCTCCTGAGTAAATCAGAATTCGTAGTTCGGCTGATTTTAGAGGAATATTTGTAAGTTTCAAAAATGGACACTTAGAAACTTTTCTGCTGAAAACCACACAATGGATTCCTATGGAAGGAAATATAAGTTACTGGTAAGTACGCTTAGAATTACTGTTCAGAGTCAGTGCTGGTCTAAAAGAAGCATCCCTGGGTTCTCTCCTGAGAACAGGTGAGTAAATCGGAATTCATAGTTCGGCTGATTTTAGAGGAATATTTGTATGTTTCAAAAATGGACACTTAGAATTTTTTCTGCTGAAAACCACACAATGGATTCCTATGGAAGGAAATACAAGTTACTGGTAAGTACGCTCAGAATTACTTTTCAGGGTCAGTGCTGGTCTAAAAGATGCAGCCCTGGATTCTCTCCAGATAACAGGTGAGTAAATCGGAATTCGTAGTTCGGCTGATTTTAGAGGAATATTTGTACAGTGGTAAAGAAAGGGGGCGGGCCTGAGGTGACGTTTGGAAACACGCCCTGTGGCGTGTTTTAAGTTGGGGAATTAATTCCTCTTCAATCCTGCGATCCCCTGGGGGCCAATTAGCCCACCAGGTACCTACAGTATGCGTCAGGGAGCTGCGTTGCAGAGAGGTGTTCAGAGGCCACGCCCCTTTTTACAACACTCTGCAACGCAGCTCTGTGGCGCTTCCTGGAGGTACCTGGCGGGCTAGTTGGCCCCTAGGGGACCTCTGGATTGAAGAGGAATTAATTCCCCAATTTAAAACGTGCCACAGGGCGTGTTTGCACACATATCACCTCAGGCCCGCCCCTACCTTCACCACTGTGCAAACGCGCCCTGTGGTGTGTATTAAGTTGGGGTATTAAGTCCCCTTGAATCCTGAGGTCCCCTGGCGGCCAACTTGCCCACCAAGTACCTTCAGTATGCGCCAGGGAGCAGCGTTGCAGAGAGGTGTTCAGAGGCCACGCCACTTTTTACAACACTCTGCAACACAGCTCCGTGGCGCTTACTGGAGGTACCTGGTGGACTAGTTGGCCCCTAGGGGACCTATCGATTGAAGAGAAATGAATTCCCGAACCTAAAACGTGCCACAGGGCGTGTTTGCACAGTATCACCTCAGGCCCCGCCCCCTAACTTCACCACTGTGCAAATGCGCCCCTTGGCGCGTTTTAAGTTGGGGGATTAAGTCCCCTTGAATCCTGAGGTCCCCTAGCGGCCAACTAGGCCACCAGGTACCTCCAGTAAGTGCCACGGAGCTGCATTGCAGAGAGGTGTAAAAAGGGGCGTGGCCTCATTACACCTCTCTGCAACGCAGCCCCCTGGTGCATACTGGAGGTTCCTGGTGGGCTAGTTGGCCCCCAGGGACCCCCAGTATTCAGGGGGAATTAGTTCCCCCTCTGCAAACGTGCCAGGGGGCGCGTCTGCAGAGTGGTGTAAGGAGGGGGCGTGGCCTCCCGCCCCATCCCGTTTTTTTCCTTCTTTTTTTTAGAAGGGGGCCTGTGTAGCCCCCCTTCTTTTTCTATTTTGTGGCCCTGGGGACCCCATCCCCCAAAATCGGGAAGGGGCTGCGTAGCCCCCCTCCTCTGTCCACTTTAAGGCCCCGGGACCCCATCCCCCGGGGCCGGACATTGTTTTTTTTAATTTTTAATTTTTTTTTAAATTTAATTTGGGAGGGGGGCTGCGTGTCCCCCCTCCTGGGCCACTTCTGGCCCCGTTGAACGCATCCCCCGGGGCCTGGCCTCTCATTGGAGACCGTGAGTGGGTCCCCAATCCCTCCACGGTCCCCTGCGGAGCCAGCATTGCTTTTCCACATGGGGAGCAGCTAACATGCTGCTCCCCATGTGGAAAAGCAATCTGCTTTGCTTCATTGAAGCGAGAGCAGGTTTCCCTGCTCTCGCTTCAATGAAGCAAAGCCGTTTGCAATGACAGGGTGGGAGCCGCGAGGCTCCTGCCCTGCCATTGCAAACAGCAGTGTCCCGGGGGTGGGCACCCCGGGACACTGCAGGAGCCGGCCCTGGGGGTGGCGGCCCTCCAACATGCACAAGTTGCCCCGGGGGTTGCGGTCCCCGGGGCTGGGGGAGCCTGAGAGCCCCCCCACATCAAATAGTTTTAAGCCCCGGGGGGTGGCGGTCCCCGGGGCTGGGGGCTGCGAGCCCCCCACCTATGATAACGAAGCCCCGGGGGGTTGGGGTCCCCGGGGCTGCGGGGGGCCTTGAGCCCCCCCGCATATACAATCTTGGAGCCCCGGGGGTGGCGGTCCCCTGGGCAGTGTGGGGGGGATTGGGACCCCCCCACTTTTTTTTTAAATTATGCCCCCGGGATTTGGCCCCCGGGGGAAAATTAGAATATTCAGCGCGGGAGCCCGTGCTGAATTTTTTAAAAATGTTTGCCCAAAATTCGCACTGAGGCACAATATGGCTGCCAACACTTCCTGATCTGGAGTGTTGAAAGCCAATTAGAATAAAGCTTGTGCACGGCAGGGTGCGCGCTGGGTGCGCGGATCCTCCGAGGCCATAGATATATCTATCTTTTTAACTCTAATTTTCTCAGGAACTACTGAACGGATTTACACCATTTAAGCAAAAGGCACGAGTCTGAACTAAGGACTACCTCTTTGCCAAATTTGGTGTAATTCCGTTCAGCAGTTCGGGCTGTAGCTGCGTCAACAGGTCCTATGGAAAAATGCATGGGGAAAACGTGTTTTGGGACCCCCCTTTTTTCTCGGCCCCCGCTTAACAAATCACCGTGAAATTTTCAGGATAGGAGCGGACCAGAGCTGGCCAAAAGTTTGGAAAATTTCGCGAAGATTCCTCAATTGCCGCCAACGTTATTCCAAATAGAATGTTGCGGATTTCCTATGGAAAATAGGTTCTAACTATATCTACCTACTGGCGACCGCCAGTAGGTAATATATCTATACATATATATATATATATTATGGCTCCAGGTCTCACCCTTGAACTGCTGAACTCGTGGCGGGTGCTATTTTTCCACTAAACGTGAGGGCGAGGTCACGGAAAATATCCAAGCTGCAAATGTGGAGCACTCACGGGACTCAGTCAGTTGAATTTATTTAAGCAAATGCATTTCGGCGTCTAGCCTTCTTCAGTGCTTGTCAATTTGGCATTAGACATTCCGCAGGTTTAAATACATTTTAAAACGATCTCATTGGAGAGGCACATGATCATAGCCAGTGATGAGGGACAAACACAGTTCAAGGTCAAATACCTCTCTTCCTGGCTGCCATGTTTGCGTGTGTTACTTTCTTCACAGCCTGATGGAAAGCATTTCGTTTTTGTAATTCAAAGTTCTTAATTTCTCATGTACAATTGCTTTGATGAAATGTGCAATGTAATTTCCACGCTGCATGGCTTATCTGGCCCCTCAAAAATAATCCGGCCATAGTGCCTCCAATTTTCAGTGCCATGATGTAATATTGAAGTCCCTCGCCTGCCAGGATCTTAAATGTTGCACCATCCTACAGGAATCCGTATGTATTACTTCTGTCCTCCAATTCAATTATTGTCAGCTGCGCTGGTAGGATGCTTATTCATTTTTTCTCTAGGTGGTTCTAGCAGTAGTAAATTATGGCTCCAGGTCTCACCCATGAACTGCTGAACTCGTGGCGGGTGCTATTCTTCCACGAAACGTGAGGGTGAGGTCACAGAAAATATTCAAGCTGCAAATGTGGAGCACTCACGGGACTCAATTCAATTTCAAGTCTTTATTTCGATTTACATCATAAAAGACAACAGAACATTTTATAGACAATTTAAAAAAAAAAGAGGGGTACAAAAAACAAGGGAGGGGACCAAAATCTCGACGCAGACAGCCAGTGTGACATTCATAGCAGCGACAATTATAAATAAGTAAATAAATATCTCATTTGTTAAAAACCCATAAAAGTGTTAAAATGACCAAGTTATCCAATGAGTCGTAATTTATGAGCACGAATAATCCAAGTCCAGTGGAGGAATTTTGCAACAGCAATAGTCACAGATTGAGATGTATTTGTTTTAAGGCACCGCAAAGCCTCAACACCTGACCGAAAACCCATTAGGAGACAGATTGGTTTAAGCCAGACTCGTCTTGGAATTTTATACTCCGGACAGACAAATAAAATATGCACAATGTTTTCCAGTTGTGCTGGACAGAAAGGACAGTCAGGGTAAAGGCCTTTTCGCCATTTGGCGACAAAAAAGTTTACTGGAAGAGTGCCCACCCTGAATTGATGGTATCGTTTTCTGTCCTCCACAACTGTAATACAGTCCCAATAATTTTCAAACAAGGGCCTGTCCTTGAGTGCCAAGAAGTCCGAAAGTTAGAGACGGACCGATGCTTGAACCAAATCTTCTTTCTGAAACCACCCGCCAATATAAGTCTTTTAGAATTTTTCTGGAGGAAAAAATATGTAAAGTGGGCTCCTCCCAGTAGCGGAGTAAAGTAACCTGACCTCCCTCATCCATGGAATCTTTTGTGCCTTATCGGTCCCCCTGACATCCAGAAAAGCCCGGGCATATTCGGAAAGTTCAGGAGTTACCCATAGCCGCCTCAAATAAGCCACTGGTCTATAGAGTGCTATGTCCTCTAGGCGCAAAACACCCAGATCGTAATACAGGGGAATTAGAGGAGTTGATATAGGAAGGCCGGTAATTACACGCAAAAACTTATTCTGAGCCCTAGACAACTGGGTAAGATTGGAATACCCCCACATTTCTGCCCCATAGAGAGTTGCCAGACCTATCTTGGCATCATATATTTTGAGGGCTGGGGTCAAAGGTTTAGTGTGACACAGGTGAAGCTCTTTTGTTAGTGCACCAGTTAACTGTGCATGCTTTATTACCACTTGGTCTATGTGCGGTTTCCATTCCAATTTCGTTGCGAGGGTTATACCCAAGTATGAATAAACCCTGGTCTGCTCTAATTTAATTCCATTCATCAACACGGTCCCTCTGATGTGTTTGGATTTATGCAAGACCATAAATTTCGTTTTGGTTACATTTACAATGAGCCCATGGTCTTTACAGAAGACTTCAAACACATCTATAGCTTTTTGTAGGCCCTGCTGAGTCTTGGAAATTAATAGAGTGTCATCAGCAAACATCCACAGAGGAATCAGCTTGCCATCCAACTTTGGAGCATCAGTCGGGGTTCTGTTAAAATAGTTGATCACTCTGTTGATGTATAAGGAAAAAAGAGTCGGGGCTAAAACGCACCCTTGGCATACTCCCCTGGCAATTGGAAAATTATCTGTGACACTACCCGATTGATTCCATCTGACTTGAGCAAAATTATCCTCATGTAATTTCATTAAAAAAATTAAAATATCAATAGGCATCCCTTGATCTTTAAAAACTGACCACATTTTTGCTCGAGGAACTAAATCAAAAGCTGATTGTTAAATCAACAAAGGCTGCAAATAACATACCATCTCCCAGCAGAACCACCCACCAGTAAATTAACAAAAACCTAAATACCTGGTCTATGGTTCTCGTGTGGCTACGAAACCCTGCCTGGAGTGGTGATAGGACTTCCTCCTCCTCTATCCACCCTTGGATTCTTAGTAAGACGAGCCTAGCCACCACCTTCTGAATGCAATCGATCAGGCTAATAGGCCTATAATTACATGGATCAGAGCGCTCTCCCTTTTTAAAAATTGGAATAATTTGGGCGCCCTTCCAGCTATTAGGTATGGGTGAACCATTTGGTATGCAATTAGCTAGGCATAAAATGTAAGGTGCCCACAGTTCCTTGTCGTGCATGAACAGATCAGCCGGAACTGAATCTAAACCTGGGGCTCTGCCTCTGGGGATAGAATTCAGTACCTTTCGCACCTCATTCAAATCAAAAACCAGAGGAGTTGTACCCATGGTGGCAGAAATAATAGGTAAACAACTCAATCAATCAATCAATCAATCAAAGACACTTATAGAGCGCGCTACATTCCCGTAGGGTCTCAAGGCGCTGGGGGAGGGGGGGTGCCGCTACTGCTCGAACAGCCAGGTCTTCAGCTTCTTCCTGAAGGAGAGGTGGTCTTGGGTCAGGCGCAGGTCGGCCGGGAGGGAGTTCCAGGTCTTGGCGGCCAGGTAGGAGAAGGACCTTCCTCCTGTAGTCGCTCTTCGGATGCGGGGGACGGCGGCGAGGGCGTGGTTGGCTGATCGGAGGTGGCATTTGGGAGCGTAGAAGTTGATGCGGCTGTTGAGGTAGCTCGGGCCTTGGTCGTGTAGGGCTTTGTGTGCGTGGGTGAGGAGGCGGAAGGTGATTCTTTTGTTGACGGGGAGCCAGTGAAGGTCTCTCAGATGTCCGGAGATGTGGCTGGTTCGTGGGATGTCGAGGATGAGTCTGGCTGAGGCGTTCTGGATCCGCTGGAGTCTCTTCTGGAGCTTGGCGGTGGTACCGGCGTAGAGGGCGTTGCCGTAGTCCAGTCGGCTGGTGACGAGGGCCTGGGTGACGGTCTTCCTGGTCTCGGTGGGGATCCACCAGAAGATCTTCCGTAGCATGCGTAGGATGTTGAAGCACGCCGAGGAGACGTTGTTGACTTGCCTGGTCATGGAGAGGGAGGAGTCCAGGATGAAGCCCAGGTTGCGTGCATGGTCTGTCGGTTTGGGTGCGGTGCCCAGGGCGGGAGGCCACCAGGAGTCGTCCCAGGCGGAGGGTGAAGAGCCCAGGATGAGGACCTCCGTCTTGTCAGAGTTCAGTTTCAGGCGGCTGGTCGTCATCCACTCGGCTACCTCTTTCATCCCTTCGTGTAGGTTGGCTCTGGCGGTGGCGGGGTCGTTGGTCAGGGAGAGGATCAGCTGGGTGTCGTCGGCGTAGGAGATTATGCTGAGGTTGTGTTGCCGTGCGATGGCCGCGAGGGGGCTCATGTAGACGTTGAAGAGGGTGGGGCTCAGAGAGGATCCTTGAGGGACGCCGCAGATGACTTCGGAGGCCTCTGACTTGTACGGTGGTAGGCGGACTCTCTGAGTTCTTCCGTCGAGGAAGGAGATGATCCATTCCAGCGCCTTGTCCTGGATTCCGACGTTGCTGAGGCGCTGTACTAGGGTGCGGTGGCAGACAGTGTCGAATGCCGCGGAGAGGTCTAGGAGGATGAGGGCCGCTGTTTCTCCGTTGTCCATCAGGGCTCGGATGTCATCGGTGGCGGCGATGAGGGCGGTCTCGGTGCTGTGATTGGCTCGGAAGCCGGACTGTGAAGGGTCGAGGGATCCATTCGTCTCGAGGAAGGCGGCCATCTGCTTGTTGACGGTCTTCTCGATGACTTTGGCTGGAAACGGGAGGAGCGAGATGGGGCGGTAGTTCTTGAGTTCGGTGGGGTCCGCTGTTGGTTTTTTGAGTAGAGCGCTGAGTTCGGCGTGCTTCCAGCTCTCAGGGAAGGTGGCGGTGTTGAAGGATGTGTTGATGATGTCTCGCAGGTGGGGTGCGATGACAGCGTCGGCCTTGTTGAAGACGTGGTGAGGGCAGGGGTCGGTTGGTGATCCGGAGTGGATGGAGTTCATCGTGCGGATGGTGTCTACGGTGCTGATCGGGGTCCAGGCGTGGAGGGTGGTGGTGGGGGGTGGTTGTTCGGTCATGGTGTGCGTTGGTTGGTTGTTGAAGCTGTTGTGTATGTCCGCGATCTTGTTGTGGAAGTATGAAGCGAGGGAGTTGCAGAGGTCTTGCGATGGGGTGATGTCGTTGTTTCCTGCGCTGGGGTTGGATAGCTCTTTCACGATGTTGAAGAGTTCCTTGCTGTTGTGTGCGCTGTTGTCCAGCCGGTCCTTGAATGCAGTTTTCTTGGCGGCGCGGATCAGCTGGTGGTGCTTCCGAGTGGCCTGCTTGAGGGTGGTCCTGTTGTCCGGTGTAGGTTCCCTTCTCCAGACTTTCTCGAGGGCTCGGCAGTTCTTCTTGGAGCTCTTGAGTTCGTCGGTGAACCACGGGGCTTTCTTGCTGCCGGGTCTGCTGGGCGGGGTCCTCAGCGGGCCGAGCTCATCCGCGCAGTTGCTGATCCACTTCGTGAGGTTGTCGGCGGCCTGGCTGGGGTTCGCTGAGCTGGCAGGAGGGTGCTGGCTCAGGGAGGTGGCGAGCTGGTCTGCTGAGATCTTGTTCCAGCTTCTGCGGGTGGCCTGTTGCTGGTGGTGGTGGGTCGTCGTTCTCTTGAAGGTGAAGTGGACGCAGCTGTGGTCCGTCCATTGAAGCTCTGTGGCGTGGCTGAAGTTGATGTCTGTGCTGGAGGAGAAGACTGCGTCGAGTGTGTGTCTAGCGCGGTGGGTGGGGGTGCACACCAGCTGCTTGAGTCCAAGATTGGCGAGGTTGTCGAGCAGGGTGCTGGTGTTGCGGTCGTTGTTGTTCTCCAGATGGAAGTTGAGGTCTCCCAGGAGGATGTAGTCAGCGGAGGGGAGGGCATGCGGGCTGACGAAGTCGGCGATGTCCTCACTGAATGGGGTGCGTGGTCCCGGGGGTCGGTAGATCAGGGTGCCTCTGAGGGTGGTGTTCGGGTTGGTGTGGATCTGGAAGTGCAGGTGTTCTGCGCTGGTCAGGGTGTTGTCGGTGCTGGTCGTGAGACGGATGGTGTTCCTGTGGATGATGGCGATGCCTCCTCCCATCTGGTTGGCGTTGCGGTCCCTCCGGACGATCTTGTAGCCCTCTGGGATGGCGATGGCGATGTCGGGAGCTGAAGAGGCGTTCATCCAGGTCTCCGTGAGGAAGGCAACGTCAGGGGCTGTGGCGTCTAGGAGGTTCCAGAGTTCGATGGCGTGTCTGTGGACGGAGCGGGTGTTGAGCAGGATGCACTTGAGGTGGGTGCTGCTGGTGTTTGACTTGGCGGGTGCTGGAGCGAGGCAGGTCCGGATGCAGGAGAATTTGGAGGCGTGGCAGCTGAAAGGTCCGTGGGTGCGTCGTGGTGTGGCTTGGTGGCAGTCTGGAAGTCGGCCGGTGTTGAGTGCGATGAGGGTGGCGGCGGAGTACGTCAGGCGGGTAGGTCGGGGTCTTCGTGGGCCAGGGGTCCTGGCGCTGGTCGCGATCCGGTCGCGGACGGGCGCAGACGGGCTTACCTTTGGCGCGCCTTCGGTGCACAATCGGCGCGCCCGCTGCGCGTGACCGCTGCGCGTTCGCACGGTCGCCATTTAAGGCGAAGTGCGCGGGTGGGCGGAGCAGCTGGGAGGCGGGGAGGGAACAGAAGAAAAAAAAGGGGCGGGGCAAATGGCGGTGGCGGGAAGCGGGAGGCGGGGAGGGAGAGCGGAGGGCGGCGAGGTAGGCGGGCAAGCAGGAAGGAAACTGAGACACGGCACAGGGACTACACCAAATGAAACAGGCACAAATGGAGGGCAAAACAAATGGCAGAAACAGTGAGAGAAATGATGTCACGGCACAAATAACCACAAGCACAAATGGAGGGCAAAACAATGGCAAAAACAGTGAGAGAAACGATGTCACGGCACGAATAAACACAAGCACAAATGGAGGGCAAAACAATGGCAAAAACAGTGAGAGAAACGATCACACGGCACAGAAAAATGCAAGCACAAATGGAGGGCAAAACAATGGCGAAAACCAATGGGGAGCGACCAGGCGGCAGCGAGGCCGGCGGCGAGGCAGCAAGGCAGGCAAGGGGCACACGCAGCAGCTGGTGGCCGTGCGGCGCGGGGGTGTCCCACAAGTGGGTCACACTCACCTGCGTCGCACGGTCGCCATTTAAGGCCAAGTGCGCGGGTGGGCGGAGCAGCTGGGAGGCGGGAGCGGGGAGGGAACAGAAGAAAAAAAGGGGCGGGGCAAATGGCGGTGGCGGGAAGCGGGAGGCGGGGAGGGAGAGCGGAGGGCGGCGAGGTAGGCGGGCAAGCAGGAAGGAATCTGAGACACGGCACAGGGACTACACCAAATGAAACAGGCACAAATGGAGGGCAAAACAAATGGCAGAAACAGTGAGAGAAACGATGTCACGGCACAAATAACCACAAGCACAAATGGAGGGCAAAACAATGGCAAAAACAGTGAGAGAAACGATGTCACGGCACGAATAAACACAAGCACAAATGGAGGGCAAAACAATGGCAAAAACAGTGAGAGAAACGATCACACGGCACAGAAAAATGCAAGCACAAATGGAGGGCAAAACAATGGCGAAAACCAATGGGGAGCGACCAGGCGGCAGCGAGGCCGGCGGCGAGGCAGCAAGGCAGGCAAGGGGCACACGCAGCAGCTGGTGGCCGTGCGGCGCGGGGGTGTCCCACAAGTGGGTCACCTCAAATGCATCTATTAAAGCAAACTGAGATGCAAAGTGCGAAACCCACAGGTTGGGTGGTACAAAATTAACTGGTTCGTCTCTTTTTGATCCCCTGCCCCACCTGACCTGGTCCCAGAAAGAACACATAGATCGTTCTTTACTGGCAGTGTGAAGATCACTCCAGTAATCCTGATCCCATGCACGTTTGGCCTCATATTGGACTTTTGATTCACAAGCTTTCCTTATACCAGCTATGTCCTTAGTTTTTACTGCATCTGACAAGGCCTGATATGCGACCCTACATGATTTCCCATACCATTAGTCCTCCTTTCTGGGTGGCCTATTAGGTTTGGCATGAGTCTGTTTTATTAAAAAAACGCTAAGTTGATTAAAGAAATTCGTATGGATAATATTAACTTTACCCATATCTTCCTTCTGAGCAATACAATTCTGTAAATCATTAGTGGCTTTAGTGGTTAAATCCCTAATAGTTAAAATCTGCCTCTCATTCATTGGACAATTATTCCATTTAACATGCCTTGAATCATTAGTTTGGACAATTTCCACCTTCTTAGAAGGAGCCTCCTGACAATTAGTATTAAATAATTTAAATGATAGTAGTAAGGGATCGTGATCACTCTCCACCCTTTCCACCACTATCATATTCTTAATACTAGACCGGTGTTCTTTATTGGTAAGAATATAATCAATGCAGCTTTTACGAAGTCCATTATTATAAGTAGAGGCCCCATGTGTGTCGGAGGCTGATCTACCATTTATTGCACGTAGTCCATGGCCAATACAAAGTACCTTAAGCTGAAGTACAGCCTCGGGCCATTTTTTGATTGGCAAGAATGTCAACTGGGGAATATTCCAAATACGATCCTCTTCTGAGGTAAGATCGATATCATTAATGTCCAGAGGTTCAAAGCAGCAATTAAAATCACCCGCTACTATGACATCACCCTCTTGGCTATATACATCAAGGAGCTGGTCCAACTCCTCCACAGTATTTGAAGATTTTCCCCCCGGTAGCCCTCTAGCATAAATATTAAAAACAAAAAGATCCTTTAGTCCAGGGCGCTGGACTTGGATAAGTAAGATATCATTACTTTTCGAGTCCAATTGAGTCAAAAAATACCCGCTGTCCTGTTTAATCCATGTTAATAGTCCCCCCTTAGCTCTTCCATGGGGACTAGGAACAGCTGGAACATAAAAACTGAGATAACCGGGTCTATGGTCTAAAACAGTAGACCAGGTTTCCTGCAGTAATATAATATCCCTGTTCTCCAGGAACTTAGACCAGTCAGATGACACAACTTTATTTCTAAGCCCTGCCACATTCCAGGAGACTAAAGATGAAGAAACATTATCATCGTCCCCATCTTGGGGACCACATGAGAAGGCTTCCTGCAAGTCTCCAACGACTTGGTCCCCTTGGTTCGAAGCCACTTGCACATGTCTATTAGTATGAACAGGTACACTAATCTGAACCACTTCACTTAGTTCTGGGGATATTACACCTAGTAACCCTCCGCCAGATGATATATTTCCTACAGAGAGATTTGCCAAATAAGATCCCCGCAAACCCTGATCTTGACCATGAGCCAGTCAGTCATTACAATCTAGAGAGCTCAACGCCTCAAATCTATTACTTACTTCAATGGGTCTGACATTAGTATCAAAACAAGGAGCGAGGTTACTCCCTCTAATAGCGGCTGTGGGGCGTGGGGGGTAAAAATACCCTAAAGGCAGTATATTGATACGGTCTTGGTGTATCCTCAATGAACCTGCCTGTCATAGAATATGATCAACCAAGTGAGGAGATGCAAAGTTAACAATGACACAATCTCCACCCATGCCCTTCTTGGTATCCCCCACCCAATCCACCCTTCGAACCATCTTGAAATTTTTAAACAGGTTATCGCCCAACACAGTTCTAGAATTCAAATGATGTAATACTTTATTTTTAAGTGATGACCACTGTTCCTCTTGGACATCCAATGTTTTGGGAACATTGGCCAAGATAACCGTGTATGGGCACGCCTCTGGGGGAAGATGGAATTTTATGTGTTTGTGAGAAGTAAGGCGAATACCATTTGGACTACCCCTAAAACCTCCACAACCAGGAATAATACTTCTTGTAGTAGCTGAGTTGTTTGGTGCGGTCGTTACCTGCACTGCTACCTGATCCCTAAATGTTTGTGCATCACCATTGGAACTTGTGGCTAACGGCAAATGTGTGGGAGCACAATCAAAACGAGTGGCTGTCAATTTGGTGTTCGTCGAAGAGCCCTGTTTATTTAATACCTGACTTTCCAAAGCTATCAACCTGTGGACGATTAACTCAAGTTTTTCCATAACAGGGCTGATCAGAGCTTTGAAGCGCTCCTCAAAAGCCCCCAGGAATCTAAGCATTTGGTCACCCTCAATAGGGTTATTTGATGTAAAAGACGTTTGGACTCCCTCTGCGTGAGACTTAGGTTTATTAATTTGGGATTGTTGACTTGTTACCGGAGAACTCTGGCCAACAGTAGATTTACTTTTCCTCACTTGTTTGGAATGTGGTTTGCTACCCTTAATGGCACTATCAGCCTTCCGCTTCCTTGATAGCTCTTTAACTCTAGTGACAGGCTCGGCCCGAGCCTGCCTAGTGCGTGTGTTGGGGGGTGAAGGCATCGGGCTAGGAGCAAAAGAACAGGAAGCATTTAATATATTTAGTGGGTCTTGGTTTTGTAGCAATACCATAGGTACTTGAAGATTCCCCGTACAAGCGATAGATAATGGATTGGTCAATTTGTTAATGTTAGCATTGGATGGATCCAGAGATAGCCTCCTTTCTACCAGTTCTATCTCTTTGGCCACTGCTGTTTCGGCCCGTTTTAAATACGCATCCAATGTTCCAGCCCCCCCTTTGGAATTGGCAATAGAAGTAGCCATATTACCAGGAACTCCCAAAAAAATAACAAACAAAGAAACAAATAGAAAGTAAATGTCAATCGCACAGCCGTGAGGGGCCCCACAAATAGTCTCGAATCAAGACAGTAAATGTTCAATAGGATACACCTAATAACTTATCTGGTCGCCATGTTCAATACGTGTATCCCGGATCCACCAGGCACGATGAAAATAAGTAGGCCCGACCCGACCTCCTCCGTCCTCGCACGGCCACAGACGGCCCGCCCTTTGCCCGGGCTTAGCCTGGCGCTGCCCGCGCGCTGTCCCGCGACGCGGGAAGTGTGCTGAAATTTAAAGCCCCTCCAGGCGCGTGTGCTACGACGCTGGGTTCTGCCTTCCGGCGCTCAGGAGCCTGGGAGATGAAGTCCCCCTCCACACAGCGGCTGCGGTGGGAGGGAGACAGGACAACAGCAAACAGGATGATAAATTATGGCTCCAGGTCTCACCCTTGAACTGCTGAACTCGTGGCGGGTGCTATTCTTCCACGAAACGTGAGGGTGAGGTCACGGAAAATATTCAAGCTGCAAATGTGAAGCACTCACGGGACTCAGTCAGTTGAATTTATTTAAGCAAATGCATTTCGGCGTCTAGCCTTCTTCAGTGCTTGTCAACTTGGCATTAGACATTGCGCAGGTTTAAATACATTTTAAAACAATCTCATTGGAGAGGCACATGATCATAGCCAGTGATGAGGGACAAACACAGTTCAAGGTCAAATACCTCTCTTCCTGGCTGCCATGTTTGCGTGTGTTACTTTCTTCACAGCCTGAAGGAAAGCATTTCGTTTTTGTAATTCAAAGTTCTTAATTTCTCATGTACAATTGCTTTGATGAAATGTGCAATGTCATTTCCACGCTGCATGGCTTATCTGGCCCCTCAAAAATAATCCGGCCATAGTGCCTTCAATTGTCAGTGCCATGATGTAATATTGAAGTGCCTCGCCTGCCAGGATCTTAAATGTTGCACCATCCTACAGGATTCCGTACTATAACTCGCGCGCCCGCAATCCAGTGCCAATGACGTCACATATTACATCACTCATGACATGGTCAGTGGCATCACTCATGACATCACTGATGACATCATCCTTGTGATAGAGTGGCGGTCGCGCGTGTTATAGTTATCTGACCTAACTATAACGGGGGAATTTCATTGTTTTTTTACGAGTGAAATGTCCACCTAACTATAACATGTGTGAAACCTATGGTTTTTTAAGTGAATTTGCAAGGTTTTTTAAATGCTAATTCCTAACTATAACGTGTGTGAAACCTATGTTTTTTTTAGTGAATTTGTACGTTTTTTTAAATGCTAAGTTATGTTTTTTTGTTTTTGTTTTTTTTTAAGGTTTTTCACCGTGCGCGATATTTAAAAAAAAAAAAAATGTTTTTTCACCCTTCGGGGTCCTTTAGGGACCCCCTGACAAAGGCTAGGGGGTCAGGAACTCTCTACCCTGCCCCCTTTTCATGTTCGCCACCTCTATTTTTCACTCTCGCACCGACAACAAACAAAATGGCGGCCAACACCAATCAGAATTACGCTCGCGCATGTTAGGGTGCGCGCATGGTGGGCGCACGGTGCGCGGCTATAGATATTTATGTGCTTTAACTGCAATTTTCTCAGGAAATACTGAACAGATTTACTCCATACATGCAAAAGGCAGATGCCTGACCTGAGGACTACCTCTCTGCCAAGTTTCAAGTAATTCTGTTCAGCTGTTCGGGCTGTACATTCGACTAAAGGTCCTAGGGAAAAATGCATGGGGAAAACGCGTTTTGGGACCCCCCTTTTTTCTCGGCCCCCGCTTGACGAATGACCCCAAGACTTTCAGGGTAGTTGCTGAGCGGAGCGCCCCATTAGTTTTGAAAATTTCGCCAGGATTCGTCAATCGGCGCCAAGGTTATTCAAAATAGAATTTTCAGATTTCCTATAACTATCTACTGGCGACCGCCAGTAGAGAATATATATATATCTATATATATATATATATTAGATATCGCAGTTTTTCCTCAACGGAAGCAATTCCAAACGCACTCACGGGTATAATTGATATCCAGTAATTTATTATTCTGGCAGCAGCATAATAGGGCAATTCAGTGCAGCCCAACACGTTTCAATCTATCAAAGACCTTGATCAACGGTAAAACAGAACGCAGTAATGGAACCAACATAATAAACAATCAAGGAATGCTGACATCACTTCCTTTAGTGCACCGCTTTGCATTATGGTAAATGTAGTGTGTTTATTCCAAAACCCACCCGTGTGTAAATACCACCACCACTAAATGTGTGTGAAATTGCTTGACAATAAATGAAAAACTGATGTCTTCTGCATTTGTCAATTTGCAATTCAATTTGACCCTTTGTTACACCCTTTGTAATTATGTGTGTTCTGTAACTGTTTACAAACCCAGAATCACTTGGTACGATCGAAATCAGCGTGATCGTCTCCGTTTGCAAGATAATGTATGTGGTGACACTGATTATGCAATTGAGTCACCGTTCAGTGGAATGCATACACATTACTTCTTCTTAAACAATCACAAATTTCTTCAGTGGCAGCATTTTTTGGATAGTCCCATATTTTAACAAAATCTAGCCCTCTAATCGGCCTACTATGTCTGTGCGCATTTCAATGTAGTTAGATATTTCAATGGAGCTAATTTACTGCACTAGCATAGGCTCTGTTATTAGATTACATGACTTTGGACAGTCCTTATTTGTTTAAAGTCACAAAGTGCCTTAAGGGACACGATTATAGGCATGAAACACATTTAAATCTAAGTGTAGTGAAAAACCCCAGGTGAAGCAATGTGCAGATTAAAAACCGGTGCAAAGGGGAAGCAGATATCATGAATGTCTTAGGGGGGAGGTCAATATTTACAGATGTGAATGCATTTCTTCGTCTTGATTCAACCCATTCGGAGTTAGGGTTTTCAAGGCAAGGATGTGGTGTGACTCCTATTGTCTTACAATGTGTTCCCTGCCGACACCTCTTACGTGGCGCTCTACTGTTTCCACTGCGTAGAATTTAAGCTGATTCCAATTTCCTCCATGGACTTTTTACATGTGTTTTGCAAATGCATTGCTTCGGCCAGTGTTGATCGTTGCCCTGACATGTTCCAAAATGCGTTTCTTTAATTCGCACATCGTACTCCCTATGTACTTGAGGGTGCAGGGACATTCAACTATATAGATGACGAACTGGCTCTTGCACATGATGAATTGATACATTTTCTTGATTTTGTTGTTGGCCATTCGAATCTCCTTAGTGTTCTTTGTGATCAGGCAAACCTTACAGTTAGTGCATTTGTGAAAGCCTATTGGTTTCAGCCATGTGTCTTGTTTCTTTTTGGCTAAAATTGGCTATGGACCAGTTGGTCTTTCAGGTTCCTTGCCCTCCGAAATGGGAGGCTCGGTTGGTTTCCCATTATTTGAGAGATTGTTGGGTCTAGATGCAATATGTTACAGTTTTTGCGTAGGATATTCATAATTTGTCTTGATTCAGTAGATTATGTCGTGATCAAGCACATTTTATCTTTGGTTTTCTCATCCTCTTATTCTTTTCTCTGTCCTTTGATTGTTTCCGAACATGATTGGTTGGAGGATTTTTGTAAGCAATTTGCAATTACTTTGTTGTCCCAATTTCTTTTTTTAAAGAGATTGGCAGTTTGCTGATTATGTTTTAGCCATTCCTCTATTTGGGGGCATATTCTTCGTATCCTTAGGAATTTGCCATGGGGGATGTTGTAAATCAGTGTGGGTTGGTGGAAACTCCCTGCATGGAGGGTTACATTTGTAGCCTTGGCTTTCTGGTGCAGTGTCATATGTAATTTATTTTCATGGATATAGATTTCCGTATCCAAGAAAACAACCCTGGCATCACTGATTGTGTAGGTGAAAGTAAGGTTGGCTTCAGTACTATATAGGATTTTGAAGTATTCTTCGAATTCTTCATTGGAGCCATCCCGTATGATAAAAAAGGTCATCAATGTAACTTAACCACATTATAGTTTTGTTCACAAACGTATCATTTTTGGGATGCCAAGCCAGTTTCTGTTCTCACCACCCCATGGTCAGACGTGCATAGCTAGGGCTGAAAGAAAAACCCATCGCGGTTCCTTTTACTTGGCGATAAAGTTCCTCACCAAACATGGGCATAACCGGATCATTTTTAACATCTGGTTATGGTGAGCATAGTGAATGTTGCGTTCTCGTAGAAAATATTCACATGAGGTCATTCCAATAGCATTCTCAATGTTAGTGTACAATGAGATCACATTCATTGTGACTAGCTTGTATGTTGATAACCATGGGATTTCTTGTAAAAATCGTAGCAAATCATTTGTGTCTCACAGATATGATGTTAGACTTTTGACATATGGTAGTAGATACCCATCCACATAGTTGGCAATTGGTTCCAACAGGGCTCCTTTCACCAATATAATAGGTCTCCCTGGTGGTCCAGTTGGATGCTTGTGGATTTTGGGCAAGAAATATATAGTTGCTGTTGTTGGATGTTCCGTTGTTAGATATTTTATTTCATCATCGTCAAGTAATTTGTCTTTCAACCATCCCAGTAGTTTGCTCTCTAGTTCCAGCTTGAACCTTGGTGTGGGATTCTCTTTCAATTTTTCATAGTATTCATTGTTTCTCAATTCAGAATGAGCTTCTTGCATATAGAAATCTTTGTCAATGACAATAATATTTCCACCCTTATCAGCCATTTTTATTTCAATACTGTCATCTTTTTTAAGTTCCATTAAGGCCTTGCGTTCGTTTAACGTCAGATTGTCTGTATATTTTTTCTTTTTCAATTGGTATAGATCTTTGATCACTGCTTCATGGAAGGTATCCATTTTGTTTCCTGGCGGTAATTGAGGTAAAACCTAGAGTTTACTTTTTTGCCGCTCGTGCCAGCCCCCAGTTGTGGGCAGTAGGCATCTAGTCCCATGCCTTGTGAATTTGTGTCTTTGTCTAGTTCCATCAGTGTTAGAAAGTCCATGGAGTCTTTTGCTGCTAGGTCCATTGTTGGTTATTCCATCTGTTTTGTGTATTCAGCCATCTTTTGATTTTCCGAGAATATTTTGGCAAGTTTTAGTTTGGGGATGCATTTGTAAAGATCTATCCTGGTTTGTGCCAGGTCCATCGTGCTCATGAGACAGAAATTTAGACCATGTTTTAGTACTTGAATTTCCATGTTTGTCAGGGGTTTTTGCGATAGATTGATCACCTCGAGTTCTTGTGAGGGATCTTCTAACTCCTTTTCTGTTTCATGCTTCTCGTGGTTGTTCCGACTTTTTTGGTTTCTGTTACTGCGTTTGCCTCTTCTTGTTGATTGTTCTTGAGCGGGTTCATCCTCTGCCTCTTCCTCTGTTTGTCCCCGACTGTGCCCCCATATTTTTCTCCCACCTTCTTTGTTGCAGGGCCAGTCGCATCTCTCCCACAAAAGTATACTTTTTATTCAGTTTGTGTGAGAGCAAACACATTTTACTCCTTACAGTTGTATACCGAGCAAAACATTTGATCTGAGGCCAACCAGCGCATAACAGGATTGTTGAAACAAAGTTGCAAAGTTTCAAGCTTGTTGCCACTCACCTAATCAAAGGTTTCTGCATTCACCACGACCCTCTGGTTACCGCTTACGCGTCTGCCTTTTTTCGGTGTCTCATGTGGATCTATGCTTGTTGCGGATTCTCGCCGGCGTTCACCAGTGCCAGTAACATAATCACCTCGTGTAGACTCGATTTTCTGGCATGTCTGGTGCTCTGAGGCAGTGCACTTTGTGGATACAGCAGAGCCACGCCTTTTTAACAGTTTTTCCTCAACTGAAGCAATTCCACAAACACTCATGGGTATAATTAATATCCAGTAATTTATTATTCTGGCAGCAACATAATAGGTCAACTCAGCGCAGCCCAACGCGTTTTAGTCTATCAAAGACCTTGATCACGGGTACAACAGAATGCAGCAATGTAACCAACATTATAAACAATCAAGGAATGATGACATCACTTCCTTTAGTTTGCCGCTTTGCATTATGTAGTGTGTTTATTCCAAAAGCCACCTGTGTGTAAATACACTACTGCTAAATGTGTGCGAAATTGCGTGACAATAAATGAAAAACTGATGTGTTCCGCATTTGTCAATTTACAATTCAATTTGACCCTTTGTTACACCCTTTGTAATTATGTGTGTTCTGTAACTGTTAACAAACCCAGAATCACTTGGAATTAAAGATTGCACCATAGCACAAACTTGAATAATCAATTTGGCTGCATCCTGGGGCCTGTAGGAGGCTGCCTCAGGCTATGTGACCACAAGGATTTAAATACACTCACCTGTGAACAAGGCAAGATTGCCGAAGAGCGTAAGGACTAAAGGAGTGTTTTTTTGGCTGCCACACATTTGATGAATAAATATCAGCATGGTTGCAAATTGGAGTCGCGCTTCTGCAATTTCTTTCCGCATAAGCATGCAGTAAGAGGATTCTCCATTCCTGATGGCAGAGGCCGCCCTGCAGGGTCAGTGGTCCCCAGTAAAATGGAGTTCTTTGTGTGGACATTATGGAGTGGGCATGAGCTGCTTGCCAGCGTACCAGCCAGTAAAATTCCGTGGTATTCTGGTTACGAGCGAGAAAAGGAGATGAGGGAGGCACTCCTCTCTCTGGAGATTCTGCATTTCATACATGTAAAGTTGTGTGGCAGCTGAACTATGCACTTTGCTCTTTTAAAGTCAACAATGTGCACCACAAATCATGGCAGTAATTTTCGGATTTTAGTGTGAAAGAAATGCTATTAAGCGGAATTAAAGATTGCACCATAGCACAAACTTGAATTATCACTTTTGGTGCATCTTGGGGCCTGTAGGAGGTTGCTTCAGGCCACTTGACCACAAGGATTTAAATACAATCACCTGTGAACAAGGCAAGATCGCCAAAATCCGTAAGGACTAAAAAAGTGGTTTTTTTGGCTGCCAAACATCTGATGATTAAATATTAGCATAGTTGCAAGTCGAAGTCGGGCTTCTGTAATTTCTTTTCGCATAAGCATGCAGGAACAGGAATTTCCATTCCTGATGGCAGAGGCTGTCCTGCAGGGTCGGTGGTCGCCGGTAAAATGGAGTTCTTTGTGAGGATTTATATACATATAGATATATATACACATATATATGGATATATATATATACATATTCACTGAAAAAAACATAGGTTTCAGGGGCGTTATAGTTAGCTGGACTTCTCATTCATACAAAACCATTGAAATTCCCCTGTTATAGTTAGTTCAGCTAACTATAACTCGCGCGCCCGCAATGCACTGCTGATGACGTCACATATTACATCAATCATGAAATGGTCAGTGACTTCACTGATGACATCTCAAATGACATCACTGATGACATCACTGATGACATCATCCAGTGAATGTGTGTTTTTCTGAAAACTACATATGTTTTATATATGTGTATCTCAAGGTCGATGGAAGAATAAATGGGTATATAAGTGTCTAAATGGATGATTTGTTTTTGTAAAATTGATTGTATAACTGACTGATTAAGTGTATCTTAGTGAATACATGGCTTAGTGAGTAATGTTTAAATATGTAAATATCTGTATCAGTCTCTCACTTTGTGTATAAGTGGCTGCATGGGTTGGTGAGTAGCTACATGAGTGTCTATATAGGTTATTAGTTGGTTTTATGAGTATCAGTATGAGTGTCTGTATGGTTCGGTGGGGGGTATTACGTAGTGATTAGGTGCATGAATGAGTGACTCACTGTTTGTATGTGTTGAAGACAGCATGTGTGTAGGACTGTATGGGTGGATGAGTGTGTGCATGGGTGTGTTAGTGAGTGAATGACTGTCTCAATAGTGTCTTTATGAGTAACTACATATGTTTTGAACTAGTATATGTGACTATTGTATATAAGTGAGTATATGTGAGAGTGAGAGATTGAAAGAGTTCCTGTATGAATAAGTATGTGTTTCTATAAGTGATTGTTTAAAAGACTAAGTATGTGTAAGTTTCTGTAGAAGTAAGTGTGGTGGTGTGTGGATAACTGTATATGCAAGTAAATGGATGTTTGATTCTTTATTAGCATGAGTGACTATGTGTGTGAGTAACTCTATGGATGAGTGGCGTTGTGTAACAGGATGTATAGGTGTATGAGTACATATGATGAGTGAGTACATGTATGAGTGACTGTATAGGACTGTTGGTGAATGAGTGGATGTGTATGTGGATCTTAGAATTACTGAATAGGTTGTTGTAACTGATATTGGTATGTCCATTGTTTTGAAAATGTTAGTTTCTATTTTTGAATGTGTGTATCAAAGGTTATATTAGGGGGAGAGGAGGTCTGCCACTCTATCACAAGGATGATGTCATCAGTGATGTCATTTGAGATGTCATGAGTGATGTCACTGACCATGTCATGAGTGATGTAATATGTGACGTCATCAGCAGTGCATTGCGGGCGCGAGAGTTATAGTTAGCTGAACTAACTATAACTGGGGAATTTCAATGGTTTTGTACAAGTGAAAAGTCCAGCTAACTATAACGCCCCTGAAACCTATGGTTTTTTCAGTGAATTTCTAAGGTTTTATAAATGCTAATTCCTAACTATAACGTGCCTGAAACCTATGTTTTTTTCAGTGAATTTCAAAGGTTTTTTAAATGCTAATTTCTAACTATGCCTACAGAGATAGGACATGTGAAGAAAGACGAAAAAACGCACAGAAAGAAAAAAAAGAAATGCAGAAAGAAGCAACAGAAGTCCTCAAAGACGAAGAAAAGTGCAGGAAGAAGGATAACGTTCAGAAAGAACAAACAGAAGAGCAGAAAGAAGCCTTGTTGCAAAATCATCCTGTACCCTCAACTTTTTCAGACGGATACTCGTGGTAACTAAGTCTGACTAACCAGTCGTAGAGCCAGTGCTATGTTAAAAGACACTCAGAATACAGTGAAAACACCTACATACACTAGGGAACACTATGCGTTGGGGTCCCCCTGTGATCAGCATGACCTCCTCTGTAAGCCCCTAGTATATAATAGGGCAGGGGATTAAAACTACCTCTTAAAACGCGCCACAGGGCGTGTTTGCACACGTCACCTCAGGCCCCGTCCCCTCACTTCCCCACTGTGTAAACATGCCCTGTGGCCGTTTTAAGTTGGGAGATTAAGTCCCCTTGAATCCTGAGGGTCCCTAGGGTCCAACTAGACCACTAGGTACCTCCAGTAAGCGCCACAGAGCTGCGTTGCAGAGAGATGTAAAAAGGGGCACGGCCTGGACCACCTCTCTGCAACGCAGCGCAGTGGCGCTTACTGGAAGCACCTGGTGGGCTAGTTGGGCCCCAGGGTCCCTCAGGATTGAAGGGGAATTATTTACCCAACTTAAAACGCGCCACAGGGCTTGTTTGCACATGTTAACTCAGGCCCCGTCCCCTCCCTTCACCACTGTGTAAACACGCCCTGTGGCTGTTTTTAGTTGGGAGATTAAGTTCATTTGAATCCTGAGGGTCCCTAGCGCCCAACTAGCCCACTAGGTACCTCCAGTAAGCGCCACAGAGCTGCGTTGCAGAGAGGTGTAAAAAGTGGCACGACCTGGACCACTTCTCTGCAACGCAGCTCAGTGGCACTTACTGGAAGCACCTGGTGGGCTAGTTAGCCCCCAGGGGCCCACAGGATTGAAGGGGAATTATTTCCCCAACATAAAACGCGCCATTGGGCGTGTTTGCACATGTCACTTCAGGCCCCGTCCCCTCCCTTCCCCACTGTGTAAACAAGCCCTGTGGCCGTTTTTTAAATTGGGAGATTAAGTCCCCTTGAATCCTGAGGATCCCTAGGGGCAAAATAGCCCACTAGGTACGTCCAGTAAGCGCCATTGCAGAGAGGTGTAAAAAGGGGCACGGCCTGCACCACCTCCCTGTAACGCAGAGCAGTGGCGCTTACTGGAAGCACCTGGTGGGCTAGTTGGCCCCCAGGGTCCCTCAGGATTGAAAGGGAATTATTTCCCCAACTTAAAACGCGCCACAGGGCGTGTTTGCACACATCACCTCAGGCCCCGTCCCCTCCCTTCACCACTGTGTAAACGCGCCCTGTGGCCGTTCTAAGTTGAGAGATTAAGTCCCCTTGAATCCTAAGGGTCCCAAGGGTCAAACTAGCCCATTAGGTACCTCCAGTAAGCGCCACAGAGCTGCGTTGCATAGAGGTGTAAAAAGGGGCATGGACTCAGAACACCTGTCTGCAACGCATCTCCCTGGCGCATACTGGAGATACTTGTTGGGCTAATTGGCCCTCAGGGACCCTCAATATCGAAGGGGAATTAATTCCCCAACTTACAACTGGCCAGGGGGCGTGTTTGCACAGTGCTGCAAGGAGGGGTTGTGGCCTCCGGCGCGATGCCGGTCTTTTATTTATTTTATTTTTTAAGAAGGAGGACTGTGTGGCCCCCCTTCTTTTTCTAATTTACTGGCCCTGGGGACCCCATCCCCCAGGGCCTGCACCCTAATTTTTTTTGTTGAAAAAAATATATTTGGCGCTCCCAAGGCCTTAATCGGCCCCGGGGACCCCAACCCTCGGGTCATGGCCTTTTTAAAATTCTTTAGGAGGGGGCTGCGTTGCCCCCCTCCTCAGGCCACTTATGGCCCCGGGGACCCCATCCCCCGGGGCCGGCCTATGTTTTTTATAATTTTTTTAAAATATATATTTATAGAAACACCTAGGACATGCTGGACAAACCGTACGTACCTATCACCATGACGATTTGCGTGATATTCATTAAAAGGCGACTATGCATAGAATGAATCCACATGGAATGTATTTACACCGCTAGTGAAGCTCTGACGTGTCTGACGCCCTACCGTGCCTAATCCCGGCACCCCCGCCGGTGTTTACTCTCCAAGTAGACACCCTTGTTGTTTATTTATACAAACATGGGTAGCTGTTGACAGGCACATTTAATATACACGCACACCAAGCCATTCAAAGGGGATTTGACAAAAATTCGACCAAACTATCCAAGAAACCCCCCTCACGGTTAATAAAATACACATCCACAGCCAGATGTGTAATACTTTTTATTTTACTCTCTGGAAAGGAAACAAACCTCACTTGAGAGTCACAGCGTGCTCCTGGCTGAGCCCAATGCTGTGTTACACCCACCAGTGCCCGCCGAGTGCCTCACACCTCTGTGTTGTATTCCACCAGCTAGTGCGTATGCTATGACACTCTCTAGCCCATGTGCACTGTAACACCACCTCGTGAATATGTCATGCCACACTTGCCTTCGCACGGGTCATATTGCCGCATCTAACGTGCCTTCCTCGATGCCTATGTTATAACGCACAGCGCTATGCCATACATATTACAATCTGGGATCCATATCTTTGTCACAGTGCATATGCAACGTTACACTCCCCAGCACATATTTTATATTACAACTTTAGAGACTAGTTAGGTTACACAACACTGCCCTGTGCATATTACACTCCAAGGCGCATATCGCATAGCACGTGCTAGTGCCTGTGCCATCTCGCGCTCTCCAATGAATCTGTCATTGCGCACAATGTATTGCATATTATATTTCACGCCCCAGTTCATCTTATATCACACTTTTTTGTGCATAGTTTATACCATATACTATATCTAGTTTTTATTTTCAATCGTGCTCTCAGGACTATGTTCTATATAACACTGCGTCCACCTACCCTTTTCACGGGCATTACATTTTGCGATGGGGGTGGAGGGTCAGGGGGTGTTTCTGCCAAGTGAGCCCGGAGTCACAGTCACAAGCGTCCTCTTCTTCCTGAATAAAAGAGAGATTATGCTGCATACTTGTTCATATTTTAAGTAGTTCGCACAGACACACATTTTAAAAACAATAAAGTTCCTAATACCCACCTTCTCTGAACAGTTAGCTTGCTGCCCCATCCACCTCCTCCCTATCCACCTCCTCCCTATCCTCTGTTGTCTGAATCCATGGACTAGCCTCCTCCCTCCTGCCATGCATGGTCTGATGTGCTGCCACTGCCCTCCATTTAGCATGATGTACCAGTCCACTCCTCCTGCCCTCCATTGCCCAATTCTATGGCCCATCATTGACCTCCTGCTTAGCCTCTGTGCCTAGCTTGCTGCCCCTATTCTCCTTCCCCCCTGCCCTCCGATGTCTTTGTGCATGCCCCTGCTTCATCCTTTTTGCCCACCATGTTCCATGGACCTGCCTCTCCTATATACTCTGAGTGTTCTGTTGAGCTGCCACTCCCCTCCCACCTGCCTAGCATTGTCAGATGACTGTAACCTGTCCCTGCCACCTCCATCCTGCCTGTCCACATGCCATGCCCCTATCCTCTTCCTCCTGTCCTCCATGGTCCATTTTACTGCCAAACCCTTCTGCCCTCCCTGGTCTGTTGTGCTGCAACTGCTACTCCTGCCTGCCCCGCGCGGTCTGTTGTGAGGCCCCTTCCCCTGAACTCTCTTGTCTGTGCTCAGGTCCTGACCCTCCCTTATATCCTCCATGGTCCTTTGTGCATGTCCCTGCACCCTACCTCTTGCCCATCATAGCCATTGTGCTGCCACTAACCCTCCCGCTTGCCATGCATGGTCTTCTGTGCTGCCATGGCCCCTCCCACCTTCCCTGACTGGTCAGCTAGCTGCCCCTGACCCCCCCCACCTTCCCTCCATGGTCTGTGTGTATGACATCATAGTCTCATTGTTGCTCTCCATGGTGTGTCTTGTTTCTAGTGCCCATCCTGCCTGACCTCCATGGTCATCTTGCTGCTCCTGCCCTGCCCCCTTGCCCCCAACCCTCTGTTTCCATGTGCAGACCCCTATTCCCTCCCTCCTGGCTTGTCTGTTCTATTGTAATGCCCCTGATCCGTCCCTCCTGCCCTTTATGGTCTGTTATGTTGCAGCTTTCTCTCCTGTCTGTCCATTATGGAGTAGATAGGAGTGGCAGGTCCATGGAACATGATGGGCAAAAAGGATGGAGCAGAGGCATGCACAAAGATATCGGAGGGCAGGGGGAAGGAGAATAGGGGCAGCAGGCTAAGCACAGAGGCTAAGCAGGAGGTCAATGATGGGGCATAGAATTGGGCAATGGAGGGCAGGAGGAGTGTACTGGTACATCCTGCTAAATGGAGGGCAGTGGCAGCACATCAGACCATGCATGGCAGGAGGGAGGAGGCTAGTCCATGCATTCAGACAAACAGAGGATAGGGGAGGTGGTTGGGGCAGCAAGCTAACTGTTCAGAGAAGGTGGGTATTAGGAACTTTATTGTTTTTAAAATGTGTGTCTGTGCAAACTACTTAAAATATGAACAAGTATGCAGCATAATCTCACTTTTATTCAGGAAGAAGAGAACGTTTGTGACTGTGACTCCGGGCTCACTTGGCAGAAACACCCCCTGACCCTCCACCCCCCATCGCAAAATGTAATGCCTGTGAAAAGGGTAGGTGAACACAGTGTTATATAGTATACAGTCCTGAGAGCACGATTGAAAATGAAAACTAGATATAGTGTATGGTATAAACTGTGCAACAAAAAGTGTGATATAAGATGAACCGGGGCGTGAAATATAATATGCAATACATTGTGCGCAATGACAGATTCATTGGAGAGCACGAGATAGCACAGGCACTAGCGCGTGCTATGCGATATGCACCTTGGAGTGTAATATGCACAGAATATGCACAGGGCAGTGTTGTGTAACCTGACTAGTCTCTAAAGTTGTAATATAAAGTATGTGCTGGGGAGTGTAACGTTGCATATGCACTGTGACAAAGATATGGGTCCCAGATTGTAATATGTATGGCATAGCGCTGTGCGTTATAATAGGCATCGAGGAAGGCACGTTAGATGGGGCAATATAACACGTGCGAAGGCAAGTGTGGCATGACATATTCACTGGGTTGTGTTACAGTGCACATGGGCTAGAGAGTGTCATAGCATATGCACTAGCTGGTGGAATACAACACAGAGGTGTGTGGCACTTGGCGGGCACTGGTGGGTGTAACACAGCATTGGGCTCAGCCAGGAGCGCGCTGTGACTCTCAAGTGAGGTTCGTCTCCTTTCCAGAGAGTAAAATAAAAAGTATTACACATCTGGCGGTGGATGTGTGTTTTATTAACTGTGAGGGGGGTTTCTTGCATAGTTTTGGACGAATTTTTGGAGAAGTGTGGCTCACTGGTTAGAGGAGGCAGACCTGGAAGCAGAGGTCAGCCCGGGACCAGGGTTCAATTCCCGGCCCGGCTGGGTCTTGAGTCCATAAATGTCCATGGACTCGATAATTCTCGCTCCAGTGCATACTCAATTCATGGGTTCACACTCTGCGACTCTGGGCAATAGCTTGCTTAATCTCCACATGGGCCCCTCGCGGCGGGATGCCTGGCTTTCACCTTGCGGATGCCCTGCCGGGTTATCTCACAGGGGAATACCAGGACGGGTTCCCTAAGCAAGCGCTTAGAGACCGCTTGGTGATTTGCGCTATATAAATTCCTGCACATTTACATTTACATTTGAATGACTTGGTGTGCGTGTGTATGAAATGACCCGCCAATAGCTACCCATGTTTGTATAAATAAACGACAAGGGTGTCTACTTGGAGAGTACCCACCGGCAGGGGCACCGGGAGTAGGCAGGGTAGGGCGTCAGACACGTCAGAGCTTCACTAGCGGTGTAAATACATTCCACATGGATTCATTGTATGCATAGTCGCCTTTTAATGAATATCACGCAAATCGTCATGGTGATAGGTACGTACGGTTTGTTCAGCATGTCCTAGGTGTTTCTATAAATATATTTAAAAAAAACAACAACAAAGGCCGGCCCCGGGGGATGGGGTCCCCGGGGCCATAAGTGGCCTGAGGAGGGGGACAACGCAGCCCCCCTCCTAAAGAATATAAAAAAAAAAAAAGGCCATGCCCGGGGGTTGGGGTCCCCAGGGCCGATTAAGGCCTCGGGAGGAGGGCCACGCAGCCCCCTTCCAAGTATTTTTTTCTAAAAAAAACAATTAGGGCAGGCCCTGGGGGATGGGGTCCCCAGGTCCAATAAATTAGAAAAAGAAGGGGGGGCCCACACAGCCCCCCTTCTTAAAAAAAATTTAAAAAAAGACCGGCATCGTGCCAGACGCCACGCCCCCTCCTTGCAGCACTCTGCAAACGCGCCCCCTGGCGAGTTGTAAGTTGGGGAATTAATTCCCCTTCAGTATCTCCAGTATGCGCCAGGGAGCTGCATTGCAGACAGGTGTTCTGAGGACACGCCCCTTTTTACACCTCTCTGCAACGCAGCTCTGTGGCGCTTACTGGAGGTACCTAGTGGGCTAGTTTGACCCTAGGGACCCTTAGGATTCAAGGGGACTTAATCTCTCAACTTAGAACGGCCACAGGGCGCGTTTACACAGTGTTGAAGGGAGGGGACAGGGCCAGAGGTGACATGTGCAAACACGCCCTGTGGCGCGTTTTAAGTTGGGGAAATAATTCCCTTTCAATCCTGAGGGACCCTGGGGGCCAACTAGCCCACCAGGTGCTTCCAATAAGTGCCACTGCGCTGCATTGCAGAGAGGTGGTGCAGGCCGTGCCCCTTTTTTACACCTCTCTGCAATGGCGCTTACTGGACGTACCTAGTGGGCTATTTTGCCCCTAGGGACCCTCAGGATTCAAGGGGACTTAATCTCCCAAATTAAAACGGCCACAGGGCGTGTTTACACAGTGGGGAAGGGAGGGACGGGGCCTGAGGTGACGTGTGCAAACACGCCCTATGGCGCGTTTTAAGTTGGGGAAATAATTCCCCTTCAATCCTGAGGGCCCCTGGGGCCTAACTAGCCCACCAGGTGCTTCCAGTAAGCGCCACTGCGCTGCGTTGCAGCGAGGTGGTCCAGGCCGTGCCACTTTTTCTACACCTCTCTACAACGCAGCTCTGTGGCGCTTACTGGAGGTACCTAGTGGGCTAGTTTGACCCTAGGGACCCTTAGGATTCAAGGGGACTTAATCTCCCAAATTAAAACGGCCACAGGGCGTGTTTACACAGTGGGGAAGGGAGGGGACGGGGCCTGAGGTGACTTGTACAAATACGTCCTATGGTGCATTTTAAGAGGTAGTATTAATCCACCTGCCCTATTATATACTAGGGGCTTACAAAGGAGGTCCTGCTAATCACAGGGGGACCACAACGCATAGTGTTCCCTATTGTATGTAGGTGTTTTCACTGTATTCTAAGTGTCTTTTAACATAGCACTGGCTCTAAGGCTGGTTAGTCAGACTCAGTTACCACCAGTATCCGTCTGAAAAAGTTGAGGGTACAGGATAATTTTGCAACAAGGCTTCTTTCTGTTTTTTTATTTGTTCTTCCTGCATGCTATCCTTCTTCCTGCACTGGACTTCTGTTGCTTCTTTCTGCATTTCTTTGTTTTCTTTCTGTGCGTTTTTTCTTCTTTCTTCACATGTCCTATCTCTGTAGGCATAGTTAGAAATTAGCATTTAAAAAACCTTTGAAATTCACTGAAAAAACCATAGGTTTCAGGCACGTTATAGTTAGGAATTAGCATTTAAAAAACCTTCGAAATTCACTGAAAAAACCATAGGTTTCAGGGGCGTTATAGTTAGCTGGACTTTTCACTCGTACAAAACCATTGAAATTCCCCAGTTATAGTTAGTTCAGCTAACTATAACTCGCGCGCCCGCAATGCACTGCTGATGACGTCACATATTACAGGTGAACAAGATCGTTTTTACGATCGAAACGCGTCCGGGGCGGACACTTGTCTGCACACTCTCTTAATTTTGGTGATATGCAATAAATCTACAAAGAAGCTGTAACCTGTTTCCTTGGATGTTAGTTTTCTAAGAACACTTTAAAGACTTTGGTGGACCGTACCTGTTGATCCCTGGATCGACATCCAGTAACTCAGGTTTTCTTTGTGTATATATATATATACATACACCAAACCCCTCCAGTCAAGAAAGGTAGAGGCCACGCAGGGGATTTCTTCGGAGACGTTTATTTAGACAGCAATTATGGCATGATGCATTTCGGCTGCCTTCAGCCTTCTTCGGATGCCGCTGCAAGTCAAAGAGATGCCCCGCCTGCGTCCTTTAACAGTCCTGCTCCCTCCCATTGGCGGGAGTTACTGACCATCCCTCATCACCTGACCAGCAAACTACGGGAGTGCTGTGAATACTACATCTCCCAGGTGACACCTTGCTGGAACCGATGCTGAGAGGGAATGTGTCAGTCCAGTTGAATACTTGCAGAGTAGGAATAGGGCGCAGAGAGTCCGATTTTGAAAATGTCTTTGATATTAAAACAAACTCTCCCTCGAGTCCCCGTAACATCCCAGCCTCAAAAAATAAGTTTACAACAGGCCACGAACAGGAAACCAATGCGACCTGCTCCTCGTAGAATCCCGAGCTGTATGAACAGAAGCCCTTGCTTAGCTCACTTGTAGAGGCGGACTGTGGTATATCCAATCACTTGGAAACAAAAACACTGCTGTCGCAGGAGCCAGTGATACCTCAGCCAACTTGTAGGATGGGACCTCTATACACGCCTCTGGCCGACGTGAAAATATACACCAAACCCCTCCAGTCAAGAAAGGTAGAGGCCACGCAGGGGATTTCTTCGGAGACGTTTATTTAGACAGCAATTATGGCATGATGCATTTCGGCTGCCTTCAGCCTTCTTCGGATGCCGCTGCAAGTCAAAGAGATGCCCCGCCTGCGTCCTTTAACAGTCCTGCTCCCTCCCATTGGCGGGAGTTACTGACCATCCCTCATCACCTGACCAGCAAACTACGGGAGTGCTGTGAATACTACATCTCCCAGGTGACACCTTGCTGGAACCGATGCTGAGAGGGAATGTGTCAGTCCAGTTGAATACTTGCAGAGTAGGAATAGGGCGCAGAGAGTCCGATTTTGAAAATGTCTTTGATATTAAAACAAACTCTCCCTCGAGTCCCCGTAACATCCCAGCCTCAAAAAATAAGTTTACAACAGGCCACGAACAGGAAACCAATGCGACCTGCTCCTCGTAGAATCCCGAGCTGTATGAACAGAAGCCCTTGCTTAGCTCACTTGTAGAGGCGGACTGTGGTATATCCAATCACTTGGAAACAAAAACACTGCTGTCGCAGGAGCCAGTGATACCTCAGCCAACTTGTAGGATGGGACCTCTATACACGCCTCTGGCCGACGTGAAAATATACACCAAACCCCTCCAGTCAAGAAAGGTAGAGGCCACGCAGGGGATTTCTTCGGAGACGTTTATTTAGACAGCAATTATGGCATGATGCATTTCGGCTGCCTTCAGCCTTCTTCGGATGCCGCTGCAAGTCAAAGAGATGCCCCGCCTGCGTCCTTTAACAGTCCTGCTCCCTCCCATTGGCGGGAGTTACTGACCATCCCTCATCACCTGACCAGCAAACTACGGGAGTGCTGTGAATACTACATCTCCCAGGTGACACCTTGCTGGAACCGATGCTGAGAGGGAATGTGTCAGTCCAGTTGAATACTTGCAGAGTAGGAATAGGGCGCAGAGAGTCCGATTTTGAAAATGTCTTTGATATTAAAACAAACTCTCCCTCGAGTCCCCGTAACATCCCAGCCTCAAAAAATAAGTTTACAACAGGCCACGAACAGGAAACCAATGCGACCTGCTCCTCGTAGAATCCCGAGCTGTATGAACAGAAGCCCTTGCTTAGCTCACTTGTAGAGGCGGACTGTGGTATATCCAATCACTTGGAAACAAAAACACTGCTGTCGCAGGAGCCAGTGATACCTCAGCCAACTTGTAGGATGGGACCTCTATACACGCCTCTGGCCGACGTGAAAATATACACCAAACCCCTCCAGTCAAGAAAGGTAGAGGCCACGCAGGGGATTTCTTCGGAGACGTTTATTTAGACAGCAATTATGGCATGATGCATTTCGGCTGCCTTCAGCCTTCTTCGGATGCCGCTGCAAGTCAAAGAGATGCCCCGCCTGCGTCCTTTAACAGTCCTGCTCCCTCCCATTGGCGGGAGTTACTGACCATCCCTCATCACCTGACCAGCAAACTACGGGAGTGCTGTGAATACTACATCTCCCAGGTGACACCTTGCTGGAACCGATGCTGAGAGGGAATGTGTCAGTCCAGTTGAATACTTGCAGAGTAGGAATAGGGCGCAGAGAGTCCGATTTTGAAAATGTCTTTGATATTAAAACAAACTCTCCCTCGAGTCCCCGTAACATCCCAGCCTCAAAAAATAAGTTTACAACAGGCCACGAACAGGAAACCAATGCGACCTGCTCCTCGTAGAATCCCGAGCTGTATGAACAGAAGCCCTTGCTTAGCTCACTTGTAGAGGCGGACTGTGGTATATCCAATCACTTGGAAACAAAAACACTGCTGTCGCAGGAGCCAGTGATACCTCAGCCAACTTGTAGGATGGGACCTCTATACACGCCTCTGGCCGACGTGAACATATACACCAAACCCCTCCAGTCAAGAAAGGTAGAGGCCACGCAGGGGATTTCTTCGGAGACGTTTATTTAGACAGCAATTATGGCATGATGCATTTCGGCTGCCTTCAGCCTTCTTCGGATGCCGCTGCAAGTCAAAGAGATGCCCCGCCTGCGTCCTTTAACAGTCCTGCTCCCTCCCATTGGCGGGAGTTACTGACCATCCCTCATCACCTGACCAGCAAACTACGGGAGTGCTGTGAATACTACATCTCCCAGGTGACACCTTGCTGGAACCGATGCTGAGAGGGAATGTGTCAGTCCAGTTGAATACTTGCAGAGTAGGAATAGGGCGCAGAGAGTCCGATTTTGAAAATGTCTTTGATATTAAAACAAACTCTCCCTCGAGTCCCCGTAACATCCCAGCCTCAAAAAATAAGTTTACAACAGGCCACGAACAGGAAACCAATGCGACCTGCTCCTCGTAGAATCCCGAGCTGTATGAACAGAAGCCCTTGCTTAGCTCACTTGTAGAGGCGGACTGTGGTATATCCAATCACTTGGAAACAAAAACACTGCTGTCGCAGGAGCCAGTGATACCTCAGCCAACTTGTAGGATGGGACCTCTATACACGCCTCTGGCCGACGTGAAAATATACACCAAACCCCTCCAGTCAAGAAAGGTAGAGGCCACGCAGGGGATTTCTTCGGAGACGTTTATTTAGACAGCAATTATGGCATGATGCATTTCGGCTGCCTTCAGCCTTCTTCGGATGCCGCTGCAAGTCAAAGAGATGCCCCGCCTGCGTCCTTTAACAGTCCTGCTCCCTCCCATTGGCGGGAGTTACTGACCATCCCTCATCACCTGACCAGCAAACTACGGGAGTGCTGTGAATACTACATCTCCCAGGTGACACCTTGCTGGAACCGATGCTGAGAGGGAATGTGTCAGTCCAGTTGAATACTTGCAGAGTAGGAATAGGGCGCAGAGAGTCCGATTTTGAAAATGTCTTTGATATTAAAACAAACTCTCCCTCGAGTCCCCGTAACATCCCAGCCTCAAAAAATAAGTTTACAACAGGCCACGAACAGGAAACCAATGCGACCTGCTCCTCGTAGAATCCCGAGCTGTATGAACAGAAGCCCTTGCTTAGCTCACTTGTAGAGGCGGACTGTGGTATATCCAATCACTTGGAAACAAAAACACTGCTGTCGCAGGAGCCAGTGATACCTCAGCCAACTTGTAGGATGGGACCTCTATACACGCCTCTGGCCGACGTGAAAATATACACCAAACCCCTCCAGTCAAGAAAGGTAGAGGCCACGCAGGGGATTTCTTCGGAGACGTTTATTTAGACAGCAATTATGGCATGATGCATTTCGGCTGCCTTCAGCCTTCTTCGGATGCCGCTGCAAGTCAAAGAGATGCCCCGCCTGCGTCCTTTAACAGTCCTGCTCCCTCCCATTGGCGGGAGTTACTGACCATCCCTCATCACCTGACCAGCAAACTACGGGAGTGCTGTGAATACTACATCTCCCAGGTGACACCTTGCTGGAACCGATGCTGAGAGGGAATGTGTCAGTCCAGTTGAATACTTGCAGAGTAGGAATAGGGCGCAGAGAGTCCGATTTTGAAAATGTCTTTGATATTAAAACAAACTCTCCCTCGAGTCCCCGTAACATCCCAGCCTCAAAAAATAAGTTTACAACAGGCCACGAACAGGAAACCAATGCGACCTGCTCCTCGTAGAATCCCGAGCTGTATGAACAGAAGCCCTTGCTTAGCTCACTTGTAGAGGCGGACTGTGGTATATCCAATCACTTGGAAACAAAAACACTGCTGTCGCAACTATAACTCACGCGACCGCAATCCTCTGCTGATGACGTCAGATATTACTTCACTGATGACATATGTGTCTTTCTGAAAAAACAATATTTGTAATATATGTATAGCTAAAAATTAATGGAAGAAGACATGGGTAAATAAGTGTCTAAATACAGTGATGTAATATCTGACGTCATCAGCAGAGGATTGCGCAGAGGATTGCGGTCGCGTGAGTTATAGTTGCCTGCACTAACTATAACGGGGGAATTTCAATGGTTTTTCACGAGTGAAATGTCCAGCTAACTATAACATGTGTGAAACCTATGGTTTTTTAAGTGATATATATATGTATATATATATCCACATATATATGTACATGTACATATACATATATATATTCAATGAAAAAACCAAAGGTTTCACACATGTTATAGTTAGCTGGACATTTCACTCGTAAAAAACCATTGAAATTCCCCCGTTATAGTTAGTTCAGCTAACTATAACTCGCGCGCCCGCAATGCACTGCTGATGACGTCACATATTACATCACTCATGACATGGTCAGTGACATCACTCATGACATCACTGATGACATCTCAAATGACATCACTGATGACATCACTGATGACATCATCCAGTGAATGTGTGTTTTTCTGAAAATTAAATATGTTTTATATATGTATATCTCAAGGTCGATGGAAGAATAAATGGGTATATAAGTGTCTAAATGGATGATTTGTTTTTGAAAAATTGATTGTGTAACTGACTGATTAAGTGTATCATAGTGAATACATGGCTTAGTGAGTAATGTTTAAATATGTAAATATCTGTATCAGTCTCTCACTTTGTGTATAAGTGGCTGCATGGGTTGGTGAGTAGCTACATGGGTGTCTATATAGGTTATTAGTTGGTTTTTTGAGTATCAGTCTGAGTGGCTGCATGGTTCGGTGGGGGGTATTACGTAGTGCATAGGTGCATGAATGAGTGACTCACTGTTTGTATGTGTTGAACACAGCATGTGTGCAGGACTGTATGGGTGGATGAGTGTGTGTATGGGTGTGTTAGTGAGTGAATGACTGTCTCAATAGTGTCTTTATGAGTAACTACATATGTTTTAAACTAGTATATGTGACTATTGGTGTATATATGTGAGTATATGTGAGAGTGAGAGATTGAAAGAGTTCCTGTATGAATAAGTATGTGTTTCTATAAGTGATTGTTTAAAAGACTAAGTATGTGTAAGTTTCCGTAGAAGTAAGTGTGGTGGTGTGTGTATAACTGTATATGCAAGTAAATGTATGTTTGATTCTTTATTAGCATGAGTGACTATGTGTGTGAGTAACTCTATGGATGAGTGGCATTGTGTAACAGGATGTATAGGTGCATGAGTACATATGATGAGTGAGTACATGTATGAGTGACTGTATAGGACTGTTGGTGAATGAGTGGATGTGTATGTGGATCTTAGAATTACTGAAGAGGTTGTTGTAACTGGTATTGGTATGTCCATTGTTTTGAAAATGTTAGTCTCTATTTTTGAATGTGTGTATCAAAGGTTATATTAGGGTGAGAGGAGGTCTGCCACTCTATCACAAGGATGATGTCATCAGTGATGTCATCAGTGATGTCATTTGAGATGTCATCAGTGATGTCATGAGTGATGTCACTGACCATGTCATGAGTGATGTAATATGTGACGTCATCAGCAGTGCATTGCGGGCGCGCGAGTTATAGTTAGCTGAACTAACTATAACGGGGGAATTTCAATGGTTTTTTACGAGTGAAATGTCCAGCTAACTATAACATGTGTGAAACCTTTGGTTTTTTCATTGAATTTCTAAGGTTTTTTAAATGCTAATTCCTAACTATAACGTGTGTGAAACCCATGGTTTTTTCAGTGAATTTGCAAGGTTTTTTAAATGCTAATTTCTAACTATGCCTACAGAGATAGGACATGTGAAGAAAGAAGAAAAAATGCACAGAAAGAAACAAAAGAAGTGCAGAAAGAAGCAACAGAAGTCCTCAAATACGAAGATAAGTGCAGGAAGAAGGATAACGTGCAGAAAGAACAAAAAGAAGAGCAGAAAGAAGCCTTGTTGCAAAATCATCCTGTACTCTCAACTTTTTCAGACGGATACTGGTGGTAACTGAGTCTGACTAGCCAGTGCTATGTTAAAAGACACTTAGAATACAGTGAAAACACCTACATACACTAGGGAACATTATGCGTTGGGGTCCCCCTGTGATTAGCATGACCTCCTCTGTAAGCCCCTAGTACATAATAGGGCATGGGGATTAAAACTACCTCTTAAAACAGGCCACAGGGCGTTTTTGCACACGTTAACTCAGGCCCCGTCCCCTCCCTTCACCACTGTGTAAACACGCCCTGTGTCCATTTTTAGTTGGGAGATTAAGTTCATTTGAATCCTGAGGGTCCCTAGGGTCCAACTAGCCCACTAGGTACCTCCAGTAAATGCCACAGAGCTGTGTTGCAGAGAGGTGTAAAAAGTGGCACGGCCTGGACCACCTCCTTGCAATGCAGCTCAGTGGCGCTTACTGGAAGCACTTGGTGGGCTAGTTAGCCCCCAGGGGCCCTCAGTATTGAAGGGAAATTATATCCCCAATTTAAAACGTGCCATAGTGCGTGTTTGCACACGTCACCTCAGGCCCCGTCCCCTCCCTTCACCACTGTGTAAACGCGCCCTGTGGCTGTTCTAAGTTGAGAGATTAAGTCCCCTTGAATCCTAAGGGTCCCTAGGGTCAAACTAGACCACTAGGTACCTCCAGTAAGCGCCACAGAGCTGCGTTGCAGAGAGGTGTAAAAAGGGGCTTGGCCTCAGAACACCTGTCTGCAGCACAGCTCCCTGGCGCATACTGGAGATGCCTGTTGGGGGCGCGTTTGCAGAGTGCTGCACGGAGGGGGCATGGCCTCCGGCACGATGCCAGTCTTTTATTTATTTTAATTTTTTAAGAAGGGGGGCTGTGTGGTTCCCCTTCTTATTCTAATTTATTGGCCCTGATGACCCCATCCCCCAGGGCCTGTCTCCTAATTATATTTTTTTGACCCCAATCCCTAGGGCCGGCCACTGTTTTTTATTATTTTAAAAAAATATTTATTTATAGACACACCTAGGACATGCTGGACAAACCGTACGTACCTATCACCATGACGATTTGCGGGATATTCATTAAAAGGCGACTATGCATGCAATGAATCCACGTGGAATGTATTTACACTACTAGTGAAGCTCTGACATGTCTGATGCCCTACCGTGCCTAATCCCGGTAGACACCCTTGTCGTTTATTTATACAAACATGGGTAGCTATTGACGGGCACATTTATTACACATGCACACCAAGCCATTCAAAGGGGATTCGACAAAAATTCGACCAAAACTATGCAAGAAACCCCCCTCACGGTTAATAAAACACACATCCACTGCCGGATGTGTAATACTTTTTATTTTACTCTCTGGAAAGGGGATGAACATCACTTGAGAGTCACGTGACAGAGCCCAATGCTGTGTTACACCCACCATTGCCTGCCGAGTGCCACACACCTCTGTGTTGTATTCCACTAGCTAGTGCATATGCTATGACACTCTCTAGCCCATGTGCACTGTAACACCACCCGTGAATATGTCATGCCACACTTGTCTTCGCACGGGTTATATTGCCCCATCTAACGTGCCTTCCTCGATGCCTATGTTATAACGCACAGTGCTATGCCATACATATTACAATCTGCGATCCATATCTGTGTCACAGTGCATATGCAACGTTACACTCCCCAGCACATATTTTATATTACAACTTTAGAGACTAGTTAGGTTACACAACACTGCCCTGTGCATATTACACTCCAAGGCGCATATCGCATAGCACGCGCTAGTGCCTGTGCTATCTCGCGCTCTCCAATGAATCTGTCATTGCGCACAATGTATTGCATATTATATTTCACGCCCGGTTCATCTTATATCACACTTTTTGGTGCATAGTTTATACCATACACTATATCTAGTTTTCATTTTCAATCGTGCTCTCAGGACTATGTTCTATATAACACTGTGTTCACCTACCCTTTTCACGGGCATTACATTTTGCGATAGGGGGTGGAGGGTCAGGGGGTGTTTCTGCCAAGTGAGCCCGGAGTCACAGTCACAAACGTCCTCTTCTTCCTGAATAAAAGTGAGATTATGCTGCATACTTGTTCATATTTTAAGTAGTTCGCACAGACTCAATGTTTTAAAAACAATAAAGTTCCTAATACCCGCCTTCTCTGAACAGTTAGCTTGCTGCCCCATCCCCCTCCTCCCTATCCTCTGTTGTGTGAATCCATGGAATAGCCTCCTCCCTCCTGCCATGCATGGTCTGATGTGCTGCCACTGCCCTCAATTTAGTATGATGTACCAGTCCACTCCTCCTGCCCTCCATTGCCCAATTCTATGCCCCATCATTGACCTCCTGCTTAAACTCTGTGCTTAGCTTGCTGCCCCTATTCTCCTTCCCCCTGCCCTCCGATGTCTTTGTGCATGCCCCTGCTCCATCCTTTTTGCCCACCATGTCCCATGGACCTGCCACTCCTATCTACTCTGAGTGTTCTGTTGAGCTGCCACTCCCCTCCCACCTGCCTAGCATTGTCAGATGACTGTAACCTGTCCCTGCCACCTCCACCCTGCCTGTCCACATGCCATGCCCCTATCCTCTTCCTCCTGTCCTACATGGTCCATTGTACTGCCACACCCTTCTGCCCTCCCTGGTCTGTTGTGCTGCAACTGCTCCTCCTGCGTGCCCCGTGTGGTCTGTTGTGAGGTCCCTTCCCCTGAACTTTCTTGTCTGTGCACAGGTCCTGACCCTCCCTTCTATCCTCCATCGTCCTTTGTGCATGCCCCTGCACCCTCCTTCTTGCCCATCATAGCCATTGGTCTTCTGTGCTGCCATGGCCCCTCCCACCTTCCCTGTGTGGTCAGTTAGCTGCCCCTGACCCCCTCCCACCTTCCCTCCATGGTCTGTGTGTATGCCATCACAGTCTCACTGTTGCTCTTCATGGTGTGTCTTGCTTCTAGTGCCCATCCTGCCTGACCTCCATGGCTATCTTGCTGCTCCTGCCCTGCCCCCTTGCCCCCAGCCCTCTGTTTACATGTGAAGACCCCTACTCCCTCCCTCCTGGCTTGTCTGTTCCATTGTAATGCCCCTGATCCATCCCTACTGCCCTTTATGGTCTGTAATGCTGCAGCTTTCTCTCCTGTCTGTCCATTATGGTCAGCTAGCTACCATTGCCTCTTGCCCCTCTGTTCTCTGTTGTCCATGTGCATGGTCCTGTCCCCTCCCTCTTGCTTTCTATGAATTGTTGTGCTGCACTCCCGTCCTGCATGCCCTGTGTGGTGTATTGTGCTGCTGCAAACCCTGATGCCTGCCCTGCAGGGTCAGTTTGGTGCACCTCTCCATGCCCCTCTTGTCCTCTGTTATCCAAGTCCATGTCCCTATCCCATTTCCTTCCATGATCCAATGTACCATACTTGCGAACATTTTGAACTTGGTAAGAGGGAGATTTTGAAAAAAAACTGGGGTATTGATTTTCCCCTTTGAGTTACATTGAAAAAGAGGATATTGTAGACAGGAGACAGATCAAATAAAGCCCATTTGAGCTTAAAAACATTGGACGTTTCCTGGCTGAATCGGGTCTGTTGGCATGTATGGTTGTACTACCATTGCCTCTTCCTTCTGCCCACAATGGTCTATTACATTGCCACAGCCTTGAAGGAGGGTAGATTTTGTATCACAGGGGGCCCCTGGCCCGTTCTGTCCACACCTGAAGTATGAGACCCTTGTCCTTGCCCCGCCAGCCGCATTTGTAGGCCGTATTAAATTGACCAGCGGGTCCTGTGTTGCTATATAATTATCCTGAGACATCCTTACCACTCAGCCAGCATAAAACCCCTGTGTAGGCCCTTCTGTTCAATATGTAGGCCTCTTTGTTAAATTGACCATAGCTCTGCAATTTTAGTGTATAGCAGTCTGAAGGCAGGTCTGCGAGGCCTTCTGCTCCAAACTAGTAGCCCCCACCCTACCCAAGTGCTCCGTGCTCGGTATCAAAGTTCAACATCCCACTGAAGCTGTCGACATACAGTAGGCTGCATCCTGGACTGGTACTTGCTTCCTGGGCAGGTTTCCCGCTTTTAGGAAGTGGCAACCGCAGAGCGTCAAGTTAGGAGAACTGAGGAGATTTTGTACATGAATATATTGAATTCCCGTACAATACCCATTATTTTCTGCTTGCTCTATGGAACTTACGATAAGCGATTGGCCTGAGAGACTGACCTTTTCACCCAGTCCATTGTCAGCATTAAGTGGGTAAATGACGAAATGTCTGGTAAAATCTGCAGACGAAGCTTTTGGGTAGCATACGTAGGTAGATGTAGCGTGCAAAGGAGCCCACAAAATGATATAAAAAGGGAGCACCCACAGATATCGACGGACTACCTCGCCGTCTGTATGTAGGTTAACAGGCTGTGCAGGTTTTCCCCAAGAGCTGGGAGCTCTTGTCTTCCTTTGCTTGAAATGTCTTGCTCTGCTTTGCTTGAAGTATCTTATTCTATTTTACCTATATGAAATGTCATGTTATGTTTAACCATTGTTCTCTTTACTTTTGCATTTAAAAGATTTTGTATTGTAATTGCAGGAATGCTTGCTCTAAGAGTAAACGTGAGTGTTCCTAGGTAACATTTTCCTTGGTGTAACTTGTTTCTCATGATGCATTTATAGATGTGTTTTCTCTCTCTCTCTGTCAGTACATTAATTAAGATACAGAGAATATCATGACAGCTGTATGATTATCTGGATTCTGTATTTTGTACTTTATGTCTCTATTCTGCGGTTTCTTTGAAGTTGTATCTTCTCATTAAACTGCCATTGTATTCTGCCACCAATTCCATGTCTCATATGTCTGTTTTCTTCATTTTTGGAGCAAGCGTTCCTAGGCACCCCGGCTCAAATTAAGGTGCCCCTTTTGTCCCTGACTCACTCTCCTGCTCAGTTCTGTGGTGGCTCCCGGGGCTCTGGGGACCGCCTCTAGCTTCCTTGACCCGTAATAGATCTTCCCTCCAACAGCCTCTCTTGCAAGTCCTGTATTGTTGGTTTGTTGCCCCTGCCCCCCTTTCCACTGCCCTCCATAGTCTGTTGTGCTTCCACGGCCCTTCCTGCCTGCTCAGTGTGGTTAAATTGTTGCCTTTGCACTCTCCTACCTGCCTTCAATTTTCAGAGTCCGTGCCCCTGGCCTTTGCCTCTCAACAGTATCCCAATGAACAACTAGATTGCTAACATTCTATATTTATTACAAAAGTGTGGAACGCCTGACATCATCTTGATGTAATCAAAACTGTAATACCTAGAGCATTTCCTTTAGAAATTACATATATGAGAGGGTCTTATTGGCATCAAAATTATGGTTAGTGCTCTAAAAGACTAAAATAAGGACATTTTGTCTGAGTTTTCAAATAGCGACAAAGCACTTTTAAATTATTTGTTATCTTTATGTTTTTTTTATCCAGTTGACCACTTGATTAAATGTTGCACTTAGGGGAGAGGATGTGGTGTTACTTCCAGAACTGCAGACTTTGCAACTGGGGAACCAGGTTGAAGTTTCTGCTTCAGCTCGACATTCTGTGATTCTGGTCAAATCACTTAGTCTCCCCATGTCTACAACCAAAATGAATTTGTGCTTGTGTGATGTAACCAATGCTCATGTAAAGCACTCCAATACCTGACAAGTCTGCACTATATAACACTGCAAAAACACTAAATAATAAGTGTTTTGCACACTTCTGTCATTGGGCTATATTTGGGCTACATCTGGGTGATTTTGGGCTACATTTGGGCTCTTTTGTCTCCGGTGGCCATCTTGGGAGATTTATTTGTTATGAAGTTTCCTAATTTCCTCATGTACTGCAGTCTCCTCAGTAGGAAATGCTTTCAGTTTTTTACGTTGATTCCATCATGAAGGTATTCAGATATGTCACACATTTGCCATAAATTCTGAATGTTAGCACTCTAGTTGCTCATTATATCACTGTAGTAAAACTACTGTTCACCATGGAAGTCTGCTCCTGGTATTAAAAGTGCATGTTTCAGTCTGCATGTCAGAATTTTTTAATGAAATAGAAGAGGATTTGAGAAGTCACTCAAAATGTGCCCTCATTTTCTTTCTTCAGCATTAATGATAATTTCTATGGCAAAATGAACCCCCTCATTGTGTTCCTTTTTAAATTAAATGTTTTAAGTGTTACCAGTTTATTCCAATCAAGATGGCTTCAGGTGTGCCATACTTTTGTCATAATGAAGACAGTAAGCGCTCTAGTTGTTTTTAAGAACATTCTGGGACATTCTGTCATTGGGCTATACTTGGGCTACATCTGGGTGATATTTGGGCTACATTTGGGCTCTTTTGTCTCTGGTGGCCATCTTGGGAGACTTATTTGTTATGAAGTTTCCTAATTTCCTCATTTACTGCAGTCTCCTCAGTAGGAAATACTTTCAGTTTTTTACTTTGATTCCATCAAGAAGGCATTCAGATGTGTCACACATTTGCCATAAATTCAGAATGTTAGCACTCTTTTTGCTCATTAGATCACTGTAGTAAAGCTACTGCTCACCAGGGAAAACTGCTGCTGGTATTGAAAGTGCATGTTTCAGTCTGCATGTCAGAATTTTTTAATGAAATAGAAGAGGATTTGAGAAGTCACTCAAAATGTGCCCTAATTTTTCTTTCTGCAGCACTAATCATACTTTTTATGGAAAAATGAACCCCCTCATTTTGTTCCTTTTGAAATTAAATGTTTTAAGAGTTACCACTTTATTCCAAGCAAGATGGCTTCAGGTGTGCCATACGTTTATCATAGGTAGGACTGTTAGCGCTCTAGTAGTTCTTTGGAACACTCTGGGAAGCTGCAGTAGAACACAAAGGAATCAACTGACAGTCTCTGCCCTTGTTGGATGTACATGTTTTACTGAGAATGTCAGACTTCATTCTCACATGACTGAGAAAGATAATGTGAATTTACAGAAAATAAGCTCTCAGTTTAGTTTATAGATCACCTTCCAAACCTCTGTGGTAAAAGCATGAGAAAATATTTTTCTCTCAATCATGATATCCCAGCAGAAGGCTTTTTCACATGGTGAAATCACCTTAGAACATACCACAATTCCTAAAATGAGTATGGTACCATCAACAAATGATTTATAATGTAACTAAAGTCTTAAAACCTTCTATTAACTGCAATGCTTTTTAATGAGGTGCTATCATGTATATTGGTCCCAAGATGGCTGCCAACACTTCTTGGATGAAGTGCTGACAGCCAATCAGATCTCAGGATGAGATGTGTGGTTAGGCTCCGCCCACATATATATATGGTTTTAAATGCTATTTTCTCAGGAAATACTGAACAGATTTACACCAGACCTGCAAAAGGCACTTCCTTGACCTTATGGCTACCTCTCTGCCAAATTTCAAGTAATTCTGTTCAGCCGTTCGGGCTGTAGCTGTGTCTAAAGGTCCTATGGAAAAATGCATGGGAAAAACGTGTTTTGGGACCCCCCTTTTATCTCAGCCCCCGCTTGACGAATCCCCCCGAGACTTTCAGGGTAGGAGCGGAGCGTAGCGCCCCACCTATTTTGAAAAATTCGCGAGGATTCGTCGACCGGCGCCAAAGTTATTCAAAATAGAATGTTGCGGATTTCCTATGGAAACGTGGTCCTAACTATAACTACCTACTGGCGACCGCCAGTAGGTAATATATATATATATATATATATATATATATATATATATATACATATATATATATTCACTAAAAAAACATAGGTTTGAGGACTGCCAGACATTACTGTGAGGATTTAAAAGCACTATGGGACTTGTATTTTACACCATACAGTCACGTGATGTATTACTCTTTTAAAGCACGCATGAGCGCACTTTGCAAAATGATTCCCACCTGTGAGCAAGGCCGTCCTGGGCCGAAACTTTAGAAAGGGAAGCATGCTGTGTTTGCCTGGATGCTGAATAAATAGTCATTTCCAGTAATGAGCCTCAAGTTGTTTTTTGGTGTTAATGGACGGGCTGCTCCGTGCCCGCAGTCTTTGAGGCTGCCCTGAAGGGTCGGGTCTCCGGAAACAGGAGAAATGGACTTTGTGTGAGTAATGGAGGAGCATGACCCACACACGCACTTGACCTACTAAAGGAACTACTAATGAAATGAAAAGAGGTGCGTGTGGAAGGGATTCGAGAGGGAGAACATCCTATTTCGATCGTACTGGTATGCAGAGTTGTTTCAGACCAGATGAAATAATCGCACTATGCATTCAAACTCACCTGACTGCTTCTAAGATTCCGTAAGAACATTACTGCTTGTGCCAGAAAAAAGTTCCACTTTGGTGATGTTAAATGAGGACTGCCAGACATTACTGTGACGATTTAAAAGCACTATGGGACTTGTATTTTACAACATACAGCCACGTGATGTATTACTCTTTTAAAGCACGCATGAGCGCACTTTGCAAAATGATTCCCACCTGTGAGCAAGGCCGTCCTGGGCTGAAACGTTAGAAAGGGAAGCATGCTGTGTTTGCCTGGATGCTGAATAAATCGTCATTTCCAGTAATGAGCCTCAAGTTGTTTTTTGTTTTTTTTATATGCACATATATATGTACATATACATATATATACATATACATATATATTCACTCAAAAAAACATAGGTTTCAGGCACGTTATAGTTAGGAATTAGCATTTTAAAAAACTTAGAAATTCACTGTTGTGGTTTCAGGTGCGTTATAGTTAGTTGGACAATTCTCTTGTAGAAAACCATTGAAATTCCCCCATTATAGTTAGTTCAGCTAACTATAACTCACGCGCCCGCAATGCACTGCTGATGACGTCACATATTACATCACTCATGACATGGTCAGTGACATCACTCATGACATCACTGATGACATCTCAAATGACATCACTGATGACATCACTGATGACATCATCCACTGAATGTGTGTTTTTCTGAAAATCAAATATGCTTTATATATGTATATCTCAAGGTCGATGGAAGAATAAATGGGTATATAAGTGTCTAAATGGATGAATTTTTTGGGCGAAATTTGATTCAATAACCGACTGATTAAGTGTATCTTAGTGAATACATGGGTTAGTAAGTAATCTTTAAATATGTAAATATCTGTATCAGTCTCTCACTTTGTGTATAAGTGGCTGCATGGGCTGTTGAGTAGCTACATGAGTGTCTATCTAGGTTATTAGTTGGTTTTTTGAGTATCAGTATGAGTGTCTGAGTGTCTCTATGGTTCGGTGGGGGGTCTTACATAGTGCATAGATGCATGAATGAGTGACTCACTGTTTGTATATGTTGAAGACAGTATGTGTGCAACACTGTATGGGTGGATGAGTGTGTGTATGGGTGTGTTAGTGAGTGAATGACTGTCTCAATAGTGTCTTTATGAGTAACTACACATGTTTTAAACTAGTATCTGTGAGTATTGGTGTATATAAGTGAGTATATGTGAGAGTGAGAGATAGGAAGAGTTCCTGTATAAATTAGTCTGTGTTTCTATAAGTGATTGTTTAAGAGAGTAGGTATGTGTAAGTTTCCGTAGCAGTAAGTGTGGTGGTTTGTGTATAACTGTATATATGCAATTTAATGGATGTTTGATACTTTGTTTGCATGTGTGACTATGTGTCTGAGTAACTATATGGATGAGTGCCACTGTGTAACAGGATGTATAGGTGTATAAGTACATATAATGAGTGAGTTCATGTATGAGTGACTGTATAGGACTGTTGGTGAATGAGTGGATATGTGTGTAGATCTTGGAATTACTGAATTGGTGTGTTGTAAGTGGTATTGCTATGTCCATTCATTTGAAAATGTTAGTTTCTATTTTAGAGTGTGTGTATCAAAGGTTATTATGGTGAGAGAGGTCTGCCACTCTATCACAAGGATGATGTCATTTGAGATGTCATCAGTGATGTCATGAGTGATGTCACTGACCATTTCATGAGTGATTTAATATGTGAATTTCAAAGGTTTTGTAAATGACAATTTTTAAATGTATTAATTGTTGTATTGATTTTTTGATACTGATTTCCTACATTTTTTAAAACTATTTATTTTTAGATATTTTATTTTTTAAATTACATTATAATTACTTTATACATTACATTACAAAATATACTTTCTCAGAATCAATTACTTTAGTTTAAATACTTTACAAATAGGCAATAGACTTTTATGTACAGTAGTACCAGTTGTTGCAATGGGCCACACAATTTCAAACACAATGCACCATTGAACTCAATGTGAATTTCTAGTTAAATGCAATTAGTTACTTTATGTATTACTTTTCTAACCACAGGACTGGATCCTAGATTCAGTCCTTGGACATCTCCTGTAAACAGTTGAGTAAAAGCGTTTTGGTTACAGTAGTGATTTTTAAGGAATATTATTGTATTTTAAAAGCTGACAGAAATGTTTTCACATAGAATCACCAATGTTATCCTACGGCAGGAAATTCCCTTAGCAGGTAAGTAGTGTGATTGTCACTTTTTCTTACTCAGTGGTGGATCCTGGATCCAGCACTGGTGCATCTCCTGTAAACAGTTGAAAGGATGCGTTTAAGTCATACAGGAGATTTTTAAGGAATATTTTTAGTTTGTGAAAATAGACACTTAGAAACTTTTCTGCTGAAATCTAGACAATGGATTCCTATGGAAGGAAATACAAGTTACTGGCAAGTACGGTTAGAATTACTTTGCAATGTCAGTGCTGGGCTAAAATATGCAGTACTGGGTTCTCTCCTGATAACAGGTGAGTAAATCGGAATTCGTTCTTCGGATGATTTTAGGTGAATATTTTAAAGTTCCAAAACTCCACACTTAGAAGAATTTCCAAGAGAAACCAGTCAATGTTAGCCTATGGAAGGAAATTCAAGTTACTGGTAAGTATGGTTAGAATTACTTTTCAGGATCAGTACTGGGCTCAAAGATGCAGCACTGAGGTCTCTCCTGATAACAGGTGAGTAAATCGGAATTCGTAGTACAGCCAGCAAGTGCCACAGAGCTGCGTAGCAGAGAGATGTCAAAAGGGGCACGGCCTGCACCACCTCTCTGCAACGCAGCGCAGTGGCGCTTCCTGGAAGCACCTGGTGGGCTACTTGGCCCCATGGTCCCTCAGGTTTGAAGTGGAATTTTTTCCCCAACTTAAAACGTGCCACAGGGCATGTTTGCACACATCCTGTCAGGCCCCGTCCCCTCCTTCACCACTGTGTAAACACGCCCTGTCACCGTTCTAAGTTGAGAGATTAAGTCCCCTTCAATCCTAAGGGTCCCTAGGGTCAAACTAGCCCACTAGGTACCTCTAGTAAGCGCCACAGAGCTGCGTTGCAGAGAGGTGTAAAAAGGGGCGTGGCCTCAGAACACCTCTCTGCAACACAGCTCCCTGGCGCATACTGGAGGTACCTGACGGGCTAATTGGCCCCCAGGGACCATCAGTATTCAAGGGTAATTTGTTCCCCCTCTGCAAACGCACCAGGGGGTGCGTTTGCAGAGTGGTGCAAGAAGGGGGCGTGGCCTTCGGCCGATCCCGTTTTTTTTTTAAGAAGGGGGGTCTGTGTAGCCCCCCTTCTTTTTCTAATTTATTGGCCCTGGGGACCCTATCCCCCAGGGCCTGCCCCAAAATTTATCTTTTAAAACAAAAAAATCGGCCATAATCTGCCCCGGGGACCCTATCCCCCGGGGCATGGGCCTTCTATAATTTTTTTTTTATTTTGGAGGGGGGCTGCCTTGCCCCCCTCCTGTGGCCACTTATGGCCCCGGGGACCCCATCCCCCAGGACCAGCCCATTTTTATTTAAAAAAAAAAAAATCATTTTGGGGAGGGGGCCGTGTGGCCCCCCTCCTGGGCCACTAATAGCCCCAGGGACCCAATCCCCTGGGGCTGGTCCACTCCGTTGGGGACCGTGGGGGTGTCCCCATTCCCCCCACGGTCCCAACCGGCATTGCTTTTCCACATGGGGAGCAGCTAACATGCTGCTCCCCATGTGAAAAAGCAATCTGCTTTGCTATTTAGAAGAGAGAGCAGGTTTCCTGCTCTCTCTTCCAAATAGCAAAGCAATTTGCAATGACAGGGTGGGAGCCGCGAGGCTCCCGCCCTGTCATTGAAAATGGCAGTGTCCTGGGGGTGGGCACCCCGGGACACTGCAGGAGCCGGCCCTGCGGGGTTACGGTCCCCAGGGCCATCAAGGGCTCCAGGAAGGGGGCCGCGCGGCCCCCCTCCCACTTGTTTGAAAGCCCCGGGGGGTGGTGGTCCCCGGGGCTGGGGGGTCCATCACGGATCCCCCAATTTACATATTTACAATTTACATATTTAGATCCCCGGGGAGGTGGCGGTCCCTGTGGCGTGTGTGGGGGCTTGAGCCCCCACACAGGGTATATTTTTTGAAAAAAAAGCCCCGGGGTGGCGGTCCCGGGGGCCGCGGGGGGCGTGAGCCCCCCATTCATTTTTTTAAGCCACGCGGGGTGGTGGTCCCCAGGGCTGGGGGGGCCTGAGAGCCCCCCACCAAAGAAATTGAAGCCCCGGGGGGTGGTGGTCCCCGGGTCTGGGGAGGCCTGAGAGCCCCCCAATGAATATTAAGAAGCCCCGGGGGGTGGCAGTCCCCGGGGCTGGGGGGCCTGAGAGCCCCCCCACACAATTGAAATAAGCACCAGGGGTGGCGGTCCCCGGGGCTGGGGGGCCCCTCTGGGCCCCCCTTTACATAACTATTGCCCCCGGTATTTGGCCCCCCCGGGGGCCAATTACCAAAGAAGCGCGGGAGCCCATGCTTCTTGGTGTGGGGAGAATGTATGCATTGTCAGCATTCCGTCCATCATTTGTTTGTTGTAACGCTTTTCGCCCTAAGTGGGATGGGTATTCCCAGACGTGGGACCCGTGCTCACTACGCCACTGGAGTCAAGCTATCCTGGCTGATGACGGCTGATAGCCAGAAACCGGTCCTAGGATGCTTGATTCCGGTCCAGGGAAGACATGGCTTGACAGTTCGGGCTGGACTGTTCCCATGAGGCACAGGGTCAAGACTGATTTGCATATGGCCATGTCTGAACTGGGGTGGCGTAGTGGGCAAAAGAACGATGGATTTAACCCAGATCTCTTGACTGGGGGAGAATGTCTGCATTGTCAGCATTCCGTCCATCATTTGTTTGTTGTAACGCTTTTCGCCCTAAGTGGGATGGGTATTCCCAGACGTGGGACCCATGCTCACTACGCCACTGGAGTCAAGCTATCCTGGCTGATGACGGCTTATAGCCAGAAACCGGTCCTAGGATGCTTGATTCCGGTCCAGGGAAGACATGGCTTGGCAGTTCGGGCTGGACTGTTCCCATGAGGCACAGGGTCAAGACTGATTTGCATATGGCCATGTCTGAACTGGGGTGGCGTAGTGGGCAAAAGAACGATGGATTTAACCCAGATCTCTTGACTGGGGGAGAATGTCTGCATTGTCAGCATTCCGTCCATCATTTGTTTGTTGTAACGCTTTTCGCCCTAAGTGGGATGGGTATTCCCAGACGTGGGACCCGTGCTCACTACGCCACTGGAGTCAAGCTATCCTGGCTGATGACGGCTGATAGCCAGAAACCGGTCCTAGGATGCTTGATTCCGGTCCAGGGAAGACATGGCTTGGCAGTTCGGGCTGGACTGTTCCCATGAGGCACAGGGTCAAGACTGATTTGCATATGGCCATGTCTGAACTGGGGTGGCGTAGTGGGCAAAAGAACGATGGATTTAACCCAGATCTCTTGACTGGGGGAGAATGTCTGCATTGTCAGCATTCCGTCCATCATTTGTTTGTTGTATCGGTTCTACTGAGGCACAAGATGGCTGCCAATACTTCCTGATCTGGAGTGTTGACAGCCAATTAGAATACAGCTCATGCACGGCAAGGTGCGCGCTGGTGCGGGGAGGGTGCGGGGATCCTCCGAGGCCATAGATATATCTATCTTTTTAACTCTAATTTTCTCAGGAACTACTGAACGGATTTACACCATTTAAGCAAAAGGCACGAGTCTGAACTGAGGACTACATCTTTGCCAAATTTGGTGTAATTCCGTTCAGCAGTTTGGGATTTAACTGCGTCAAAAGGTCCTATGGGAAAATGCATGGGGAAAACGCGTTTTGGGACCCCCTTTTTTCACCGTGACATTTTCAGGATAGGAGTGGACCGGAGCTAGCCAAAAGTTTGGAAAATTTCACGAAGATTCGTCAATCGGCACCAACGTTATTCCAAATAGAATGTTGCGGATTTCCTATGGAAAATAGGTCCTAACTATAATTATCTACTGGCGACCGCCAGTAGATAATATATATATATATATATATATATATATATATATATATTATCTACTGGCCGTCGCCGGTAGATAGTTATAGTTAGGACCGAGTTCCCATAGGAAATCTAAAAATTCTATTTTGAATAACTTTGGCGCCGGTTGACGAATCCTCGTGAAATTTTCAAAACTAATGGGGCGCTCCGCTCAGCTCCTACCCTGAAAGTCTCGGGGTGATTCGTCAAGCAGGGGCTGAGAAAAAAGGGGGGTCCCAAAACGTGTTTCCCCCATGCATTTTCCCATAGGACCTTTAGTCGAAGGTACAGCCCGAACAGCTGAACAGAATTACTTGAAATTTGGCAAAGAGGTAGTCCTCAGGTCAGGCATGTGCCTTTTGCATATATGGTGTCAATCTGTTCAGTAGTTCCTGAGAAAATTGCAGTTAAAAGTACATAAATATCTATATGCGCGCACCGTGCGCGCACGGTGCCGTGCGCGAGCGTAATTCTGATTGGTGGTTAGATGTCAGTCAACATTCGAATCGGTCACAACCAGTAAGTGTCGGACGCCATTTTGTGAGTGGCAGTGAAAAAGAAAGGTGGAGAACGTGAAAAGGGGGCAGGGTAGAGAGTTCCTGACCCCGTAGCCTTTGTCAGGGGGTCTCTGAAGGACCCCGAAGTGTGAAAAAAACATTTTTTTTTTCAAAAAATCGCGGGGTGAAAACCCCTTAAAAAAAAAAAAAACATTTTAAACTGTTTATAAGTTTATAGAAGATATTAACTATGCTGTTCAACTTGATCCAAATTCAAAAACAAAAAGCTGAGCCATTCCATATTACAGGATACAGTCAATCTATAACTATATACATAGGTAGTTTATTGTAAAATAAATATAAAAAAAAAATACATACATAAATTAGCATTTAAAAAACCTTACAAATTCACTAAAAAACCATAGGTTTCACACACGTTATAGTTTGAAATTAGCATTTAAAAAACCTTGCAAATTCACTTAAAAAAACATAGGTTTTACACACGTTATAGTTAGCTGGACATTTCACTCGTAAAAAACCATTGAAATTCCTCCGTTATAGTTAGTTCAGGTAACTATAACTCGCACAACTGCAATCCACTGCTGAGGACGTCACATATTACATCACTGATGACATCATCCAGTGAATATGTGTCTTTCTGTAAAATAAATATTTTTTATATATGTATATCTAAAGGTTAATGGAAGAATAAACGGGTAAATAAGTGTCTAAATGGATGTTTTTTTTGAAAAATTAATTGTATAACTGACTTATTAACAGTATCTTAGTGAATACAGTGATGTAATATGTGACGTCATCAGCAGTGGATTGCGGTCGCGCGAGTTATAGTTACCTGAACTAACTATAACGGGCGAATTTCAATGGTTTTTTACGAGTGAAATGTCCAGCTAACTATAACATGTGTGAAACCTATGGTTTTTTCAGTGAATTTGCAAGGTTTTTTAAATGCTAATTCCTAACTATAACGTGTGTGAAACCTATGGTTTTTTAGGTGAATATATATATATATATATACATACTTTAATGTGGTTCTTGAATATTAATTATTTTATATTCAATCAAATGTATGTATATTTATATTTCTCTCATTTCTTAGATATTGACCGCACATTACTATGTACCTTTACTCATTGTGTCATTTTTAAGAGTATGTCTTCTATGTCTTGGTGTCACGTAACTCAAGCTTAATTGTTAACAGGTGCTATTTCCTTAATCACTTTCACTATTTAAATGCATGTCTTCTAGTAGCGCGTTATGTGAACAAGACCGAGTGGCATCAGCCGAAACCCGTAATGCTGAGGCACTGGCCAGGACTGACTGGATCCTGTAATCATGCTAATTGAATAAAGCACTGCAGTTTCAATATGTCCCTAGAAGTGGTCCGTACCTGTGTTTGTGCGCCGTGGAGGTTGGTGACGATCCAGGATTTGCTCTGTATATATATACATATATATTTATTGTTAGACCTCGCATTTCTTGGTGAGGTTACCCCAGACTTTTTGTCTCTACCTCCTCTATTTTTGCTTCCGTGATGGATTTCGTTTTGCTGGCTTAGATGCTTTGGGCACTTTGCCACTGCTGATCAGTGTCAAAGTGCAAGTGCTTCCTCTATAAAGTGTTATGGTAATTGGATGTCCATAATTGGTATGTTTGTCTTACTAGTAAAGTCTCTAGTAAGGTGCACTCTGTGTGCCAGGGCTGGTAATGCAAATGCTACTAGTGGGCCTGCAGCACTAATTGCGCCACCCACATAACTAGCCCTAAAAAGAGACCTCAGCCTGCCACTGCAGTGCCTGCGCGCAGTTTATTAACTGCCTTGTCGTCCTGACAAGTGCACCTACTTGCCAGGCCTTACCCTTCCCTTTTTATGCACATCAGACACCCCTATAGTAGGCCCAAGGTACCCCCCTGGGCAGGGTGCAGTGTATGTGAAAGGTGGGACATGTACTGAGGTGTGTACCATGTCCTGACAGTGAAATACTGCCAAATTTGTCTTTCACTGTTGCAAGGCCATCTTGCCCATATGACAGAATGGGGAATGCTGTGTCCCATATTTCCAGCATATCTTCCAATAGGCATAAGATGGAGAGTTGGAGTTTAGTGTGCCTGAACTCAGAATTTAATAACACATCTTTTATGAAGACGGTTTTTAAATTGTGTGTTTAGAAACCACGCTTTTAGAAGTAGCTGGTTTATTGTCCTGACCATCCTGTGTGCCTCTGCCTGGTTGTGTATTGACTGTCTGGGTTTGGATGTGACAGGGTCTGGGGAGGTGTCCTGACACCAGAGAGGAATAGGTGAGACAGCACAGGTACCTCTAGTAAGCGCCACAGAGCTGCGTTGCAGAGAGGTGTAAAAAGTGGCACGGCCTGGACCACCTCTCTGCAACGCAGTCTGGGTTTGGATGCGACAGGGTCTGGGGAGGTGTCCTGACACCAGAGAGGAGTAGGTGAGACAGCACAGACTGGCCTGCATTTGGTGTGGTGGGAGGAGTAGCCCCTTTGATGCGAAGAGGGCTGTACTTCTGCCACAAAAGAATGGCTCCACCTCCTGCATAGTGTCTGAGGCCCAGACCCTCACTATCGAAGAAAGAAGGTGTGCACTGACAGGAAGACACCCAGAACTGGTTTGGACCGGGCTCAGAGCCCAGCTCAACACAAAGACTTCAAAGGTATTTAGGGGTATAAATGTGAGAGCTGAAACCCCTGAACTGAAGAATGAACTCAAGTCTGAAAAAGGATTGAAACTACTTTGTGTTTAAGAGGAACCTCTGCCAAAGAAGAACAGCGGAAGAGACTAAATAGAAGGACTGCCCTTGCAGTGTGTTCTGGGGCTGGCCTGTAGTTTGCTGATTTGACTAAGGAGAGGACAAGGGACTTTGTTGTGTGCTGTGTCCCCCTGCTTGAAAGGACTTTGCTGTGTGCTGTGTCCTGAAGTAACTTGTCTCCAAGGGCCCAAGAGTAGCTGGCTCTCTGTTGTGGAAACTCTGGAACAACAAAGTTTCCAAGTGTGTCTCAGCGACGCTGTGTGCGTGTGTTTTTTGCAGCCCGAGACCTTCGTGAGAATTGCCCCGTGACCGTGTGCCCCGGAGCAGTCTTGCACTCTGCTTCCATCGACAGTGTGACCAGAAGTGCTGTGATCGTTATTGCCATCGTCCAGGACCGTCGTCCTAAGGGGGAGCCGTGAGAAATCACCGCCGCCGGCCCAAGCCTGTCTTTGCCAAGGAGAGACCTGTGAACCTTCACCATTGTGGTTCCGAGGTCCTTTGCCCAAGATCAACTGAGTCGTGCCGGGAGCCAATCAGCTGCTAGGCCGTCACCTGGTAGCCCGACTCTCACTGCGAGGAGCAGCCTCCGCCAACCCGAAGCTGCACAGCGTAATGCCCAAGCCGCGAGGAGAAGAGAGAGAGAGACGGCCCCCCCCCAGGTAACGCTCAACCTTGCGTGCGTGTGTTGCCGCCTAGGGCGGAGTGCGAGCTATGAGAGACCGCTCTCAGCCTTTACCATCTTTGCAGTGCGAGCCTCTGCTCAAGTCAGTATCACGGCCCATACTCATCGAGGAGTGGCAGTACCGGGGTCGGATTGTGGAGCTGCACTTTGTTTCCTTCATAGCTGCATTGGGGCATATTTTGGCAGTCGCTGACCGCGAGTGAGCCAAGAGTGGCATAGAGACCTTCACTAGCACAGCGATCGGTGCTGAATTGTTTCTACGAACTGCATTATTACTTGCTTTACAAACCGCATTAGTACTTGCATTAAGGACTGTCTTATTTCTACATTACGAACTGCCTTACGAACTGCATAGCATTGCATTAGGACAGAATTAGATCATCGTGAACTGCTCATTAATACCGCAAGAACCTACAAGTGATTGTTGGCCTAATAACCAGCCCAGTGAAATATTACGAATACGCATATGCTGGATATTTTTATTGTTTGGTCTTACCGCATTTCTTCTTGATAAAGATACAGCCATTTTCCTAAATCTGTGTGGTGTCCATTTGTGGTGTTATCACTGTGTTACTGGGAGTGTGGTTGCAAATACTTCACACATTGCCGTGGATATAAGCCGGGCTGCTTGGGCCAAGTTACTGGAGGTTGAGCTGGGGTTATCTAAGAGGGTGTCCCTCCTTTCCCTAACTAGAAGCAAGGGTCCCTATTTGGACTAAGGTACCTACCTCAGCCAACTAGAGACCCCCAGTTCTAACATATATACACATATATGCATACATGTATATACACATACTTATATATACACATATATACACACACACACACACATATATACACACACACAAATATATATATTTTACTCCTCTTCACCTAGGTACAGCCGCCGCTCTCCAAACCAACGGGTGCGTCGTCATCAAAGGACCACCCAGGAACGGTCCGTAAGATCGCGCTCTCTTTCTCCCACAGGTAAAAAATTGACGATGCTGTGTTCTGGCCAAATAATTTATTAGGACAGCTTGAACCGCATCTTTTCCAGCTGTCCTAATACATTATTTGGCCAGAACACCGCGTCGTCAATTTTTACCTGTGGGAGAAAGAGAGCACGATCGATATATATATATATATATATTACCTACTCGCGGTCCCAGTGGGTAGTTATAGTTAGGACCTAGTTACCATAGGAAAATGACAACATTCTATTCTCAATAACTTTAGGGCCGATTGATGAATCTTCGTGAAATTCGCAAAACAAATTATTTGTTGAGATCGGCTCCTATGTTGAAAGTTTGGGGGTGATTCGTCAAGGGGTGGCCGAGAAAAATTGGGGGTCCCAAAACGTGTTTTCTCCATGTTCATTTCCATAGGAAACTTTAAAAAAGTCTACATGTCGAACGGGTTAACAGAATTACCCCAAATTTGGCAGAGAGAAGGGTCTTGGTCTAGAAAGCACGCTTTTGTTTATTTGGTGTAAATTCGTTCAGTAGTTTTTGAGAAATATTGAAATTTACAGATATCGATATTTGGGAATTCTGCCATCTGATTCGCTGAGGCGTTACGAGCACGAGCTTGTTGCTGATTGGCTGCGAGCGGTGCGAGCGGTTGCAACTAGGAAGTGTTGGCCCCCATTTTGTGTCTCAGTTGAAGTGAGGAAGGTGAAAAAAGGGGGGGAAAGTGGGAAATAGGAGGGTAGGAGCACTGTAACCTCTGTGGGGTGTTTAGGGTGTGCTATAGAGGGGGTGCGAAGCGAAGTATTTACCCCTACCGGTGTGTAAGTGGTGAGCTATGGAAATTAAGTGAGGTATTGGGTAGAGTCTCGGTGCTGGACTCGGGGATTAAAGCGTGAGCCCAAATTGTGTGCCCTATGCTGTGAAGTCATGTGCTGTGGCCGCTGCACTACAGTTGTGGAAGTAGTGGCCGGATGTGTTTATAACTACTAGGACCAACTACTGACCCGTACTGGTATGAAAGTCCTGGGGTACTGAATATATGTGAGGTATTGTCTAAAGTCTCTTGTTGCTAAGCTGAGCTGCTGCCGGAGTCGGGGATTAAAGCGTGAGCCCAAACTGTGTGTCATATGCTGTGAAGTCATGTGCTCTGGCCGCTGTGCCACATCTGTGCAAGTAGTGTCAGTACGTAGTTATAGGTACTTGGATGAACTTTTGTTTAGAACATTGTAGCTTGTGTATGGTGCTCAGGTGGTGTTGTATAGGGAGTGCGAAGGTAAATCAATATGGTATTTGTAGAGTGCAATCTACTCACCCCTATGGGTGAGTAGAGCTGGGGATCAAAGCGAGAGGTCTGTGCTGCAAAGTGAGATGGTCTGGCCGCTGCACCACAGCTGTGTGGAGAATACATTTTGGCGAGGGTGCAGGAGTTGGCCTTATATGGCCCTAAAATAGGGGGTCTAAATTGTAAGTTATAGGGTGGCTCTAAAAAGAGCCCTTGTGTTCAGTAGTTGGAGCAACATATAAAGTACGGATGCACAGCTTCCAGTTATTCAAGAGAACTCGGTTTCCCCGATCTGTGAAGTGTACCCCATCACTTCTGTATATATCCGCCATATCGAAACGTATGTTGTTGTTGTATATGGACCCCATTTTGTGGTCTCTGAGGTATGCAGAGACAGCTTTGTTGACTTTTTTCCGAGATTTTTCAATCTGAGGACAAAATTGTTTGGACCATTTCCACTTCTGTCTTTGGCATATATTGGAATATACAAAGACAGTTTGAGGCAAAAGTAACATCAGTTATCCAAAGGTGTCCTTCATAAGCATTTCCAAATCTACCCCAGTCAATGTGCCTAGGTTGTTTCTACCACAGTGCACAATCATGAGGTCAGGGTGTTGGAGATGCGAACAGGTTTTAACCAAAGGCAACCATTGGTGCCACTTCAATCCTCTCTGTCCAAACCATTTAATGTCCACATTTTGTAAACCTAGGTCTAAGTCAATATGTCTCTGTTCTGCATACCTCTTGCACCAGAAAACATAGCTATGTCCTACGATCCACACTAGCATTTTGAAGGTATGGCTGGAAGGTATGGAAAGATGTCTTAGCTCATGCAGTTCCTTCGAAGAATAAGAGATGTTTAAAGATGGGGAACTAGTTTCTTTTTGCATATCAAACGGTACCTGATTGGGAGATGAAAAGCATTGTTTTTTAAAAGTAGGGTGCACATTCGTTTTGTGGAAAAGTATGTTTGTGATTGGTTAAGAAAAAGCAGTTTGCACGTACATATTATAGTACATTATAGGATAAAATTTGCTCAACTCAACCACACCTGCTACTTGCATTTGGAAGGCACTGTTCGAACTTAAAACAATTGTGAACTTTTAACCTGCACGTGCCGTTAAATGTTCGAGAAAATATCGTTAGGTTTTAAAAAATTGATGAACTTTTAACCTCCACATGTTGTAAAATGTTCTAGAAAGTGTGTCGGTAGAATACGTTGCATTTCTGACTTTGATGTGTACTTGAATATTTAAAAAACTATTTATATGGAAAAGTAGAAAGACAGTAATAGAGAGAATTTTTGAAAGCTAAAAGAATCAAGGAACTATTGTAATTTGTCCTTGATTACCTACTGTCGGTCGCCAGTAGGTAGTTATCACTGTTAACGGTCTGAAAGTGCAGTGTTGCTCAGAGTGGCATGTTGGTGATATGATATGGTGCTACACTCGGGTAAGAAACCGAGAGTCTAAACCGTGAGGTCATTGCTGTAAAGTGATGTGGTCTGGTGTTTGTAGCATACGTTTGCAAGTAGTGTTAGTAGGTGTTTATACCATACAGGGAGTGGGAGGCAAACTACTGACCGCTGCTGTGTGTTGATAGTATACCGGAAGCGGGAAGCGAAGTAGTTACGCCTACCGGTGTGAAGACTTGGGGATGAAAGCGAGCGGATTGCTGTAAAGTGATGAGCTCTGGGCGGTGTAGGATACTAGGCGCTGTAGTATAAGTGTGTAAGTAGTGTTAGTATGCTTTTATAGTATATAGGGAGTGGGAAGCGAACTAATCATCCCTACTGGTGTGAAGACTCGGGGATTAAACCGTGAGCCTAAATTGTAAGCTCATTGCTGTAAAGTGATGTGCTCTGGGCGCTGTAGCATACTTGTGGAAGAAATGTTAGTTTACGTTTATACAATATAGGGAGTGGGAAGCGAAAGTCTTACCCCTATCGGTGTCAAGACTCGTGGATGAAACTATGAGCTCATTGCTATAAAGTCATGTGCTCTGTGTAGTATTCCATTGTAAGTAATAGTAGAATGTTAGTATGTAATTCTACTAGATTCTAAGGGGCATATTATCAAGGAATGGCGTTAAAATTATCGCCGCTTTAGCGACAGGAAACTGCTGCTAAAACGGCGATAATGGGCTTGATAATATGCTGTAGAGAATTCCAATAGAAACCCATGTTAACACGAGAACATTGACTTCTATTGGAATTCTCTACGGCATATTATCAAGCCTATTATCGCCTTTTTAGTGGCAGTTTCCTGCCGCTAAAGTGGCGATAATTTTAACGCTGTTCCTTGATAATATCGGCCCTCAGTATGTAATGTTAGAATGTAGGGCTGTCATGAGGGGAACCTTGCGGAGTTTGTACACGGTGCTGGATTAGACAGTTGCTTTGCTGTCTGCTCCTGTTGGTGGTTGTTTCAGGTGTCTTGTTTTCTTGTAATAAATCTACTTATTGGATTCACTGCTGTCTGCCTCTTCACTACATAAATTTGGCAACGAGTGGGAGAAGGCAAAAAGAAGGCACCACTCAGCAATATTTCAAGATTGCTTGCGTTGTGCTGAAGACCCGTTTTGTTCGTGTAGCTGTTTCTACTCATGCCAGGGTCATCGGCTCATTGAACTATGTCATCCGACTACTGGTAGGATTTATATTTTTAGATTTGTGCTTCCTCCGCTTCTTCACTACATTCTGGTCGCTGTACTACACGTGTGTAAGTAGTGTTAGTATTCGTTTATACTAACAAATGCATCATGGTAGTAGGGAGGGCGATCTCTCAGGCGTAGCTCATACAATGTCCCGGGGTGTGCAATCTCTGGACATTTGTGTTTGCTATTAGAGGGTGGTGCATGGATTCCACCCTGTGATAGCAAATACTTGTTCGACTACTTGAAGCAAGAGGAGGAAAACCTCGCATCGCTGTAATAGAGGGGATCCGGATGGTAAAAATGGAGAGAAAAGAAAAAAAAAAATGGGGTCTCACCCGTTCTTTCAAATGAGGCCCCTGATGGGTGGGTAATGTTCCGTGGCCAATCCAATTATTATATTGCGGGTCTCTATAGGACTGAGGATCTAAATGTCACATGTAAATTAGGCACGGAAGGGCACAGAGACGTTTTGCAGCCTAGGGGAGCGCCACCTTCCCGGGTATTGTTTACTAATGGTTCGGGGGGTTCGAGGCCAACTGAAGTCCGGGGATCACCACACTCCGGGTCTTTATTTAAATATGCTGGGTGGGCCTCGGCAGTCCCTGAAGCCTTGGTGGTCCTAGGCAGTGCCTTATTTGTTCTGTAATCACACAGGCAGTACTTATGGTGTTATAAAGTGATACACTCATAGAACTCTTGCAGTTGTACAATTACCCAGGCTTCATTTGTCTAATAGTCAGTTAGAATATGTTTGGTAGGTGCACTCTAATATTAAATAATGTTGTCCTTAAAATCTCCTATAAACAGATGATTTTCACAATAAACAATAGACAAGTGTCGTCAGAAAAAGAAGACCTATACACTCAGTTATTTATTTGAAAAAATAAGTAACCTTTATTAAAACAGAAATAAATAGAAATGCAACTTTAATAGAACAGTATAATAAAAAAAACGTAGGTTGGACTCCAGTGGAAGCAGCATAGGAAACCTGCAAGACAAAAATGAAACATAAGTATGTGTGCTATGTGGAAGAGGTAAAGAAAGGTAGTCCGAATGAAAGGACCATAGTGAGAATGGAAGGGAGGGGGAGTGGGTGGAAGGGAGAAGGGGAGGGAGAGTCAAAAGAAGAGAGGGAGGAGGAGACAGAGCGTTGGCCTATTGCACCCAGCCCTTAGTGTTTACCCTCCGTCACCCGTTTGTCTTGGATGCTGGGGGTCTGTGAGAAAGAGTGTGGTTCAGCAAGTCCTTAAAATTAAATACATGAAGCCAGAGATTATGGGCCATATTATGAAGGAAGGGCGATAAGGGGTTGATAATATGCCCTTGTGAATTCCCTTAGGAGCCCAGGTTCCGGTGTGAACCTGGGCTTCTAGGGAATTTACAAGGGCATATTATCAACCCCTTATCATCGCTTTAGCAGCAGTTTCCTGTCGCTAAAGTGGTGATAATGTTATCGCCGTTGTTTGATAATATAGTCCTACATTATTAGCTACGGGAAAATCGCTTGCATGCACCTGTGCACCCAGGGTGCTGCACCCCAACCCCTTCCCCCGCACTGTGCTCAATTGTAGGTCTTGCACACCGAGGCTTCACTGCTCATCTGCCACCACTGGTGTGTCCCACGACAAGTCTGGGGTATGTTTGTATGATAGACCAGGTCTTCGGTCGGGGACGGTGTCTTGATACCACGATGGAAGGTGTCAGAATGCCAGGGCATCATTGCGGGGTCAGCTCCTGCTCCGCTCTTCTTGTGGCAATCAATGGAATGTCTGAAAAGGGAGAAATGATTTAATGGTGGAAATGTCTGGAGGTAAATGAAGGTTTATTTCAAGCTTGATAGAAAATAGGAGTTGAGTGCATCCTTCGTTTGTGAAGTACGATCTACCAATCGTTAGTGGTAATCGTGGTTCAAAGAGGAGTTGGAGTGCACGAGAATACACAAGGTTAAATAATAATATGTTATGTCAACGTTCACATACAAAGGAACAGAGCGCATGCTAAAAGCATAATGTGTGTGTGTAATGCAGTGGGGGGAGCCTGTGTGCATGTACACTTAGTAAGGAGCTCTCTACAGTGTCCTAAAAGACAACACCATGTGTCTGTAGGGCAGCGCTGCCCGCTGGCTCAGGCCTACAGTACAGTCCATTACAAAAATGGGGTAACCCATGGTAAAAGGACCTGGGTGAATAACTGATACCAAAAACAGTGGTCCTTGACCAATGATCAATATATCTGAGACAATATGCTTCGCTTAGTTAATTGTTTAGCTAATCCTGAGCCCAAAAACCAGAAATTTCTTTAAGAACAATGGCTCGCAATATTCAATAAATAGTTCAAACTGAAAAAGGACAACATCCAAAACACTGTGAGATGATATACATACGTTTATTTTTGGCAATTTTTAATATTAGGACAGAACGAGGTTGCTCCAAAGAGAAACGTGCATTAAGGGAAGGTGATAAAGGAGTGAGTGAATGAGACAAGAAATGAAAGATACATAGTAGTGAGAATATTCAATCAATTTTAGGCAATGTGGATCGGTTGTGATTCACCGTCCAGAATCCAAGTAACCTGGTCACATTCATTAAATACAAAATTATTAGTATATTTCAAACAATGACCCCATTGATGGTCTTGCACGGAGAGATGAATATGTGTCCCAGGTAGTTAAGGGTGGGCGTCGACGTTTCGACCCGTCTTGATGGCCTTAGGGATTTTTAAGCCTTGGCCTTGCGGGTCTTCATCAGGACCAAAGAGGTGGCAACCTGACTGGAAGGTGGTCTTAACTGAAACACCTGTAACATTAAAATAAGGGGGTGTGAGGATGTTGTCCTATTTAAAACATAATTAAAAGCATGGTATGTTGTGTTAATCACATACCTAATTGATTTAAATCACAGGAAGAATCCCGGATTCCAATGAATGGAGGGCTTGATGTCACAGGTCAATTAATTCATTCTAGGTAAAAGGAATAATACTGAATTAAATTCCAAGTATCAACGAAAACCTCAACACAAAACTTATCATATCAGAGCACAGTGAAGAGTAACTCTAAAAACCCATCAAGCTGAGAGGAATAGGCTGTGACTGTATAGCAGGCCGTTTGTGGGTAATAGAACAGCAGGAGGGGCATCTTACCGCATCGGGAAAACGTTAGCGATGTGTCTGCCGTTATTCAGAAATTAGTACTGTTAGCGATGTATCTGCCGTTATTCAGGAATATTCGCCGAGGCGTAGGAATTCAATCAAGGCTAAAAACAAAAACGAAGGGCAAGGTCACTTAAAACTCAGCCTATGTGGGTCAAGGATCTACGGTGTATGGATATGGGCAGTGGAGAAACTTACCAAGCAAACACAATAAATGTGCAGAACCACAGAGCGTCTGTCTCCGTTCGCGCCTCAGTGCAAAGTGAGCTCGACCGCGGCTTAGTGCGGTTACCAAGGCAACCATATGCGAGTTAATGACGGTGGACCCGGAGAGAGTAGAAAGACTAGTATGAATAGTCAAGGCACAATATCGCACGCGGGGTTGGGGGGGCTCATGATGAGTACATGCACTGTCTGGGGTGAGGGGAAACAGCAGATCCTCGTCACCTACTAAATAATGGAGCGTCTGTCTCCGTGCTCGCTCCAAATGCAACGCAGGCGGCGCCGCTATTCGGTGCGGTTGCCAAGGCAACCGTTTACATGTGTTAGGTAATTAACAGCGTATAAACAGTATAGGAGACTACCATACACTGAGAAGGTCCCATTACATCATGAAACATAAGGGAAAAACAATTGGAACCCTTAACAAAGACAATGGACATATTTAACCACAAAAATTACAACAATTGTGATGGGCGATTGCGGTAATTCAATGACATACAGACAATACATAAAACAACAATGTAAATTAACAAATCATATATCCACATATATTGACAAATTATAAACCATAATTATACAGTAATGCAATTATACAGTAAACGGGTGTCCAGATGTAAAGTACCCTCTACTCTAACCCAATAATTAGTGCTAATTAAAGAGCCCTTTAATCATGGACTAAAATATTGAGAGTATAGGGCTACTAAGGGAGGGATACAATCTATCTGTGATTCATAATGGAAACTTGTTTGTTGGTTTCCTCAAGTTCATTCAAACCCCTGGTGACCGTATCTAAAGAGTGGATCCATCTATACTCCCGTTTGTTCAGTATATCAGTGAAATCACCTCCTCTTGGGTTGGGTTTTACTTTTTCCAGAACCCACCATCTCAGGCTGTCTGCTGTATGTTCGAAATTGGTAAAGTGTTCTACCAAAGAGGCACCGGGTGTCTTGCAGCGAATGCGGCTGCAATGTTGCAGTATCCGGCACTTCACCTTCTGGACAGTTTGGCCCACGTATAAAAAAATCACATGGACAGGTGATTACATAAATGACCCCAGATGTGTTACAGTTGCTATATTCTTTTAATGTGTAGGTGTGGTTGTTATGTGTGAATTCGTTGATGGTTCTGGTTAAGGCACAAGCTTTGCATGAACCACATTGATGGTGTCCCATGACCCGGGTACCCCATAGTGTAGTCTGTCCTACCGTCTGACTGGAAGGTAGTAGGGATTTGATCAAATGATCCCTGATATTTTTACCTTTTCTGAAAGCGTGTAGTGGGGTAGGCATGTTCCCTAATTCGTCAGCCACTAGGTGCCAATGCTGGTTAATGGCTTTCTTAATGGCATTACTTTTAGTGTTGAACGTAGTCACACATACCAATCGTTCCTCGTGGGTCTTGTCTTTAATTTTGGGGGTTAGCAAGAGTTCCCTGTGGTTATGCCACGCACGTTTCCGCGCTTTCTTCAGAAGTCTGATTGGGTAGCCACGGTCTATCAATCTGGACAATAGACCTGCCGATTCCTCCAAGAAATTTTCTTTTTTTGGACAATTTCTACGGACGCGTAAAAACTGTCCAAAAGGTAAGTTATCACGTAAATTGCGGGGATGGTGGCTTGAGTAACGCAGTAATGTATTTCTTTTGCTGCTTTTCCTAAATAGTGTGGTGTATAGTTTACCTGATTCCGAGTCTGATTTAATTGTGATGTCAAGGAAATCAATATTTAGTCTACTGTAATTCATCGTGAATTGTATGTCAGTTGAACATGTGTTCAACCAAAGGTGGAATTTTTTGAGATCCTCTTCGTCACCTCGCCAAATAAATATAATATCGTCGATATATCGACGCCACAGTTCTATACACTCGCTATATGGGTTTAATGGATTGAGGACATATTGATGTTCAAATTCACTCATGTAAATAATGGCCAAATTTGGGGCGAAGCTGGCCCCCATCGCCACGCCTTTAGTTTGTACGAAGAATTGACCCAAGAAGGTGAAATAATTTTGAGTCATTGCAATTTTGAGTAATGCCACAATGAATTCAGTGGGGACCAAATGTGGTGCAGGTCTGACATTGAGTACTGATTCAATACATTCGAGGGCTGCCAGTTGTGGAATGTTTGTATAAAGGGCAGTTATGTCCATAGTGACTAATAGGTGAGTGTCCGGGTCATATGGATATTCATCCAGGAGTTGTATAATTTGCATGGTATCCCTTAAATAGGTGGGAGTCTGTTCCGCAATGGGTTTTAGAAATACATCAATGTACTTGCATAGAGGTTCTAGGACCGAACCACAGCCAGACACGATTGGTCTCCCTGGGGGATTTTGCATCCGCTTGGTATAGAAACAGCAGTAGAAGAGGTACAACGCCTGACTAAGGAAATTACTGAATTAAAAAAAGAAATCATTGAAGATAGGGCTCTAGTCAATGCCAAAGAGGCATTAGAGAGATTATAACGCACCATCCAGGACTTTGATACATACACACAGGCGACAAAGCTAGACAAAGTGACTAGGGACATTAAATTCTATGACAAGAAGATCACTTATCCATATTTACAGGAAGGTTACTATATAAGGGAGCAGCAGGGTACCTACTCCAGTAGAGGTAGGAGTGGCTTTAGAAGGTACACTACCTTCTCAGGCTCCTCCTTCGGTAGTAGTTCGGGGAGCGATACTGAACGTCCAGGACCCAGTGGAGCAACCCCCACTGGAGGTCCGAACCAATCAATCCAACAGCCCCCTTTTTTACCAGAGGAACCATGGTGGGGCCAACGAGGACGAGGCCGTCCCTGGGGGAGACCCAGGGGAAACAGAGGACAAACATGGTGTGGTAAATAAAATAAATATTACCGGACTGAATTTCATGCGGAATCTTAAATTAAAGTAAATAGCTCAAAATAACAAGAGGCAGAATCCGTGGTATAAGAGGTTTCTAATGGGCTTTATTCCATTCAAAATGGCCGACTCGAGTCGCGGCCCTCAGGTTCCGTCACCACGAAGGTTCAGGAAGTGAAGTACAATAATTTATTAACAGACATGTATTTTTATAATAAGTACATTACAATGAAACGAATGTAGAAGGCGTAACATTTGATAAGAAAAATGACGTGACAGTGACATAATCGAAACTAGGCGTAATAAGGAATAAAAGAAACATGATTGGTTAGGATTATCAGACATAGGTGGATCTATAAGATAATACTTGGCATAGATGCGCGCGCGGCAGCATGACGTGTAATTGACGTGTAACTAGGGGGTGAAGGGGACTTGACATTTAGCTCTACATGTGGAGACGAGAAGTCTGGGGTCAAGTCATCCTAATCCCAAATCATATCTAACATCCTATGTTTAAAGAACTATGTTATCCACAAGGAAGAGACTCTCGGACAGAATCTATTCTATACTGACTGTGTGCGTGTACAAGCGTCTAAGTGTCTATATGAGATGCGAGGGGCAGAAAACTTTCCATGGCAACAGGGCTATGAATCACTTGCAGGAGGACGGAAAGGCTGAGTCCTTTGCTTGTGAGCTAAAGGAAATGTTTACCTAAATCACTGGACAGGAATGCATCGGCTGGAGAGCAAAATAGATAATTCGAAGGTGAAATACAACTTCTTGGCAGACAGGCGAAAACTGGCCGAGGCAGGCACCGTTAGCTGCACAGGGAGTAGGACAAAGTTCATGGATACAGATGCGAGCTCAAGCTGAAGCTGTCAGAGACAGAGAGCAGGGAAAGGCTTTGAGGACAGAATCGGGCCTACTCGCCTGAACTGTAAAAATGGAGTAACTTAGCCATATAAAGTCGGTGGCCTTTCCTATTTAGGAATTAACTATCCGGCCCATTGATGGCGGATCTGACAGAGAACATGTTGACGGTAGACACACATATGTTTGCGTCTTAGAAACTGGAACTGGAGGGAACATACATGTACTTGTAACATGCATATAAAACCGTTGGGGTCCAAGATAGGGGACATAACTGATCAGGAAAATCCACATTTCCACATTCCCTCCTTGTCCCCCTTCTTGCCCTTCACGAGACATCAATCTTCATCATTCCATTGATTTGCTCATGGAGCATCATTTCTTCTTCTTTCTTCTTCCGGGATCTTGAGCGAAAACCTTGATGTGGAATACACGATGTGGCACACAGACCACAAATCGCTGGTCCACATTGCAGGCATAGACAACAACTGAAGAGCATAAGAAGGCCAATACCTAGGAAGGATAGAACTCTCCATCCCCAGGCTGATATCACACTCCAAAACCACCCGGACCACGTCCAAGTGTCTGGATTCTCGTGCATCTGGCTTACAATCTTATGAAGGCGTGTTATAGCTTTATATACAGATGGCGAATTTTCTGGTATGAATATACAGCAGCTGGATCCGATGACCCTACAAGCTCCGCCCCTATCGGCCAGGATGACGTCAAGGACAAGACGATTCTGGAGAACAACAATTCTCATCACTGATTGTTCCTCTGTCAGATTGCCTAGGGCGGCTATAGTCTCGTTTACTACAGCTTCAAGAGTCTTGGTGAGTCTGCGTATCAGCTTACTATTTGATATAGTACCTATATAGGGAAAGATACCTTTATTGAAATCTACATACTTGTCCCATGATGTCTCAGTATAATCGACAACTGGGAGATCTCTTTGCTCTCTATTGTGTACTAAATGAACATTTCGATAATAATCAGGGGGAGCTAGGAAAACAGGTGGCAAAAGGAATGCTATGTAACAGGTACCATCCCAATCTAGAGGCAGACGCATATATGCAGTCTGACCACATATGAAGTAGGAATGGCGAGAAGCTCTAAATGAAGATTTACCTTGATCACTATATTCTACTGTAGTAACGCATTGGCTATGGCCCATGTGTTTGGAACCAACTTTTCTAACACATAATTCACCCTTAACTGGAAATACTGACATAGTGGGTAGAATTAGTTCAACTTCGGATTTGACATTCAAAATCATTAGATTAGGTGTAAAATTACCTAATTTATACACTTCATTTTCTAGATCAGTTCCTGTTCTACTGAGGTGACCCTCCTTATTAGGGTGACAGACTTTGAATAAAACTAGATTCAGATTTCCCCATATCCAATGTTGTTGATAAACTGCTGTGTCTGGGTCTATGGAATTTAATAAACTAAACCATGCTCCACAGGAGCCATTGTGTGTGAACGGATGTGGAAAGAAAGGCAGAACTCCTTTGTTATTCTGATAGGGAGGGAGTCGGCCACACACCCAACAATTGGTCGCATTACTAGTCTGATGGGAATGATGTAACATACTAATGAATGTGTTATTGCGCAGCGCAAGTCTATAGGATAATTCATGTGGCGGTAGGTCACTAAAAGAATGTTCATCAGTTATATTGAAAACACGTTTAGAAACAGGATGATATATGTGCAAAATCATACTCGTAATAATTACTAAAATACTCAATAAAAACAAAATTAATAATGTCACAATACAGTGGTTACGCAGTAATTTACAATAAGCATGTCGTTTCATTATGATTCTGGACTCTACATGATTCAGACCTAAGGGGTACATGTCGGGACAGATTCAACCGCTTCACCTTGGAGAGGACTTAAACAATCAAATCGTCCGACAGTTTAGATCTGGACCTGAGTTTCTGTTTATAGAGTTCGGTGCTACTGGCCTCAGCCAAAGGTAGCTTTGAGTCAATGGGGGAAGACACACGGGAAGTACTGTTTGTGTCAGGAGGAAGTCCATGAAATTTTTTTTATATGGGTGGAATGCACCCATCCTTTCCGTCCTTCGATCTTCACAGCTGTTCTGGTCGTCAGCAGGACCTGCTTAGGCAACTTCCACCTAGGATCCAATTGGCTTTTCCTATCAAAATTCCGAACCAGGACAAAGTCCCCGGGGACCACGTCATGGGGTTTCGCCTCAGTGTTGTCGGGAAAGGCTGCAGCTACCTGTGAACGAGAAGATTGTAGTGCAGACATCAAGGAAGCCAGGTAATCTGTCAGCATATTACAGTCAACATCAGTTATTTTACGTGGTATAGGCGTCCCCCACATATTCGGTGGTCTACCAAAGATCACCTCATACGGGGATAGCCCTGTTCTAGAGTGTGCTACCATTCTCATGTAAAAGAGTGCAACTGGTAATGCTACTATCCAGTCGACACCTTTCTCTCTACATATTTTGGACAGTCTGATTTTCAGTGTCTGGTTATGTCTTTCTACGAGACCTGCTGCTTCGGGGTGTCGGACACAGTGGAATTTCCACTGATATCCCAACAAGAGTGAGACATGTTTCATTAATTCGGATGAGAAAGGCTGACCGTTATCTGAATATACAACACGTGGTAAACCGTACCGTGGGAAGAATTCTCGAACTAGCTGCTTGGCAGTAGTCGAGGCAGTGTAATCTGATACGGGATACGCCTCTGTCCAACGGGAGAGAGCGCAGACAACTACGAGGACATATTTGAATCCTCGACAACGTTCCATCTGAATATAATCCATCTGGAGGACTTCAAAAGGATGGTCAGGAGGCTGAAATCCACCCTGCTCTACGGGAACACTCTTTCCTGGATTAAACTGACAACATATCATACAGGTACGAACTTTTTGTTTAGCTGCTGCTCGTAAATGTTTGTTGAACCAAATGTGCTGAATGCTGTCTAGCATAGCCTTCTCTCCTAAATGTGCTGGACTGTGAACTGTAGCTATAATGGCTTGAACCATGGAATCGGGGAGAAACCATACAGATTTCTCCTTCGTCATCCATCCTTGATCTGTCTGGATCCCTCCTAGTTCAGTCCATTTCTTTATTTCTTCTGCTGTGGCATGTGTCTGTATGTCAATTACGTCAAGTGTGGGATCCTTAATTGCCATACACTGTGTTGGGGTCTGAACTATTGGCTTTGTCATGTCTAATGTGCGATTCTGAGCAGTCTGTTTAGCTGTTCTGTCAGCTAAATCATTGCCTTGAGAAATGGTATCAATAACCTTCGTGTGTGCTTTGCATTTCATAATCGATATTGCAGTGGGTAGATGTATTGCGTCTAACAAGGCATGAATGAGGGGTCCGTGCTGAATGTGGGCACCATGGGAAGTAAAATAACCTCTCTCTCGCCACAGCACGCCGAAGTCGTGTACAACTCCAAATGCATAACGTGAATCAGTATATATGTTGACTTTCTTGTCCGTGGCTTGAATACAGGCTTGTGTTAGAGCAACAAGTTCTGCTGCTTGGGCTGACAGAGTATCTATACAGTTTGTTTCAATAACTTCAGTGTCTGTTGTGACTGCATACGCGGCCACTAAATCTCCTGTATTTGTTCTCATGCACGATCCGTCTACATACAACGTCAGGTCTGGATCTAACAATGGAACGTCTGTCAAGTCTTGTCTAGGTTTCGTCTTTATTTCAATGATTTCAACACAATCATGAGCTAGTGGGTCTGTTCCAATTACAGGTAATAGTGTAGCAGGATTCAATGTATTACACCGTCGGATCTCTATGTGTGGTTGAAACAATGTCAGTTCATAACCGGTAAGTCTTGCTATGGTCAAGTGTTGCGTTTGTGTTCGGTTTACAAGAACCTCTACTGCATGTGGTACTTGAACTGTCAATGGGTGTCCTAATACTATGGCATCGCTTTGTCTGATTGCTAAAGCTGTCGCTGCCACTGATTTCAGGCATGCAGGCAAAGCCTGAGCTACGGGATCTAATGTACTGGAAAAATAAGCACATGGCTTGCGTGATCCTGCTTGATCCTGAGTGAGTACTGACAAGGCAGTACCTTCGCGTTCTGTAACAAAGAGTGTAAAAGGTTTGCTATAACATGGTGTTGCTAAAACAGGTGCTTGACATAAAGCTTCCTTTAGGCTTTCAAAAGCTTGTGTATGTTCCTGAGTCCAAGGGAGAACAGTCGATGTGGCTGCCTCCTGTGTGGTTAACTGAATGAGTGGTTTTGCTAGAAATGCGTACTGAGGGATCCACTGCCTACAATATGAAGTGAGGCCTATGAAAGCCCGCACCTCCTTTTGTGTCTGGGGTATTGACATGTTAGCAATTAACTGGATGCGATCTGGTGTAAGCTGCCTTCCCTCCTTGGACAGCGAGTGACCAAGATAAATAACTCGCTGAACACAGAATTGCAGCTTAGAAGGGGACACCTTGTGCCCCTTGTCGGCTAGGAAATGTAAAACTGTCAGAGAAGCTTTTTCACATTCTGGCTCGCTTCTCGCGGTGATCAGCAGATCATCGACATATTGAAGCAGTGCAGTATTGACTGGCATGTGGATACTGTCAAGTTCTCGTTTCAGTGCTTGGCTGTAGATGCTGGGGCTTTCTGTAAATCCTTGGGGAGCGCGTGAGAATTTAAAGCTGCGCCCATTTAAACTGAATCCGAACAAGTATTGGCTTTCCGGATCTATTGGGACGCTGAAAAAGGCATTCTTGAGATCAATTACAGTAAAGAATGTTGCTTCGGAATCAATTGCTGTCAACAATGATGATATATCAGGGACCACAGGGAATTGTGGTACAATACACTTGTTTAGTTCACGCAAATCAATAACCAATCGGTACACTGGGGGAGCAGTAGGATCAGTTCGTTTAAGAATCGGAATTATCGGTGAATTACATACATTGGAGTCTGTTTCTACAACTACTCCCTGGGCAATTAGCTCATCAATGATTTTCAACAAAGCCACTACAGCATCATGCGGTAACTTGTATTGTCGCATTCGTGGTAATACCACTCCTGCTTTCAATGTAACTCGATAGGGTGTAATGTTCATGCAGCCAACATCCGTAGGGCCTTGTGCCCATAGATGTACTGGTAAAATCTGTAGTCGGGGATCCATGTCTCTAGACACATAGTGACCTTTAAAATCACGCAAAAACAACCTTACTCCTTCCGGAGAACAACATATTATGGCTCCTAGTGCTTTCAGAGTTTTAATTCCTAACAAATTTTCTGGGCATGATTTAGTAAGCAATAAATCTGTAGTTCGTGTCAAAGGTCCTATCGTAAGTGGTAGAGGCTGTGATACTTCATTAACAATAGGTTTTCCTGAAAAACCAAGGGAAACATTTTGAGAGCCTGAGAGGGGTGCCCCTGGAACTTCACTACGTTTTATGGTTGTTCGACTTGCCCCTGTATCGAGTAAGAATTTTCTATCTTGACCTAATAATTCACTATGTACATAAGGTCCTTCTTGATCTACCGGAATCTCGATAAGCGGTAAGTCAACTTCCCTCTCTAGGCTGGTTCATGCGTAACGCTGATACTCAGGGTATTCATACTGTGCAGTCTGATACATTTGTTGTGTTGTGGTTTGTGTGGCAGTAGTAGGCAACGGTGGTGCAGCTGGCACAAACTGTATGGGTTGCTGTGAGGCTGGCATAGACTGTTGCTGAACTGGCACGGACTGTCCATGCTGCATAGCTCCTTTTTCATTCTGATCTTGTCTAACTAATCGTGGTCTCTCTTTTGCAATGCCTGTAGCTATATTACGTTTCAGGACTGGACAATCGTGTACATGATGGCCCAGTTGTTTACAGTAATTGCAGGTTCCTTTTACAGGAACTGCAGAATCACCAGAATGTGTCACACCCTTTTTGTGACCATCTGCTGGTACTGTCTGAGAAACTAGCATTTTCATTTTTGTATCCTTCATGCGTCTATGCTCGTGTTCTTGTTCATCCCTAATTCTATTGTGATGATACTGTAACATTTGTAGCATTTGCGACGGAGTGTTACTTTGCCAGGTACTCTCGAATTTCAATATTCTATTCTTCACTGGAGGCAATGCATTTTCCACTAATTTTGTCACAAATAAATGTGGATATGAGTCACTACTTGCTTTTATACCACTATTTATACCAAAACATTTTTCAAATCGAGCATAATAATCGCTTGTGTCTTCATCTTGCTTTTGTTTACAGGCTGTGATTGCACCCCAATCTTCCTTCTTTGTAGTTAATAAACGTGGCAGTACCTGTACTAGTAAACCTGGTAATAGTTTAACTTTATCCCCGAGCCCTGAACCTGCGGCTCGGCCCCTTTCTTCCTCTGCTAATGCTGTCCAGTCTATCTTTTGGTCTCCCACTTCCCACTCTTTTTCTTTCAGTTTTTCATATATGCCAGCAGGCAAAAGCACTTTTAAAATCGTCATAATATCAGGAAAGGTGTACTCTCCCATCAGTAACATGTCTTTAATTTCTCGGTGGAAACCCGCTGGGTCTTTGTCATGACTAGGTACTACTTTTTTCATTTCTAATAATTCCATTTTTGATATGGGTGTGTAAACAAATACACGGTGAAACTCATTGTCTTCGCCTTTTATTGGGTGCACTTCCCGTAAAGGATTTTGTCTATCCATGAAGTACGGTGCTCTTTCTCTGGGGGGCAGGGAGAGAGAATCCGGACTTACAAAAAGAACATACTGCTTACGTGACACTAATATCTCTTTAATTAGCTTGTTACTAGAACCTTTCCATCTATACGTGAGTAGTTCCGTTAATATATCAGGTAAAGGACCAGGGTCAGCATGTTGGCTCTTATATAATATGAGGAGTTGCTGAATCATATAGATTCCAGCTAAACGTTGTTCATCTGTACTGAGGTTGAGAAACGTGTGTGCTACGGTCTCATCACCGTATTTTTCAGGACTAACAATCCAGTGAACGGCTGATCTGGCTAATTCTTGCTCATCCATGGAATCGAGGAGGTGATAACCCCTTCGTTCTCGTAGTATTTTATCTGCGGCTTGAAACGAATGTTCAGGAGACTTCAGATTTATTACAGGCGTCGGATACGTTCTGCTATTAGTTGGACATACAGAGTGTATTGGATCAGAAAAACATCTAGTATTTTCACAAGATCTTCCTCTGCCTACATAGGCTATGGTCTCTGACTGTCTTGCAGAGTCCCCTGATTCGGACACTTCATCTTGTAAGAATAAGCATTGCATTCCGGTCTACCCCCGGACGATCTTGATTTCTGATCACACAGTTTATGAGGAAACGTAACAGTTCCCCTTGTATCTCTACTTTCTGGAATTCCATAGCTCTGTTAATACATCCTGGATCTCGTCCCGTTTGAACAAAATGGTATATGTTATCTAGATGCGTAGTCATCCCTGGTAACCTTGCTAAATACTCTGCGGCTCGTCTGATACGTAATGATGCCAGGACCATTTCGTCCTCTTTACCAACCACTGGGTCATATCTACAATTTACAAGAAGTTCCTTAAGCGTACGTTCATTTACGAACTTAGGTGTACGTGAATGTGCTGACTCTTGAAAAACAAGTTTATTTATTCTAGGTGGTGTAAAAATACTGCTAGCACCTCCCGTGGCCCCATCTGGGGCGTCGGGTGTGAAAGGGTTCGTCGAACGTGATACAGCAACTATGGGTGTCGATACCCCTGTAGAGTCGACTGCGGAAACAGATGCGGAAACAGATGTGCTTGCCGATGCTTGTATCGGGACTTGCTGTTGCACGGGGACAGATACCTGATCCTGACGTTGAACCCCTCCGCCAGACGGTCTATGTGGTGTGGCGTTAGCATACTCGGGGGCTGCATCGTCTAGATATGAGGAAAGGAAAACATCTTCTGCGGTTCTGGGATGCCCCTTTGGATGTACCTTAATTGGAAATAACGGGGGTGGCAAGTCTTTTGGCACCTCCGTAACAGCCTTAGGTAGTCCTTCGGCTAGAAGGGGATACATACCATTCATAAGAGCATTTCTTTGTCTATTTACTTGTTCTGATTTCACTCGGATACCTTCCTCAATTAATAGATTTTCTTGAACTTTATTTGAACTTTCTTTACTCCTCTCTTCTTGTCTACGTGCTTTTTCTGTTCGTCTATGAGATTCTTTACGCCATAACTCAACGGCGTCTTTCTGTGACTGTCTGACCTTTCTTTTCCATAACTCTTCCTCCACTTTCATGATGCACTCTGCATCCCAGGTTCCCGCTATGGGCCACCTTTGACTTTCCGGTAATCCTTTGGTATAATCTACCCATAGATCAAGAAACAATATGGCATCTAAGCCATGTTTATGGTACATGAAATGTCCTGGAGTGTCTCTAGGAGGAATAGGAACTGCTTCTTCAAGCACCCCTTTTCTGGTAGTAATCTGTCTTAACTTCGAGAAGAGCGGCATATTGACAACTGATCTGATACTTACTCTTGAACTTACTTAATACGAGAAACACAATAATGAACAGTGAACAATGAACAGTCATTCATACCACAATATGCAAGACATTTTCTGAATACTTTAAACATTAAACATTAAACATTATAACAATGATCGACAATGATGACAGTCTGCCTAACTAATCACCACGCTGAATTCTTGACAATAACTGAATACTTCGGAATACTTGATATACTGCTAAACAGTACATATACACTGCTAAACAGTGCAGACCGGATTTGTGTACCCAAATCCGTCTTGACCGGCACAACCTATGTGCGCGTCAACACGCCTCCCCGGCGATGGTACTCACCGAGTAGCTCCTTGAAACGGAAGGCCTCAGAGAATGGACAGGACTCGATAACTGCGGACATCGGACCCTCTGGACGTCGGAATTTCGGAAAACCTGGTGGGCCTCTGTATACCTCGGATCTTGCTCTCTCAGCTAGGCTCTGGTCGGGATACTTCGCACTTCTCACCGCCTCGTCTGGGTTGATCGCAGCCTCAGTCGCCCCCGCTTGACCGGAGGGAGCTTACAGGAAATCCTGCTGGTACGCGTTTATGGTCCGTCCAGCTGTGGCAGGAGACCGGGCCTGCAACGCACCGCCGGCGCGTGAGATGAGAAAGTGTCCCTGTTCGGGCGCCATTATGTGGTAAATAAAATAAATATTACCGGACTGAATTTCATGCGGAATCTTAAATTAAAGTAAATAGCTCAAAATAACAAGAGGCAGAATCCGTGGTATAAGAGGTTTCTAATGGGCTTTATTCCATTCAAAATGGCCGACTCGAGTCGCGGCCCTCAGGTTCCGTCACCACGAAGGTTCAGGAAGTGAAGTACAATAATTTATTAACAGACATGTATTTTTATAATAAGTACATTACAATGAAACGAATGTAGAAGGCGTAACATTTGATAAGAAAAATGACGTGACAGTGACATAATCGAAACTAGGCGTAATAAGGAATAAAAGAAACATGATTGGTTAGGATTATCAGACATAGGTGGATCTATAAGATAATACTTGGCATAGATGCGCGCGCGGCAGCATGACGTGTAATTGACGTGTAACTAGGGGGTGAAGGGGACTTGACATTTAGCTCTACATGTGGAGACGAGAAGTCTGGGGTCAAGTCATCCTAATCCCAAATCATATCTAACATCCTATGTTTAAAGAACTATGTTATCCACAAGGAAGAGACTCTCGGACAGAATCTATTCTATACTGACTGTGTGCGTGTACAAGCGTCTAAGTGTCTATATGAGATGCGAGGGGCAGAAAACTTTCCATGGCAACAGGGCTATGAATCACTTGCAGGAGGACGGAAAGGCTGAGTCCTTTGCTTGTGAGCTAAAGGAAATGTTTACCTAAATCACTGGACAGGAATGCATCGGCTGGAGAGCAAAATAGATAATTCGAAGGTGAAATACAACTTCTTGGCAGACAGGCGAAAACTGGCCGAGGCAGGCACCGTTAGCTGCACAGGGAGTAGGACAAAGTTCATGGATACAGATGCGAGCTCAAGCTGAAGCTGTCAGAGACAGAGAGCAGGGAAAGGCTTTGAGGACAGAATCGGGCCTACTCGCCTGAACTGTAAAAATGGAGTAACTTAGCCATATAAAGTCGGTGGCCTTTCCTATTTAGGAATTAACTATCCGGCCCATTGATGGCGGATCTGACAGAGAACATGTTGACGGTAGACACACATATGTTTGCGTCTTAGAAACTGGAACTGGAGGGAACATACATGTACTTGTAACATGCATATAAAACCGTTGGGGTCCAAGATAGGGGACATAACTGATCAGGAAAATCCACATTTCCACAATGGAACCAAGGGAGAGGCCAGACAAGGAGACAGGCACACTTCCAACAGGAAACACATGGCGAGATCCAAACACGCCGGCAGCATTACAGATGGTGATCCATAAATCGGATAACCCTGTTATCAATCTGTCAAGTTATACACTGGAACCCAATGAACAAGGAATCCTGGAAAAGGGTTTGTCCTTTGTCCCGACCAACATGCCCAATAATTTCAACTTAAAGATTGAATTACACCAATTCTTTCGCAAGTTACGTCTAAAATATCATTTCCTGAAAACCCCTAGCAATCCTACTTTCTCTGCTAGTGGACTACGACCACCATCTAAATTTAACCCTCCTATGTCCCTTATGCCACATAAACTTCTGGCGTATGAACAGGTGGTAATGAGAGATGTGGACAACATACTAACTCACAGACAGTATGTCCAATATAACATAAGCAAACAAGAACGTGCAGCCCTGGACACATTAAAGAATAATCCCCATATCGTGATTAAACCCGCGGATAAGGGCGGTGCCATTGTCATACAGAACACAGAGGATTACAAGAGAGAGATTGATTCCCAGTTAACTGTAGAAGGGAACTATGTGAAATTACCTAGAGATCCCACTCAAGACATAAGTAAGGCTATAAGGAGCCTTACTGGTACTGCTCTGGAAAATGGATTTGTTAACAAACTAGAACATGACTACTTGAATAATAAACATCCCAGACTACCCACTATCTATACCCTCCCTAAAATACATAAACGGATGCAAAATCCCCCAGGGAGACCAATCGTGTCTGGCTGTGGTTCGGTCCTAGAACCTCTATGCAAGTACATTGATGTATTTCTAAAACCCATTGCGGAACAGACTCCCACCTATTTAAGGGATACCATGCAAACTATACAACTCCTGGATGAATATCCATATGACCCTGACACTCACCTATTAGTCACTATGGACATAACTGCCCTTTATACAAACATTCCACAACTGGCAGCACTCGAATGTATTGAATCAGTACTCAATGTCAGACCTGCACCACATTTGGTCCCCACTGAATTCATTGTGGCATTACTCAAAATTGCAATGACTCAAAATTATTTCACCTTCTTGGGTCAATTCTTCGTACAAACTAAAGGCGTGGCGATGGGGTCCAGCTTCGCCCCAAATTTGGCCATTATTTACATGAGTGAATTTGAACATCAATATGTCCTCAATCCATTAAACCCATATAGCGAGTGTATAGAACTGTGGCGTCGATATAACGACGATATTATATTTATTTGGCGAGGTGACGAAGAGGATCTCAAAAAATTCCACCTTTGGTTGAACACATGTTCAACTGACATACAATTCACGATGAATTACAGTAGACTAAATATTGATTTCCTTGACATCACAATTAAATCAGACTCGGAATCAGGTAAACTATACACCACACTATTTAGGAAAAGCAGCGAAAGAAATACATTACTGCGTTACTCAAGCCACCATCCCCGCAATTTACGTGATAACTTACCTTTTGGACAGTTTTTACGCATCCGTAGAAATTGTTCAAAAAAGAAAATTTCTTGGAGGAATCGGCAGGTCTATTGTCCAGATTGATAGACCATGGCTACCCAATCAGACTTCTGAAGAAAGCGCGGAAACGTGCGTGGCATAACCACAGGGAACTCTTGCTAACCCCCAAAATTAAAGACAAGACCCACGAGGAACGATTGGTATGTGTGACTACGTTCAACACTAAAAGTAATGCCATTAAGAAAGCCATTAACCAGCATTGGCACCTAGTGGCTGACGAATTAGGGAACATGCCTACCCCACTACACGCTTTCAGAAAAGGTAAAAATATCAGGGATCATTTGATCAAATCCCTACTACCTTCCAGTCAGACGGTAGGACAGACTACACTATGGGGTACCCCGGTCATGGGACACCATCAATGTGGTTCATGCAAAGCTTGTGCCTTAACCAGAACCATCAACGAATTCACACATAACAACCACACCTACACATTAAAAGAACATAGCAACTGTAACACATCTGGGGTCATTTATGTAATCACCTGTCCATGTGATTTTTTATACGTGGGCCAAACTGTCCAGAAGGTGAAGTGCCGGATACTGCAACATTGCAGCCGCATTCGCTGCAAGACACCCGGTGCCCCTTTGGTAGAACACTTTACCAATTTCGAACATACAGCATACAGTCTGAGATGGTGGGTTCTGGAAAAAGTAAAACCCAACCCAAGAGGAGGTGATTTCACTGATATACTGAACAAACGGGAGTATAGATGGATCCGCTCTTTAGATACGGTCACCAGGGGTTTGAACGAACTTGAGGAAACCAACAAACAAGTTTCCATTATGAATCACAGATAGATTGTATTCCTCCCTTAGTAGCCCTATACTCTCAATATTTTAGTCCATGATTAAAGGGCTCTTTAATTAGCACTAATTATTGGGTTAGAGTAGAGGGTACTTTACATCTGGACACCCGTTTACTGTATAATTGCATTACTGTATAATTATGGTTTATAATTTGTCAATATATGTGGATATATGATTTGTTAATTTACATTGTTGTTTTATGTATTGTCTGTATGTCATTGAATTACCGCAATCGCCCATCACAATTGTTGTAATTTTTGTGGTTAAATATGTCCATTGTCTTTGTTAAGGGTTCCAATTGTTTTTCCCTTATGTTTCATGATGTAATGGGACCTTCTCAGTGTATGGTAGTCTCCTATACTGTTTATACGCTGTTAATTACCTAACACATGTAAACGGTTGCCTTGGCAACCGCACGGAATAGCGGCGCAGCCCGCGTTGCATTTGGAGCGAGCACGGAGACAGACGCTCCATTATTTAGTAGGTGACGAGGATCTGCTGTTTCCCCTCACCCCAGACAGTGCATGTACTCATCATGAGCCCCCCCAACCCCACGTGCGATATTGTGCCTTGACTATTCATACTAGTCTTTCTACTCTTTCCGGGTCCACCGTCATTAACTCACATACGGTTGCCTTGGTAACCGCACTAAGCCGCGGTCGAGCTCACTTTGCACTGAGGCGCGAACGGAGACAGACGCTCCGTGGTTCTGCACATTTATTGTGTTTGCTTGGTAAGTTTCTCCACTACCCATATCCATACACCGTAGATCCTTAACCCACATAGGCTGAGTTTTAAGTGACCTTGCCCTTCGTTTTTGTTTTTAGCCTTGATTGAATTCCTACGCCTCGGCGAATATTCCTGAATAACGGCAGATACATCGCTAACAGTACTAATTTCTGAATAACGGCAGACACATCGCTAACGTTTTCCCGATGCGGTAAGATGCCCCTCCTGCTGTTCTATTACCCACAAACGGCCTGCTATACAGTCACAGCCTATTCCTCTCAGCTTGATGGGTTTTTAGAATTACTCTTCACGGTGCTCTGATATGATAAGTTTTGTGTTGAGGTTTTCGTTGATACTTGGAATTTAATTCAGTATTATTCCTTTTACCTAGAACGAATTAATTGACCTGTGACATCAAGCCCTCCATTCATTGGAATCCGGGATTCTTCCTGTGATTGAAATCAATTAGGTATGTGATTAACACAACATACCATGCTTTTAATTATGTTTTAAATAGGACAACATCCTCACACCCCCTTATTTTAACATTACAGGTGTTTCAGTTAAGACCACCTTCCAGTCAGGTTGCCCCCTCTTTGGCCCTGATGAAGACCCGCAAGGCCAAGGCTTAAAAATCCCTAAGGCCATCAAGACGTGTCGAAACGGCGACGCCCACCCTTAACTACCTGGGACACATATTCATCTCTCCGTGCAAGACCATCAATGGGGTCATTGTTTGAAATATACTAATAATTTTGTATTTAATGAATGTGACCAGGTTACTTGGATTCTAGATGGTGAATCACAACCGATCCACATTGCCTAAAATTGATTGAATATTCTCACTACTATGTATCTTTCATTTCTTGTCTCATTCACTCACTCCTTTATCACCTTCCCTTAATGCACGTTTCTCTTTGGAGCAACCTCGTTCTGTCCTAATATTAAAAATTGCCAAAAATAAACGTATGTATATCATCTCACAGTGTTTTGGATGTTGTCCTTTTTCAGTTTGAACTATTTATTGAATATTGCGAGCCATTGTTCTTAAAGAAAATTTCTGTTTTTTTGGGCTCAGGATTAGCTAAACAATTAACTAAGCGAAGCATATTGTCTCAGATATATTGATCATTGGTCAAGGACCACTGTTTTTGGTACAGTACAGTCCAGCAGGTCTTTAAAATGAGACAGAGATGTGACTGAATGAGGTCAAAGATCACATCATAACACATGGCAATATCATTTGTTCGGACCTGCGCAGCTAGGCTGAAGCACCCCACCCCTCTCGCCGCAGCGCGCTCAATTGGAGTCCCTGTGCACCCAGGCCGCTCTGCTTACTTGTTGTCATTGTTGTGTGAGCAAACACTACGGGCAGCAGTCCTCACAATTCAGATGGAGTGTTGATTGCAGGAGAGTGTACACCTCATGGATCCCTTTCGTAGACAACGGGCAGTAGGGCTCACAATTTAGAGCCCGTGTTGATTGCCAGGATGGAGTACACCTCATGGATCCATTTATTTTTTTATGGCGCATTGTGATATGCGAAGCGGATGCAGCAAATCATTTGAGGTAGTGTGGAAGAAGAGGGACGTGTGACGTCGTGGTTATCCTATTTATACGTACGCAAAGTGGGCTGGGCTTGCGTACGCCAGGCCAGCGTAGGGGTGTGAATAATTATTCCGGGGACTTGGGCGTTGTTCAGTTCCTGCCTGGCCAGGAAGTGTACTTATGTGTGTTTCTTTAATAGTTTTGACCTCGCAGAGTGTGCAATTTAAGATTAGTGTAGCATGTGTCGGGAGGGCAAAAACTATCGTTAATGAGATGGCATGTGATATAGGATGTGCAGTCTGCCCGTGGCTGATGATGCTGCTTAGAGCCAGCAATACCCAGGCCGAAAGGCAGCACAATAATGTGCAGACACACACACCAGGGGCATCGTGTAACACATATTTGTTTTTTGATGGAACGTTTGAGATGCATGGCAATCACACGTGGAGGGCTAATGTAGAGAGCATGAATATTGATCAAGATGATCTTTGCATGTTGTGTGTAGTATAAGATATGTGTATACAGGAAAACACTTTTCAAAAAAGCTTTCTAAGCAGAAGAGGTGTCTCTCATCAAACGCTGTAGAGAGAATGAGTAAAATGGGTGGGGTCGTACAACTATTACAATGGAAAATGTTATGAACCAATCAAATGCTTTTTTTAAGGTCACATGCAATCGCGCACCGAGCGTGCAAGGAGGCCGCACCCGACGCGATTTTGACAAAATATATTTATCATAATATAAGTTTATTACAGTTAGAAATAAATAAATGTTTAAAATAATTTAGATTTTCGCGTGCTCTCATATACTGTTTGAAGTTATTTAGATATACTTTTGAGACAAAAAAAAAAGGGAATGGCGTACCCGGCGCGATACTATACATCTGTGACGTGACACAGGGCCTGGCAGCGTGTACTCGTCGAATACGCAACGCGCAGCAGGCGCGACCCCATACGTAAATGTAAATGTAAATGTAGAGGTACTTGTATAGCGCACGACTACCCGGAGGCATCTCGGCGCTTGTACGAATACTGCTGAGGAACCCTTCCTGGCCTTTCCCTGTGAAGTGTCCCCTCCTGGGCACCCCCAAGGTGAGGCCAGGCATCCTAGCATTGTTGGGGCCGTACATGACGTAAGCGTGGCTTGGCACTGCGTACCCGTCGGATACCAAAGTAGTACCTGGGGTGACTACATGTGTATATGATTTTACGTGGGACGCGGTCCCACAAACTCGTTGGATACGAAATGAGCATCATTTACGAGTTTAGTAATATGACGGATAGGATTTGTGTGGTTATGGAGCTTGATACGCTACCGGTATAGGAGTGCAGTTTTCTCCCCCGAAAAAAAAATATATACATTTTTTTTGGGAAGATATAAGATATTTCATGATTTTTAAAGTTAAAAACAAGAAGTATAATAGAGTTCCAAAATATTTAAAAATATAATAGAAAAAAATATAGGTTTTATAAACATTAAAATATGAAATTAACATTTAAAAAACCTTCGAAATTCACTGAAAAAACCATAGGTTTTACAGACGTTATAGTTAGGAATTAGCATTTAAAAAAACCTTAGAAATTCACACAAAAAACATAGGTTTCAGGGACGTTATAGTTAGTTGAACATTTGACTCATATAAAACCAGAGAACTTCACCTGTTATAGTTAGTTGAGCTAACTATAACTCGCGCGCCCGCAATGCACTGCTGATGATGTCACATATTACATCACTCATGACATAGTCAGTGACATCACTGATGACATCACTGATGACATCTCAAATGACGTCACTGATGACATCACTCATGACATCATCCACGTGACAATCTGATGCACATACTGATGCTCTAATATACACTTTGATACACCCATTCTAAAATGCTGACTACTATTTTTGAAACCATACACAGAATATTGCCATATACTACATAGCACTCACTATTTCCTAGGTCTACACACACATCCAGTCACTTATACATGTAGTTACTCATCAATAGAGGAATATAATATGCACTCATGTATCTATACATGCTGCCACATATCCATAGAGTTACTCACACGCGTAGTCAGTAATGCAAATAATTAATCACATACCCATTTAATCATGTATACAGTTATACACACCCAACTTCATTATTTTTAGACATACCACATCACTTATTTATAGAGATGCTAACACATATTTAGTGTCTTATACAATCACTGATAGAAGCAGACACTTATTTATACACCCACTCTTGAAATAACTTAGTCTCACGTATACTCATTTATATACTCCAACACTCACATATAGTAGCTTAAAACATATGTAGTTAGTCACAGATATACCACTGAGACATTTATTCACTCACCAACACACCCATAGACACAATAACTCACCCATACAGCCCTTTCCAGATGCACTTTTTAATCCATACAACCACTGAATCACCCACTCAGACATCTATGCACAGACTCATACACCCACCCACACAGACACTCAGGGACCCATACAGATACTCAGACAACAAATCAATAACCTATATAGACACTCATGTAGGTATTCAGCAACCCATGCAGTTGCTTACACACCAATGGAGAGACTAATACAGACTTTTACACAATTTAGTCACTAACCCATGCAGTCAGTAAGACACGTTCAATCACTCTCTTATGCAGTCAGTGACACACATACGAAATAATTCCTTTAGGCACTTGTAAATGAATTCATTCTTTAATACACCTTGGCATATATATATAAAACATATTTTATAGAAACTCACATTCATTGTATGATGTCATGAGTGTTGTCATTTGAGATGTCATCAGTGATGTCATCAGTGATGTCACTGACCATGTCATGAGTGATGTAATATGTGACATCATCAGTAGTCCATTGCGGGCGATCGCGTTATAGTTAGCTGAACTAACTATAACAGGTGAATTTCTCTGGTTTTATATGAGTCAAATGTTCAACTAACTATAACGTCCCTGAAACCTATGTTTTTTTAGTGAATATATATATACACCTATTTTGAAAAATTCGCGAGGATTCGTCGACCGGCGCCAAAGTTATTCAAAATAGAATGTTGCGGATTTCCTATGGAAACGTGGTCCTAACTATAACTACCTACTGGCGACCGCCAGTAGGTAATATATATATATATATATATATATATATATATTCACTGAAAAAGCACACTGGTTTCAGGTATGTTATAGCTAGAAATTAGCATTTAATATATATATATATATATATATATATATATATATATATATATATATATATTCACTGAAAAAAAACACAGGTTTCAGGGACGTTATTGTTAGTTGGACATTTCACTTGTACAAGGCCAGAGAAATTCGGCCTTTATAGTTAGTTAAGCTAACTATAACTCGCGCCCCCGCAATGCACTGCTGATGACGTCACATATTACATCATTCATGACATGAAAGAGGTACGAGAGGTACACAAAGAGGCAAGAGGGGTACAGAAGGAGGAAGGAGGGGGTACAGAAAGAAGGAAGAGAAGTGCAGAATGAAGCAAGTGAGGTGCAGAAAGAGGCAAGAGGGACGCAAAAAAGGGAAGGGTGCAGAAAGAAGCAACAGAGGTGCAGAAAGAAGCAAGAGAAGTGCAGGAAGAAGCAACAGAGGTGCAAAAAGAGGCAAAAGCGGTGCAGAAAGAGGCCAGAGAGGTGCAGAAACAGGCAGGAATCATGCAGAAAGAGGGAACAGGGGTGCAGAAAGAGGCAAAAGAGGTGCAGAAAGAGTGAAGAAGGGTGCAGAAAGAGGCAAGAGGAGTGCAGAAAGAGGCAAGAGGAGTACAGAAAGAAGCAAGTGAGGTACAGAAAGAAGCAAGTGAGGTACAGAAAGAGGTAACAGAGATGCAGAAAGAGGCAAGAGAGGTGCAGAAAGTGCAAGAGATGAGCAAAAGGAGGCAAAAGAAGGGCAGAAAAAGAAAGAAAGGTGCAAAAAGAAGCAGCAGAAATGCAAAAAGAGGCAGGAGAGGCACAGTAAGAAGCAAGAGTGGTTTACACACCATTAGTACAAATTTAATACCCACATTTAGCAATAAGGAACAGGTGACCATTCTAGGCTTGCACAGGGCCTTCCACCACTCTGTAACACTTGTCGCTGCATTTTTTATAATGTGTGAGCCGTTTGAGCTAGAAACAAGGTTTTTTTTGTTCAAATCTGCAGATTATGCAGCAGATGATGGATTATGTGGCAAATTCGGAAAATGTATAATTGTGCAAAAGTCGGTGCAGCCAAACAGTCACATAATTCCAGTGGCCCTGCTCATACCTCTGACTAGGTCCAGAAGTGCTCCTCAGTGGTTACTTCTTTTTTTTGTCTCATTGAGTTTATAGTTTAGCTTCTATGGAAACGAGGAAGACTAAACCTGAGGTTACAACTCCACAACACAGACTATCATACCACACAATTACTCTCCATAACACATAATCCTACTCTACATGATTCCTACACACTAAATACTACATACTTTCTATCCACATATTTTCACTGCACAACATACCACATAATTCCACTACACACAACCTGCATCCACTCCACTCCAAGAAACATTATTAAAACACTTTTACATTTACAACGCCAATAGCTCTAACACTTGCAAATGCGAAACCTATTACATTGCAAATGCTTCTTCAACTGGTAGTTGCATTTGCAGAGTGGTGGAGAAAGGGGGCTGGGCCTTAACCAGCACTCAGGAATTCCATTGCGTAGGACTTACAGGAGGTACCAGGAGGGCTTCTCGGGCCCCAACGTCTCTCAGGAGTAAAGTGGACTTCATCCCCAACCCGTAGTGTGCCAGGAGGCACATTTGCAGAGTTGCGGAGAAAGGGAGGGCGTGGCCTCCGAAGACCGCTTAGCAATCCCACTGTGTGGGACTTACTGGGGGTAACAGGAGGGGTAGTTGGCCCCCAAGGACAACCTTGGGGGCCAACCACCCTTCCTATGTACTCCTAAGTACTCATAGCAGGCCACACCCCCTTTAGCCACACCCCTTTAACCGCCAGTCTGCAAACGGAGAGTGAAGTCCCCATCACTGCTGGGGGTGGTTAGGGGCCAACTAGCCTACCTCTTACCTCCAGTAAGCCCCACACAGTGTGATTGCTAAGAGGTGGACACAGACCACGCCCCCTTTCTCCACCACTCTGCGAACGCACCTCCTGGTGCGCTCTTGGTTGGGGGATGATGTCCCCTTTGCTCATGAGGGTCTCTGGGGGCCAACTAGCTGACCAGGTACCTCCAGTAAACCCCACACAGCTGGATTGCTGAGAGTGGTCCGAGGCCATGCCCCCTTTTTACACCACTCTGCAAACGCGCTTCCTGGTGCGCTGCTGCTCGGGGGATTAAGTCCACTTGGGTCCTGAGGTCCCCAAGACACATGAGGACCTCATCGCCCCACCAGCAGTGCACCAAGAGGCGCGTTTGCAGAGTAGTGTAAAAAGGGGCCTGGCCTTGGATCACCTCTCAGCAATCCAGCTCTGTGGTGCTTACGGGAGGTACCTGGTGGGCTAGTTGGCCCCCAGGGACCCTCAGTATTCAAGAGGACTTAATTCCCCAACTTAAAACGCACCAGGGGCATGTTTGCAGAGTGGTGCAGGGAGGGGGCGGGCCTCCGGCGAGATGCCAGCTTTTTTGTTTGAATTTGTTTTTAAAGAGGGCTGTGTGGCCCCCCTTCTTTCACTGTTTTTTGGGCCCTGGGGACACCACCACCAGGGCCTGCCACATTTTTAAAATGTGGCCCCCTCCTAAGGCCAATTATGGCCAACTGGGAACCCATCTTCCGGGACCGGGCTTCCTATATATATCTATTTAAAAACTAAATAATTTTCCCAGGAGGGGGCCGTGTGGCCTACGTCCCCATGGCCACTTCTGGCCCCGGGGACCCCATCCCCCTGGGCCGACCCTAAAGTTAGGGACCATGCAGGGAGCCCCAATGCCTCTACGGTACCTGCTGACTCCCCGCCTCCTGCGGGAGCTGGCATTGCTTCTGGGCAAGGGGAGCTGGAGCAATTCTGCTTTGCTTCGTTGAAGCTAGAGCAGGTTTCCTGCTCTCGCTTCAAGGAAGCAAAGCAGTGTTTGCTATGACAGGGCGGGAGCAAACAGCTATGACCCAGGGGTGGGAACCCCGGGATATTGCAGGAGCTGGCCCTGGGGGGTGGCGGTTCCCAGGGCCATCAAGGGCTCCAGGAGGGGGGCCGTGCAGCTCCCCTCCCTTCAAGTACAAAGACCCGGGGAGGTGGTGGTCCCCAAGGCTTGGGGGGGCCCGTGATGTCCCCCTCATTAATGAAGTAAGCCCCGGGAGGTGGTGGTCCCCTGGGCTAGGAGGGCCTGAGAGGCCCCCTGCTTATAATTAAATAAATCCCCGGGGAGGTGGTGGTGCCTGGGGCTTGGGGGGGCCCGCAAGGCCTCCCCTTCATTAATGAAGTAAGCCCCGGAGAGGTGGTGGTCCCCGGCGCTTGGGGGGCCCACAAGGCCCCCATTTATAAAGAAAGCCCCAGGGTGGCGGTCCCTGGGTCTTGAAGGGGCCTGCGAGGCCCCACTCATAATTAATAAAGCCCCAGGGAGGAGGCTTCGGGGGGGCGTGCCCCCGTGCATAATAAATTAAGCCCTGCGGAGGTGGCGATCCCCAGGGCTGCGGGGGCCCCCGCGGGCCGCCGCAACATAATTAGGTATTGCCCCCGGGGGTTTATAGAAAAAGAAGTGCGGGAGCCTGCGCTTCATTTTATTATCGGCCGGATACACGCACCCTGCCGATTTAAAATAAAATGCTTTTTTTGGCCCTGGGGGTCCTTGTGGGACCCCCTGAGCAGGCCTAGGGGGTCAGGGTGTTTCTACCCTGCCTCCTTTTCTTGTTGTTCACCTTTTTTTCCCCTTTTTCTAGTGACTCGGTTACCGAGTCACAAGATGGCTGCCAACACTTTCTGGTTTGGAGTGTTGGCAACCAATTACAATGAAGCTCGTGCTCAGGAGGGTTCGCGAATCCTCGGTGCTCAGATATTGATATTTTTCTTTTTTAATTACTCAGGAACTACTGAACAAACTTACACCATTTTAAAAAAAAGGTTGCTTTCTGAACCAAGAGCTACCTTTTTCCCAAATTTAGTGTAATTCTGTTCAGCAGTTCAGGCTGTAGCCGTGTAAAGTTTCTATGGAAATTAACATGGAGAAAACGCATTTTGGGACCCCCCTTTTTTCTTGGCCCCCGCTTGACGAGTCACCCCGATACTCTCAAGACAGGAGCTGACCCGAATGAGCCATTAGTTTTGAAAATTTCACAAAGATTCGTCAAAAGACGCCTGTGAGAAGTTGGCCTGGCATATGCTGTTCCTAGTTATAGGGACACCTTGCACCAGTCCAATTCGACTCTTATTGATGATAGGTTTAAGACAACCTTTAAAGAGAGCTATCCTAGTGGTAGCTGTGGAGAGCAGCCTTCAGGCTAAGTCTTGAAGGAGTGTTAAGCTTATTGTTTTACCATAATAACCTCTTGAATATCCAAATGAAAGAGTAGCCCACACAGGTATATATATAAAATATATGTATTTATTCTAGACAGAATCCCACAGTCACTTTATGTGGCTAGTGGCAAAGTTACAATTCAAACAAGCATTTCTAAACACAATAAATAGCACAGAAATCAATGGGCCCCAGGGGGGGACCAAACCATATACTAAAATAGTGGTATAAGAACCACGACAATTCTACAGGCAATGCCTAGGGCATTCAGGATCGCTTGCCCCTTCAGAATCCACCCACAGTTAAGAGGAAGGGGACCCACGGGGGACGCGTGCAGTGCAAAGAGCTGCTATCGGGATCGCAATGTTAGCCTATGGAGAATGTTGCGGTTGAATAATTAAAGTTTAAGGACACTTCTAGCAACAGTACAAAGTTAAGGCTTGAGACTTAAGGCTTTTGAGAGCCCACCACCACGGGAGTACCGGAGTACCACTGTTACCTGCCCCAGGGAAGCCGGGTGCATAGGTCGATTCTGGTGTCGGGTCGCGGGCTGATTTTCTATGGAAAAGTAGTCCAAACTGCTGCTAGCTGAAAGCGTCGTTGAAGTCGTGAAGATTAAAGATGAAGAGAAGATAAAGATGAACCTGAAAGCAGAGGGGACAGAGTCTGGGTCACAGCAAAGTGACCAGGGAGCTCACAGGAAGGAGCTCGTGGATGTCGGGTGCTTCAGGTGTCAAAGGTACAGCTGGGCTCTGCAGTCACGGGCTCCGGGAGGCTTCAAGGAAGGCCAGCTTCTGGAGGGCGACTGTACCACGTCGGCTGAGGGTCGCTGCAGTGTTAGTGTCCCGATTGGATCCACTAAGCATTGGCAACCGCAACCCACGCAAAATGAACAAAGCAGCTGCTGGTGCAGACCCACGAGGTCTGAGGGTGCTCACCTTTGCAGGGAGCGCAGAGCAGGCCTGGAGCAACCAGGGAAACTCTTGGAAAGATAGGTTTTCCTCCGTCAGGGCCCACAAGTCGAGAGACAAGGGACCGCGGAGGGCAGCAAAATGAAGTGCTTAAAAGGGCTCCCACGGGCCACCGGAGCAGACTAGGGAGCTGAGCTTTGGCACGGATGCTGCTTGAAGGTTGGCTCAGAAATGAGCCAAAGCACCACTTCCCCACTGGTCGGGGTCGGGTGCTATGCAAGAGGTGGCCAGGGTCTCGGGGTATGCAGGGATCTCAACACCCACGCGGTCCACGGTGCTCAGGCTTGCTGGGCACGCTCATAGGACTCTGGGATGCACTGGAGACCCACCTCAAGGTTGATGGAAGGCGTTGAAGTTCGTGAGAGCAGCAAAGTTCCAACCGGGTATCTTGCAGTCTTTTAGGTGCCTGCCAAGCAGGGGGATAACTCCTTTATCCCAAGGGAGATTTCTTCAGTCAGCTGGGCAGCAGCTCGTCGAAGGTCAGTTCTGTGAAGTTCTGGACGAATCTAAGGCTCTAGGGCAAAGTTATTCCCATATATCCCCAAGATTAGGGGATGGTCCAAAATAGAGCCTACCAATCAGAGTAGAGGCGGGAAAGGGTGGCTACACCCACTCCCCTTTGTGTGTTTCCCGCCTGGGCGAGGGGCAGGATGCCCCTGAACCGGTTCCAGGCGGTGTATGCAGAATTGGGGCTCTGCAGCTGCCTACGTGCAACTCTGAAAGGACATTTGGTGCACCCACCCTGTTCCTATCCACATTATCCTGTCTGGGGAGGTGCTGGCACCTCCCTGCCACAGGAGCCCTATTGTCCAGATGGCGAGGCTGGGGTTTTCCCTAGCAACAGCCAGCCAGGGTCGTGTAGGTGGCGGACAGTAGCCATTTTGTGGTACATGTGCACTTTTAAATTGGTGTCTAAATTCTACCGCTTTTCCCATATCACCCTCCTAGCAAGGGGGAATCGTGCCCCCATGCCCATGGCTGGACTGGGGGTATGATTCCTTCATGTTTGACACCAAACACGATATGGTTCTGTGTAGCCATTCTCAAGTTATCGCGATGACGCGATTCACTTATAATGCGGTTAAGAGTATATGGTATGGCTACACTACAAACAACCCAGTAACGGTTTTACGAAGGTTGCAGAGAGGTCCTACTCACGTAGGGGTCCCCCCTCACACATACCTCAGCACCCAGCCCTGTAGGATTACCAGGGCCTGCCATAGGAGTGACCTATGAGAGTATATGTGTTGTAATGGTATGGGACAAAGGGTACCTACATCCCTGTAAGGGGTGCTAGCACCACCTTACCCAGACTACAGTAGTGGTCTGGTGGTGTCAGTTTGGGTGGCTGTCCCAGGGTGGCACAATAAGTGCTGCAGCCCTGGTAGGCCTACTGGGGGACCCATGCCCTGGGTACCTAGGGTACCATCTACAAGGGACTGGTAGGGCATGCCCAGCATCCAATTAGGTTTGTACCTAGAGTACTTTATATCAGTTTTAGGGAGTAAGCAGATAGGCTGGGGTCCTGGATAGCAGGATCCCAGCCAGACTAGTCAAAAACCACTTAAATACCAGGCAAAAAGTTGGGGGCAACCATTAGTCAGATTCCACTCTCCTACAACGCCAAAGATATTTGCAAAAGAAAAAACTATTTTTGAATAGAAACAAGGTCCTAACTTTAACTACCTACTGGCGACCTCCCGTAGGTAGTATATATAATGGAACAATTTTGCAGCAGTAATCAGTACAGCCATTTGTGGCACCAGAAGCTACAGTTCACACAATTACCCACAGACTCATAAGAGCCGCCCATCTGGGGGCGTGGAATACAGTATTTAAGTGGAACTCGGACCGGAGTGTCCGTAACATATCCTGCCAGAAGCCTTTGAGAAAGAAGGATTTGCCTTTGAAACGCGTCAGGCGGAGTCTGACAGAAGAGCTGCTCATTGCAATCGGTGAACGCGACGCTGTCCATTCCAATTAAGGCTTAAGGCCTCGTGCTGGGGTTAGAATGCATCTCTTTGCTACCGGCAAACTTAGGAGCGTTAATAAATTGGCGGCAGCTGTGAGAAGTTGGCCTGGTATATGCTGTCCACTAGTTATAGTGGGTACCCTGTACCAGTCCAAACAATCCCTTATTGGTTATAGGTTAAAGACAACCTTTATTGAAAGCTATCCTAGTGGTAGCTATGGAGAGCAGCCTTCAGGCTTAGTCTTGAAGGAATGTAAAGCAGCTTGTTTTACCAGTCTATAATCTCTTGAGTGCTAAATGAAAGACAACCACACCAGTTATATATATAAAATATATGTATTTACTACTAAACACACCCTCCTAGTCTCTTTATGAGGCTAGAGGTCAAAACACATAAGTTACACTCCAAATATGACAGTAATAAGCACAAATACACGTCAGGCCCTAGGGGCGAGGCCAGCCCATATACTAAAATAGTGGTATAAGAACCACTACTTAACTAGACACAAGGCCTAGAGCCTGTAGAATTGCTGGGACCCAAAGGAACCACCCAAGGTAGTGACACAGGGGATCCACTGGGGCTGTGTGCATTGTGAGAACACAGCCGCGAGCTCCCGTTAGCTTCTATGGGGAAAGTCGCGGTTAGAGTTTTAAAGATTAGGGACACTTAGAATTGAGTCAGGACCAAACCCTTTGGGACTTAGGAAGTTCTAGGGCCAACACCCACGGGAGCACCAGAGTACTTGTGTTATCTCAGCCAGGGAAGCCAAGTGCATAGGTGTCAAATAGTGTTGGGTCGTGTCGTCGATTTCAATGGGAGCTGGCAAAGAAGTGCTGCTGTCAGGAAGATGCGAAGTGTCCAAAGAGATCCAAGCCTGGATCGAAGATGAGAAGAACATGAAAGCAGAGGGGACAGAGTCTGGGTCACTAGCCAGTGACCAGGAAGGCGATAGGCAGATGCCCACTGATGTCGGGTGATTTCAGGTGAAGAAGGTGAAGCTTGACTCTTCAGCCACGAGGACCAGGAGGTGTCAAGGACAACCAGGAGCTGGATTCGAGCTGTCCCACAAAGGATGTTGAGTACTGCAGCATCGGTGCCTGGATTGGACACGACAAGCCTTGGCAACAGCAACCCACGCAGAAACAAGAAAGATGCTTCGGTGCAGACCAGCAAGGTCTGAGGGACTCACCACTTGGTAGGGAGTCAGGGCATGTCTGGAGCAACCAGAGAAGCCCAAGGAAATTCAAAGTTACCCCCTCAGGGACCCACCAGTTGACGGACCAGGGATCGCGAAGGGACCTCAAGACAAAACTCAAAATGGAGGCCCACGGGTCACTCGGAGTGACTAGGCCAACAATCTTCAGCGGATTCTGTGCTTGTATTGGGGGCTACAAGTAAGCTCAAGCATGACTTCAAGAGACGTCGAGAAGTCAATGCACTTGCAAAAGTGCACGGTGACCTGGAGTTCCGTTCCATGCTACTCACGAGGGCTGCGGGTCTCAGCTTTGCTGGGGACTTGGGTCGGACTCTGAGATGTCTGGAAATCCTCTTCCTGGGCTGCAAATACTTTGGAGTCCAGTGGGAGCTTCGGAAATACAGACTGGCAAAATGCTTCATTGGTGCCTGCCAAGCAGGGGAGTCACTCCTTGACCCCAAGGGAGATTTCTTCAGTCCTCTAGTCTTTAGTAGAGCATCAAAGGTCCAGGATTCAACTTCAGAGTTTCGTCCAGGGATATCTAAAGTTCTGGTTACAGAGGTTCCTTACTTATACCTAAGGAAGGGGTTGGACTAGCTCTGGGGACCCACCTACGGGAGGGTTTGGAAAGAGGGGTGGCTACACCCATTTCCTTTGTCCAGTTTCACGCCAGAGCAGGGGCTGGAAGCCCCTGAACAGGTTTGAGCTGGACTATGCACAGGGACACCAAATGTGCCCCCAGTGCAGGACTTCAAAGCACTCAGAGAGTGCTCCCACCCAGCCCCAATACACATAAGCCTGTATGGGAGGTGGTTACACCTCCCTGTGACAGGAAACCTCTTTGTCCAGGCCTCCCCTGCCAAAGTTTCGGTCAGCAGCAGGAGGCCAGACCCATGTCTGTGGCTGCAGCATCCATTTTGTGATGCCAGGGCTCTATTAGATTTCTACCGGGTATACCAGTACTGCCATGTCTCTCCCTCTAGAAGGGTGGGATCATATCCTCACATCAAGAACTGATGGGGGGTATGATTCCAAGGTGTTTGACACCAGACACAACATGTTTCCGTGCAGCTAGTCCAAAGTTAGCATTAACCGTTTAAGATATAATGCACTTAAGAGTATATGGTCAGGCTGAACCACTGACAACCCCGGAGAAGAGATTCCAAAGGCTGCAGAGGGGCTCAGCTCATGCCTGGGCACCCTCTCACATATAACCTAGCACTCTGCCTTCAGGATTGCTAAGGCCTGCCATAGGAGTGACTGATAGGTTTGTATGTGCAATGATAGGTGAGGTATAGTGAACCTATACCTCAGTAAGGGGTGCATGCACCACTTTACCCAGGCTGCAGTATCACTGTGGTGTCATTTTGGGTGGCTTTCCAGGGGTGGCATAATACATGCTTCAGCCCCTGGTAGGCCTGTGGGGTACCTATGCCCTGGGTACATGGTATACCATATACTAGGGACTCACAATGGTACCTCAAGATCCAATATGTGGTGTACCTAAAGTACATACAATCAATATAGAGAGGAAGCAGCTGGGCTTGGGCCCTGAATAGCTGGGCCCCAGCCAGACTAAAGTCGAAAAACAGTGAAACACCAGCAAAAAGTGGGGGTAAACATGTGAAGCAGATCCTACTCTCCTACAGCAGCCCTGCTGCCGAGAATGCACCAACCCCATGAACCTAGGGGGCCACTGAATGGGTAACTACCGAGCAGATTATGTGGAACACTGGCTTATTGATTTAGGACAGCTTCCCGCTTGCTGAGGCCTGTACAGGGCCTGGAACAATTTTGCAGCAGTAATCAGTGCAGCCATTTGTGGCACTGGAAATGACAGTTCACACAATGCCCCACAGACTCACAAGAGCCGCCCATCTGGGGGCGTGGAATACAGCATTTAAGTGGAACTCGGACCGGAGTGTGCTTAACTTTTCCTGCCAGAAGCCTTTGAGAAAGAAGGATTTGCCTTCGAAACGCGTCAGGCGGAGTCTGACGGAAGAGCTGCTCATTGCAAATTTGCAATACTCCATCAGAAACGTAACGGATAGCCCCTCCGCTGTATTCCAAGGGCCATAGGATACAAGACACTTGTAATATGGCAGACGTAGTATCCGTCCTGTTTGTGATGAAGTATGCCATCCTCTGAGAGCGAAATTAGGCCCTTAGTGTCTTATGACATTACTTTGTAATACGCATGCCTACAAAACGGAAATTTGTGCACACAGTTCCGACTGAGAGGGTGTTGCTATTAAGCAGGGCAGCAACAAAACAAAGAACTAGCTAATGAAAAACAACAGCAAAATCACCTCTTAACCCCCCCAACCAAGTTGATGATCTAACCAGGGCTCTTATCTATCTCAGAGTTGATAAGCTAGCTTAGAATTGAGCATTAAATTAAAGAATGAGGACAGGGTACAAACTCATTCTGAAGACTTTCTGTGATTAAAATTGCTTCACAGAATATTATATGTCAATATAAATATAAATATAGTAAAACCACACAACCTAAATGCTGCAATAAATGTCAGACACTTACCCTGAACCTGTAATTGCCGAAAAGCAACTATAAGCGTTTTAGTAAATTGAAGTATTTATATATATTTCTGAGCATTTCTAAGCTCAGTCCATCAAATAGATCTATTAAAACCAATAAATGTAGTATAAATGTTCACGTGAGAAGATACATTTCATATTATGTATGTTACACAAGTTCGTTGAATGAATTTCACACTCCATAAAGACAGTGTCAATGTATTTGTAAACTCAATTTTCAGGGGGAAACATGTCCAAACCTGCTTAAATTGAATTTTAATACAATTTTCATATCATAAGCCTGCAAAGTATAGGTTAGTTCAGAAAAAGTATGAAAGTGTGTTGTGTACAATGCAAACAAATTGTAACTGTATTAGCGCCGGGACGCCCCTTTGCTGGGGCAGCTGTGCGCTCTATAAATCCGGATAACATAACATAACATAACATTTCATGTATGGTGCTTTTAATAGAATGGCATACTAGAGCAGTGGTATCAAGTTTGCCCTGATGGATCACACCACACTTCAAGCAACTCTCTAACCATAGTACAGAAATTCAGTACACAACAATACCTGCAAAACATCTTTGCACACAATTCATTCAGCATGTAGGACATTCACTGATTATTTACGCCAATCGTAACACCTCCAAAGCAACAAACCGACTCAATGCCCTAACATATTCTCATGTGGCAAATAAACCTCTGAGACCCCTGCACATGGCAATGTTTTACTCCTCAACAGCACTAAACACAACACCTTTCTCCTCGGCACATGACCCCGCCCATCAGACTTTTGAATAATCTACTAATGAAGCATTGCCAATGCCAATAGGTCTGACTTAAATATTGTGTACCCTAGACTCATGCGAACCCACCTCTCACTGCACTCACAGGGACATACAGCTCATTATGCACTGACATGTCCCTGACACACAGTGTGTGCAAGAACACATGTGCCAGATCTGTTGACCAGCATTGGGGGATGAAGGGGACTAGCATTGGAGGGAGCAGCAGCGGTATGTTGAGACGGTGGCCAGGAGGATTTTCCAAGGTATATTGCTGCTAATGGGGTGGTGTCCTACATGAATACTACTGGCAGTGTACCTTCAGTATTAGTATTAAGAGCCAAAGGGCTTGCTTAGTTGTCTGGCTTGGTACTTGTGCTCTGGGGACTTGATGGACTCATCAGGCAGCTTCCTCGAGTGCATGGGCACAGTTGTTGCAAACACCTGACTCTTTCGGGATACCTGATTCAGTTAAACAGCACATATTTATGTTTTTCTGAGTCCCCACAGGCGTGCACAATCTAGTTGTTTACTGGTTGCTGGGACTTGGGATCTTCATGCAGAATGGAGTACAAGAGGAGCCAAACAAGGGTTGTTTCTTGGTGGTTGGTAGACCAAGGATCTTTAAGAACTAAGGGCCAGATGTACAACAGCTTTTAACGGTAGCAAACGGCAAATCAGGCCGATAGCGACCTCCAAATAGCCTTTTCACATGTACTAACCCTATTTTACGAGTCAGTAAACTATTACCTTTTTCTGCAAAAAATGAGAGCACCACTAAGCAGGCTACCAGGAAATATGCAAAATCAGCTTGGGCCGGCATAATGTTATTGATCATTAGTACTTCTCTAATCGCCCAGTAAAGTTTTACCAAATTGACGTTCTTGAAGATTTCTATTGATCTCTGTTAAATAATGAGCACTCCGTTATGGGAATCTTGAGCTTTAATTAGTTACCTTCTTGTAGCTGGCAAAACAGAACACTCTTGTATTGACCATGCAGTGTCAGAAATCCCATGCAGCACTGCTCGGCCATTAGGATACTGGAACAGTGTTCTTACCAGGCCCGGTTCCTCCGAAGCGATGCCCTCAAGATGCCCTCCTTCTGGCAGTACTGACTCAGATTTTTATATTTCACCTGAGTATCGATGTAGCCAAACCATTGGGGATAAGGGGCAGTTAGGGTGGGTACTGCAGGGAGCGAGACCTGGACGAAAACATTTAGTCAACAATTCTTAGTTTTATTTTTACGAAGAATTGTTTTTACATTTCCCACAAGAAAACACTGTTCTTTTCCACTACGCGAGCAAAGTCCAGAATTACACTCACTTATGTTAAATAACACAAAGTTCTTGAAGTTCCTGAACCAAAAGCTGTAACAGCTCTTTTCAAGGTCCGTTCCGAGTTCCAAAAACAAGCCTATATACAAGTGGTTCCTACGCTGTGGGCACCACACACCAAGCACACAGTTTGGGAACCATAACCTTCAATGCTCCTAGAAACATTTGAATTGTTTTAACAAGTTTTAATATAACCATGAGGCAGCTACACCATGTGAATATGGTGACACATTTAACAAGCAAATGTTCTTTACCGTTTGGGCTCCTGTTGGACTTGGCCCTTTTTGCAGAGTCATCCCTAAACTTTTTGCCTTTCTCCTAGCATTTTTTGTGATGTGGTGTTGGTGGTTTTAGGCCTCTGGGCACTTTAGCACTTCTGTCCAGTGTAAAGTGCATGTGCTCTCTGTGATAAATGTGGCAAGATTGGTTTACATCAGTTTTGCCTATTTAATTTACCTGTCAGTCCCTTGTAAAGTGGTATCTCGTATACCCAGGGCTGGTAAATTAAATGCTACTGGTGGGCTTGCAGCGCTGATTGCGCCACCCACCAAAGTAGCCTTTCAAACCTATCTCAGGCCTCTTCCATTACAGGGCCTGTGCGCGCTTAAAGTGTGTGCCATGTCCGTGACCCCCCTTTTACTACATGTCAGTCAGCCCTAAGGTAGGCCCTAGCTAGCCCTATGGGCAGGGTGCATTGTAGGTAAAAGATAGGACATGTACCTTAAGTGTGTGACATGTCCTGGTAGTGACAAACAGCCATTTTAGTATCTCACTACTGTGGGGCTGCCCTCCATAGGAATGCATTGGGGATTCCCTGATAAGTGTTTCAGTGGTAATTCCTGATATTAGAGCAGCAGCGTGGTCAACTTTGGTATGTTTGAAATAGTAATTATAAATGCTACGCCATGGTGTGCTCAGATTTATTGACTATGTTTGAAATGCCACTTTTAGAATTTGTCATTTCTGTGTGCTATGTGTCTGCCTGCCTGATGTGAATTGCATGTCTGGCTTTTGAGTGACAGGGGCTGGTGAGGTGTGTGTGGCTCCAGGAGGGGCAGGGTGAGTCAGCACTAGGCTGAATGGGACATCTGTGCCGGGAGTAGTGGGAGGAGTAATCCCCTGACTTTGAATAGGACTGTGCCCAGCCTGGACAATGCTGGTTCCGCCCCCTGTTGTGTGTCTGATCGCCTAGCCCCCACCGGACAAAGGGGAAGAGGAGCTTGTAAAACAAAGTGCTCCAAATCCCCCCTGAAACAGTTAATGTTAATGTTATATGAAATTTGTTAAGCGCTCGTACGCCCGGAGGCTTCATGGCGCTGTAGGAAGGAACAGGCGAAGCCATCGGTTGGTGAGAAAAAAAACAGCTAGTGATGCGCCTGGGAGAAGAGCCAGGTCTTCAGAGAATGTCTGAAGCTGAGGATGTTGTCACTAAGTTTAAGATGAAGAGGAAGAGAGTTCCAGAGGGCAGCTGCAAGATGGTCAAAGCAGCTGCCTCCGAGACGCTTCTTCTTATACGAGGGAATAGTCAGAAGGGCTTTATGAGCAGACCGGAGGTTACGGGAGGGGCTGTATTTTTTAAATAGGTCTCTGATAAAAATAGGACCAATGTCATGTAGAGACTTGAAGAGAATACACCCAGCTTTGAAGGTCACGCGTTGCTCAACCGGGAGCCAATGCAGCTGTTTCAAGCCAGATCTGACTGATTGCCTTCTAGGGATGTTCAAGAGAAGTCTGGCTGCCTGGTTTTGAACCAGCTGGAGACGTTTTAGCTCTCCAGTATGGAGCCCGAGGTAAAGACTGTTGGAAAAGTCCAGTCTGGACAAAACAAGGGAGATGACGATCTGAGTGAGGGCAGCTTGGGAGAAGAAGCGGGCGATTTTTTTTATTTTCTTCAGCTGAAAGAAACTAGAGGAAACAACAGCTCCGACCTGTTTTTTCAGGGAGAGATCCTCACTAATGAAAATACCAAGGCTCTTAACCGAGGATGATTTGGATGGGGGGGCACCCATACAGGAGGGCCAGAAACTGGGGTTCCAGCTGAGGGTGCTCTGTCCAGGCAAGACCAATTCAGTCTTGCCTGGGTTAAGTTTCAAGTGATTGCAGTTGCATCTGGTTCCCCAAACCCTACACTACAGACAAAGGAATCCTGAGTATAAGTATAGGGGCTGTGACCCCATGCAGTTGTTCCATGCTGGGGGCTTGCTGCTGCTGGGGCCAGGAGGAACCACCATGGGGGCTTACCTCCCTGCTGGAAGGCCCTGTGTGCTGGCCTCCCTGGGCCTAGCTATGCCCCATGGACCTGGAGGAACTTTGGCTGGGATTCATTCCTTCTAAATTCAGGACTTGTCACTGCCTCTATCACCCTGTGAGTGCTTTATTTTAATTTCCCCAGGGAAAGGGAGAGCGTGGGCTTCGTAGCGCGGAGCTGCAGCCCTTTGAGGGGGATCCCCATCATAGGGATTTCCCCGTGATGCCGGCATAATTGCGGGTGCCCACCCCGCGTTTTTCTTTAATCGCGGGTGCCCACCCCGCATTTGGATTCCTTTCTGGCCTTTATGGTTGGAGAGCGGGTGCCCAACCCGCTCTCATGATTATTTAAAATACGAGTGCCCACCCCGCTTATGCTGTTTATAATGGGTGCCTACCCCATATTGCCCTAGAAATCACCGCCGCGGCTCCTGAGCGACCAGGAAGCCAGGCGCGTCTGCCTGACTGTGAGTGGGGCCTCATGGTGGGCCGGAAGCAGGAAGACGTCCGGAGGAAGTCCGGCGGGAGTCCACGCCGCCTTCGTTGATGCCGCGTAATGCGGCTGGAGTAGGATTCCAGGCGGGGCTCCCGTGATGAAGACGGAGCCCCGCGTGCAGCGAAGAGAGACCCGTGTGTGGCAGAGAAATGCCACCAAGCTTTCTCCGACCTGAGGAGAAGTGGATCTCCCGCCAACAAGGATGTCCAGAGAAGACCAGGCGAGAGAGGGGACATGGAGCCGGATCCAAGCCCCGGTGAGTGGGGCCGAGGCCGTTCTCTTACTATTCGTTATGGGTGCTCTCGAGGCACTCTGGGAGCCATGCGGGTTCTAGGAGGTTCCGCCGTTGCGGGCCGCTTCAACATTGGGCATGTTTGTTTCAAGAGCCCGTGTGGCTCCAACGTTGGGCATGTTTGTTTCGAGAGCCCGTGTGGCTGCAACGAGGAGCACAGTAGTTCCACGGCCTCCTTGGGGGTCCCGAGGGCCAGGGGTGCCCAGGCCTAATTTCTTCTTGGTTCTTTTGACAGCTGCCCCGCCTGACAGAGGGCAGCTGCACGATGGGGGCAATTTCTTCAGAGAGTCCCCAGTGGAGGCCCCGAGGGCACAATCGTGTCAGGGCCCCTTTGATGTACGCACAGCTGCAACGTGGCGCATGTTGTGCAGAAATCCCCAGAGCAGGGCCTCTTGGTTATTTCTCAGTTGCGCCTCCATAGCGGGCAACTGCAAAGTTTTGCGCAAGTGGTTTAGAAGTCCCTGAGGGGGACTAGAGAGGGCACCGTGGTGCCCAGGCCCACGTTTTGCATCACAGCTGCACAGCAATTAGCGTCAGCTGCAACGTTTAGGCCATCAGTTCTTTGGGGGCATTTTTAGTGAGACAGGAGTGAGGTGCACTCCCTTACCAGAGTGCTGTTTTTAGGTTGAGGGACCATCCGGTCTGCCGAAGGCAGAACCGGAAGTCCGGAGATTTAATGTTTCTTAGAGTGGCTATTTAGCCCGCCTCTCTTTTTGGCTCGCTTCCTAAACGGAGGCCAGCCATTGGAGGAGAGAGCCGTCCCTCCAAATAGGCTCCGTCTTTTTCAGATTCGGGGGCGTGTTCCGTGCTGTTCTTTCCACTTTTTAGCCACGCCCTTTTTGGGCGTGTTTTTCTCTCCTCCTGCCAATGGCAAGAGGAGAGAAAAAGAAACACGCCCCCGAATCCGAAACCGCCGCTGCGTTTCTCCAAGGCATTTCTGCTTTGCCTCGGAGAAAGGCAGCGGTGTGCTTGTTATTGTGTGTTCAATTGAAATAAACTCGGTTTTCTTTTGTAGTTAAGTGTGTTTTCTATTGACGGGTATTTGTGTGGAGTTGGACTGGGGAAAGTGCCTCCGTATTTAAATGCAGGGCACCTTTCTTGGGTGCCTAAAAAGAGCAATCTCAGCGCCGGGCACACGCATTTCGCATGTCCGTAGTGAGGGGGGCGGATGGTAAATACTTTGTGAACGTGAAAAGCCCCCCCCCTGATCTATCTCACTCCCAAATATGTAAAAACATAACTTCCAGAATCTTGAACGACAAAGACTCCGTAACCCTTTTGCGTCCTACGTTGCGCATTTTTTAATACACATTAAAATGCAGTCATTTAATATCCTGGAGTCTAGTCTGTGTGCGTGGTTTATGCAGGATGCACACACCACAGTGTCCACGAATCCCAGCAGTGTGCGCGTGTACGTGCGCGCGCTGTCTATTGAACCAGCCCCTGTGTGAGACCATCTCAGTGCCATCCTCCTTGCGGGCCATAGCTACCCACCTCTGCCACGCTCTGACCCGGCCCCAAAGAGGCGCGAGTGGGGAGTGTGCGTGGGGGAAGAGGGTGCCAGGCCGTCTGCTGACCGGTTGCTGTCACTGTGTGTTCATCCTCCCGGAGCACGGCATTCCAGAAACGGTTGCGTCAGGGGTGTTGGGAGAACGTGACGTTCATAAGCATCAAACATGTTTCTTCTTAAGTGTGAAATCCCCCGACATTTTTCTGTGTTTTGAGTGTTCTTTGAATAGAATAAATGGTGATGTTTCCTAATTTGTGATTTGTTGTCTGTTGCTCTCCAGCATAGTTTGGGATGAAAAGGAAAGCGCAGTATTGTCTCGAATAGGGGAGCTGCCTTTTGCAAGCTTCAGGACTGTCTCTTCCGCTCTGATCTAACACTATGCCTGATGGACTTTCCTTTTCACGGTGTTACGTTAGTGCGTTCTGCAGCTCAGGGCGCATTTGGATAGACAGACGGAGCACTTGTATATGACACGTGTTTTTACGGTACTCATTCGAAGTTGGAAATTACCAATGTGTTAACATATCTCGGCGTTTTGGGCAATTGGGCGCTTCTTTTATTTGTAATGTGTTTCATTAGCGTGGGTTATGTTTGAGAAGAACATGGCTGTCTTTGTAAACTCCTACCTGACACATATTATATATACACCATGTTTACTAAACCTCACTAGGTCTGGCGCGAGCCTTACCAAGACCGGGGCAGTTCTTTTATAATGCCTTTCGCCCCCCAAGGAATGTTGCCCTGGTACCGTTTACTGTTTAATGCGTGGTTTTACATATACCTTACAATGCACTCTAAATAAACCAGAATGCACACCTTCATTAAATACCAACACATTCTATAAAATATGTGCAAGTGCATTTCGTCATTGTTTATTTGTGTGCACTTTTCACAGAGATTTATTTAATTTTAACAGCGCTTATAACGTGCACAGATTTCTAGGTTATTATACGTACATACCAAACAGGAACAGTACGAAGACTTAAAATTTTAATTGTGCTGCATAGAAAATTTAGCGCCTTACGTAGACTTTATATTTTGATTGTGCTGCCGCCATTAATGTTAGCGCCAATTCATTGCACAGCACACCTCTCCCCTCCACCCACTGCCATAATGCTGAGTAATGGCAGGCTAGCCTGTATTTGTAATATGTTGTTTATTTCCGTGCACTTTTCACAGAGATTTATTTAATTTTAACAGCGCTTTTAACGTGCACAGATTTCAAGGTTATGATACGTACATACCAAATAGGAACAGTACCAATCTGCTTACATCTCACTACCTCACACCATCACTCTCCCACACTACATCACTGTTTCACTACCTCACTCTCTCTCACTACATAACTCTCTCTACCTCACTACTCCACTCTCTCACTAACTCACTATCTCACAACTTCTCTCTCTCAAAACATCACTACCTCACTCTCTAGCTTACAACCTCACAACTTCACTCTCTCTCACTCGCTACCTCAATCACTCTCTATCTCACTACCTCACTCTTTCTATCTCACTAACTCACTTTCACTCTCTCTTTCACTACCTCTCTCTCTCTATCTCACTACATCACATCACTCTATGCTTATACATCACTACCTCACAACATCCCTCTCCCTCACTACCTCACTCTTTCACTACCTCACTCTATCTCACTACCTCACTCTCTATCTACCTCACTCTCTATCTCACTACCTCACTCTCTATCTACATCACTCTCTCTCACTACCTCACTCTCTATTTCAAAACCTCACTCTCTCTCTCTCTCTCTCTCTCTCTATCTCACTACCTCACTCTCTCTCTGCTAATGCAATAGGTATCACATATGCAAAAAGAAAGCTAATGCCAATAGAAATGACAATGCCATTTATTTAGGGATACAAAAATGATAAAAAAATAATGAGCAATACCAATAGCTCTACCTATAATATTGCCGAGACCATTGCATTGTAAATGCTTGTTTTCTGAGTTGGCCAAAAGAATTTAAGCTCGAGCGCAGGAAGGCGGTACCTCATTCGAATGTCTGAAAAAGGTGAGTGGGGACTGAAAGTACGCAGTTAGAAAGAGCAGTGTCAGGAAACAAGTGCAGCCTTAATCTGTAGGAAGACAGGAACAACTCTCTGAAATCGAGAAAAACTCGAGTGTTTGACTCCTTGATGTGGCAACTCTTTTCAAAACCAAACATGAATAGCAAGCACAGCTGAAAGGACATAACCTCTTAAAATACCGGTGCCGTGTCAGAAGGCGGTGCCCTCGTGCATGTTCCAGAACTTGCACCTCCTGCCAAAGGGAAACAACCATGAATTAATCAGTCAGCACAAACAGATGAGTCATCAGATTCAGCTGGTCATTTTAGCATGTTCCAGAAGAACACCTGCAGCTAAAGGGAAACAATAACAAGTCACCAGAGTCAGCAAAAACAAATGAGTCACATAGTGAAGCCACTTACTTGCATGGGTGTTAAAGCATACAAAACCAAAACAATAACTACATTACTGTAATGCAAAATAACTTGTTGTTTAACCTCTTCTGTGCCCATGACGAGATAGTCTCGTCATGGAGCACGGTTGCTCTGTGCCCATGACGAGACTATCTCGTCATGAACCCCGCCCGCTAATGTAACGGCCGGCACAGGAGGGGGAAAGGGCGGGACACTGAAGGGGTTAAGCATGGGAACATTGGTACAAACATTAGGCCTGGGCGGTAAATTCCGTTCCGCTCGTGGAATTTGGGTAATTTTGCATTCCTTGGAGAAGACGGAATTGCCAATAACTCCGCGATCGCGGTTCCGCGGAACTTTTTGCTTGTTGGCGCTTTTTAAAATGCGTGTTCGCGAGATATTTGTTCCCGAGCATGCAAACAGCGTTCGCAAACAGGAGAAAAGCATCGCAACGGGCGCAACAAGAAATTCAGCCTGATGCAGAACTTTTGCGTGTTTGCGGAGATTTTTTACCGTTTCGCAGAGCTTTGCGTAGCACGATTACGCAAATTCTGCCCACCCCTAACAAAAATGCTGATGAGATGACTTTCAATACTTGTTTTTATACTTGCGGAAAGGAGTTTGTGACTCTTCCCAGGACTTCAAAATGAAGAGGACATGCAATTTGGATCAGGTATTCAATGGCACTAGAACAACTGCAGGCTGGAGGGAATGGCATAGTTGGTATTCGTCCACAATCTTCTCCCACCTCCACATGTTGTGGTGACATAACTGAAGCCCAACACAACAGCTTCTTCAGTTATATGAATGCTAAAAATGGTAAATCAAGAGCAGGCCCCTGAGTCCTCCCCAACCCTCTCACTATGATAACAGTCTGTATCCTTTCACCTTCTGTGAGCCTTCTATTTGTGTTAGGCCAGTGGAGCTACTACCCTGGTGTAGGGTACCAGGAGTGAGTTTGAGGACATTTTTGGAATATTTAATAGAAAAAAACAACATTTCCTTTGACACTCCCACCAGGGCAATTCATCAACATTTGTTCTGGTGTACATTTTTACAATGCAGTTAGTTTATCCAGTCTAATTACATTTTATATTCATATTTATTTTAGTAAGTAGAATGTTCTGATTTGTTAGTTTAGCTGACTCTTACTGTGCCATTCGGGCACATGTCATTAAATGATGAGATGCCGTTAAAGTTGGCTGAAATGAGTTTCCAATTATGTCTAGGTTTTATAACAAATATAAATAAGTTCATTGTAATTTATATTCATGATAATCCATGATTCCAGCATTAAGATGCAGTCAGTAGCTTTAAGCCTTAACTAGCATGTAGCCTGATATCCCTCTCACATCTTTTGTAGCCACTGGTCTCTAGTGGGCCCACGGGTTTGCTGAAGAGCACCTCATCCACCTCTTCATAAATACTTCACAGGCCAGTTTTTCACAAACAATCCCACTGCTGTGCAATGCTCACTAGCAGTTTCTCCTCTGAAGGGTAAAGTTCTGTGTTTCTTCCCTGGCCTACTAATTATGAAACATTGACTGTAGGGGGAGGCAGACGCTAACTGCAGAAGAACATTTGTGGTGTCAGCCTTGATGTAAATGTTCAATTTTACTATCTGTTAGAAATTAAGTTTCTGGTTGGCCGAGGTATGCACCATGTCCTATCTGGAACCACAATCCTAGTCAGGGTAAGGCAGATACGCACACTAAATCAACCTGTGCTGACCCTCTAGTAGTTTTTCACACAGCAGCCAGGCTGAACTTAAGAGGCAATGTTTAAAGTATTTGTGCAACACTTTGAACAGTAAAACAGTGACAACACCTCATGAAAAGGTACCACATTAAGTTAGAAAAATAGAGCTTAATTCAATTAACAAAACAAGAGTAAAACAACAAACATCAAATAATTAGAACTGTGTTTATGGATTTGTAAAGGTTAAATTGAAATATAGTGCCTGATTACAATGCCGGTCGGACCGCCCGTCTCTCTGCTGCGGCCTGATTCTGACTGCCGAGGTCGGGAAAGCTCCACCCGCCATATTACGATGCAACCGCTCCTACCTCAGAGGTCTCATCATTGGCAGGGCCCAGCCCCCCGCTGCAAGTGGGTACAAAAGCACAGGAATCATGTGCAGTTCTACACACATGCAGGTCACATGTAGGGACATGCCTTGTGCACCATGTACCCCATTGCTAGAGTGTGACAATATGTGCACAGTCCAGTCAATGGGGATACATGCTACATGAGGAGTTACTTGTATTCCGCCACCCACAGGACTGTCCACTTTGGAATGCAGCTGCTGGGGTGGAGGGGGAACCTGGAGGAAGGGATCCACGCTGGAGTCTGACGGGTAGTGGGGGAATCAGCTGAGAATTCACCCTTTTTCCTTTGCGGCCGATGACTCGAGGCAGGCAGTCGGACCGCCACGGTCAGGTCTTTGGAAACCCACATCGTAATCTGGACAGAGGTCAGATCTCCCTGTATTGCCCTATGGCTGCTGTTCCTCTCCGACTGCCAACTCAGCAGTCGGAGGAAGGCTGTCAGAGTTGGCACTCTGTCAGCGATCGGTCAGAGAACAGGCTGGATGAATTGTAATCCGGCGGTCAGACCAACTGCTTCCACCAAGACCTTTAGCGGTCCGACCAGCATCTTAATCAGGCTCTTCTTAAAATCAGATGGCAATGTGTCGACGTCGAGCTGTTCAGCTGGTTATTTGATGTCTTTCTCTTCAGCGGTAGCGGCGATGCATCTGGGTTGAGGGGAGATGCTTTGGTTCCAACCGGCGCAATGATGGCGATGCCTGACTTGTGCAGCAAACAGCCAGAAAACCCACATCCAAGGACTCAGGACTGGGTTGGTACCTCTTGGCAGGGCCCGACTCAGGGGCCAGAGGCTGTAGCAGGGTTGTTGGAAGTCTTTAATGTTCCTGAGACTTCAGATCAGTAGACAAGCCAGCAAGCCCTTGGAGTCACTTTGGGATTTAAAGATGCAGGCCCAGTCCTTCTCACACCAAGGCAAGGAGGGCAGCAGGGCAGGCACAGCAAAGCAGGAGTCCAGCAAATTTCGGCAGAGTCCAGCAGAGTGACAGTCCTTACAGCAGCACAGCAGTCCTTCTTCCTGGCAGAATGTCCTCTGGTCCAGAAACATACTGAGTTGGTGGTGTCAGGGGTCCAGTACTTACACCCAATTGTGCATGTAAAGTGGAGGAGACTTCAAAGAGAGGTTTTTAAAATGTACAAGGTCCCTGCCCTGGCTCCAGGCTCACTACAGGGGGGAATGCAGCTTTTTGTGTGGGGACATACAAAGCCCTATTCAGGTGAAAGTGTCAGCCCCTCAATCCCATCCTGTCCAGAATGGCCTATGGGCCTTCTGATGGCCCGTTAGGATGTGAATGGGCCCATCAGGCACACCTAAGCTCTCTTTGTTTGTGGCTGTCTAGATGGAATGCACAAAGCCCAGCTGTCACCCACCCCAGACGTTTATTCAGCAACAGGCAGAGGCACAGAATGGTTAAAGTAAGAAAATAAACCAAGGTGGGGGACAAGGAGCGGATTAGAAAGGTCTAGCGCTCAGGCCCCTAAATGGACAATCTAGCACAAAGAAGAGTGCAGTCTCAAGGGAATGGGGAAGACGAAGAGAGACAGCTCTCAGGGAGATCTGTCAAGTTTACCAGAGAGATCCGGGGGGATACAAGTGATAAGTTCTGAATGCCCTCCCACACCTAAAAGGATGTTATGCTTCATCATTGGGCCACTCCTTGTCGTTCTGGCGCTGCATTGCCCAACGGGCCCCTCAATGGGGGCTCTTTAGCGGAAATCGTTTGTTCTTAGCTGTTTGATGAATGCGGGTGAGGGAGTGTAGGGTGGTGCACTGGTGATTAAAATAGCCTTAGGGGTACCGGGGAGAGATTTATTAATGAAGTGGTCCCCTTGACAAGATAAAAACAGGGGAGCTTCCTTTGGGGACCAGTTAAGTATGCCAGGTAAGTATACCTACTCTACAATGGATTGTACAGGTCGGCACAGGAGGGTAGGTCCCTTTTCAGTAACCACATGATTCACTTTTTCCTGCAGCTAGGCGCAGTCCTCTATCCTACCTACGGGGCATTACTACCTCTGACTTAGGGTCAGGGTCTAATTTTTCCTGCACAACAGAAGGTGCAGTAGACCTATTTTTGATTGGATACTCAAACTCCACTACCCAGGGTTCCAATCCATAGTAGGATATGTATACCTACCAGGTCCTAATGAAATGCCACTGACCATCCAGGCATTGAGCCATGAAACATGTTGACTTTTATTCACCCTTGTTAAAGCTATCTTGGCACATAACCACCAAAGACCGCTCCATTGACACCACCCCTTTAGGGAAGAGCACATGCACTTTAGCACTGGTTAGCAGTATTAAAGTGTCCAAAATACTAAAGCCAGTGTTATATGGCCATTAGGGTCATTCTCAACATTGCTAAGTTAGCATGAGCTTTTGCTGCCATGATGCTGCTTTTGCGGATGTTACTAAATGACTATTTTTCAAGACTCTTTTTATGCCTTTCATATGAGAACTGTCTGCTTCTCACGTCTGCCAAATTCCTGGAGTTTAGTCTGAACACTATGTGCAAGGTCGATAAACAATGCCCCTTGTCATTCTGTTCTGGTCAGTCCCTAGCACCTAGACAAACCATGGTACACACAGCTGTACTGCTGGAGACTCGTGCTTTGATATTACTGGTATGCATGTTGTTTTAACACACACTTGGAGACAGCCCTTTCCATGGAGAAGAACTACGCTGTTCCTATGATGTAAACCTTACATCTAGGCTTTAAGGTATGGGGTCTGCTGACAAAGCCCAGAAATCTTGTTTTATATAATAAACTTCTTCCAGTCAAGGGGAGGGTGGTTAGGCCATAAAGTCCTCTTTCCACTGTCTTTATATAATGACATCCCCCTTTGTACTCTATAGAATTGAAACAATGCTAATTGTTCTGAGTTTATGCATTTTGCTTCTGGTAGTAGCTTGTATACTGTATTAAAGAGCACGATTGTTAAAATAAACATTTCAAACTATTACAGTGACTCTGCTAATTCTTATTGTGGACTTAGTACGAGTTAGCAAGCAAAAGGGTATGTCTTGCTACCGCGATTCCTGAGCGAGTCTGGAGTGTTGTGTTCTGGGTTGTCTAATCATTTGTAGCTTCGTGAATTTGGAGGAGAACGAATGAGATGCTATAGCTAGTCAGTTTTGGGATTTTGGTCACTAAGGTGGTAGGTTGGTACACCCCTATACACCGAGGTCCTGTTTTCCTGCACATAGTTCTGTGTAGGTGTAGAAT